>NW_019416621.1:6280-325363 GCF_000390285.2 Anoplophora glabripennis | reverse complement strand
TATTTTCTTTTGTGATTAAAGTATAATTCAAATATTATTTATTGTTTAAAATATAAGCAAATGAGAAATTAACTCATTATATTACTAATTTTCGTCATATTTTGAAAATAATTGTTGTTTAAACAATTTCAGAATATTTAAATAAATTTATTTTTGATCTTTGATAAACAGTATATAAGTTTATGCACTTACCTTTGATACAATAGAAAAATAAAGAACTTTTAAAACCTGGTTTAACAAATTTGATTTGATTAAATATTCACAAAGTTATTCTAATTGACGGATTCGAATTTTTGAAAAAAAGTTTGAAAGCTTGAGAGCCCTTCTATATGTGATTAAATTTTCAAGTATATAACGGCTTTGGTTTTTGCTGTGCAAAATTTTGAAAATATGCAAAAAAATTTTCAAAATCTGGATTGCAAAATTATTATGCAAATCAAACCGATTTTGATGAAATTTGGTGTGAAGATTCTACATAACTTGAAGTTTTTTTGAGCCAAGTATAAAGGTCCTATATCCGATTTAAATATCCCAAAAAAATTCCCTAAAAAGTATTGTTTTTTAACCCGATTTTTCCAATAATAATCATTCGATTTGTAACTATTTTGTAAAAAATTTAATTACAAACATTTTTTCCTCTTCCATTTTCGCCAAAAATCAACTCTTGAAAAGGTACATAATGAAATATTAAGAAAGATATGACAATTTTCGAATTTTTTTAACATATTGTGCCGCCAACAGTTAAGCCCACGTTTTTTTTATGCACATAGAAAAATTTTCATTTCTAGTGATATTTGAAAGCCAAAAAGCCAAAAATCCGATTATATACGATATACATATGTACATATATATACGAGTCACCCAAACCAAAACAGATACCGCCTAGTCTATATGGAGGTAAAGTTAATACACTGTAAAAATCTTTTGACAAACTTTACCTATATTATATATTCGGTACTGTTGATTTACATCTGTTGAAGTGTATGCAACGTCAGGTATTCCCTAAGGTTCTGTGTTCAGGCCATTGTAGTTTAATTAATTTATAAATAACATCAGTCTGTATATTATCAGTAATAAATTGATATATTATGCCGACTACCTTGACTGATATTTGTATACACGTTTGTATTTATTTTGTAAACTTTTTTTGTCCATTTTATCATGTTAGTTCAGTGATTTTTTAATATGCACTGATTCTGCCACGTAATTGGATACTAGCGTGTCTTGGGAGTCGTTTCCAAAAAAATAAATACAGTTTCACCGAGTACTTCAGAATTATAAGCTTTTAAATATAGGGCGCGATGAAAACTCATACGGAGCTGAAGAATGCTGCAGTAATTAGGAATCAGTGCGGTAATTGTGAAGAGCGAGGTTCCCCATTTAGAGCTGAACAGTAATTCAAACGCAATAAAAGAATCGAAGCTTCACGGAAAATTAATACAACGCTGCAAGAGGACGTCGAAATAAACTCGTACGGAACGTATATTAATTCCCAATCGCACTTCATCCCGGTCCTGTGTAACGGCTGCGAGCAAGCAGTCGTAAAAAGTAATATCTGGAACAGAAACAGCGTTCGGTCCATTGGAATCGGGGCATTGAGTAATTAAACTTTTTTGCGGCTATCTGCAAAAACGCTGACGGAGGCGTGTAGTTTAGGTTTAATGCGAAGGTAAGCGTTGGTTTGATGTGCCTATCCATGCAATCCTGCAATTAGCTGGATGATAGAGAGCTCTCATAAATGATTACAAACCACGTGACTGTTGAATTTAGACAACCAACATTGCACAGCTGGAACTGTCAACTAAAAGTCTCTAAAATGATTCGTTTACAATGAACAATGACAAACCGATGCGCCTACGCTTTGATCCTTACACAAAGTCGTTAAAATAGGAGTTTTAATTCAAATGCGCCAGAACAGACATTCATTTTCACGCTCTCGCAATCACCATGTCATCTGTAATATTTAAATAAGTCGTTTCGCTATAAACATGGAAAATGTGACAATTTAAAAAGGCACATCCATATTCGTTGCAGAACTAATAAGAGCCAACGTGCACTCGTCATGAGCTCTTTATGTGTCTGCTGGAATATAGCACAGGAAATACGGAAAGCCGGATATCCATTTACGTCAATTTTAGGAAAGCGCCTTCTTCTTTTGTTCTGCTAATGTTGTATCTATGTATTTTGTACCGTGACGTAGCAGTGTGTATACGTTTTTGTATTTGTTTGTTTGAAGATCCAACTCGAAGCAGGTTTATATGGGAAGGCAAAGTAATGTCTGTCATTGAGACGTTTTTTATGAAATGTGACATCTAGCATAGTTCAGAACGCATCTTGTAGTTAAAAAATGATATAAGTTGTTTAAAAAAAAAGTAGAGAGCGAGTTTCTAATGTCTGTTGATAATTTTGGTGTTTTGTAACAGACAATATAATTTTGAGTGTGTTCATATCTGTTGTGAGTGATACAAGACCGAGTGTAAGGCATTTATGCGACGTACGTATACGTACTTACGAAAAAGGTATTTTAATAGGTATCCAAAAACCAAAGCCATTAGGAAATAAAATACAGGATTATTCAATAACACTACTCATCAAATAAACAAAGGCGATATTGACGTGCTTTTTAATCCTCTTTTTTTTCATACGTACAGTTATACAGGGTGTCCCTGAAGTAAATGCCAACATTTTAACATATTTAACTCATCAAAAGCAACAACTTGTGTCTAATATCTTTTTCGAAAACCTCTTAGTTTTTAAGATAATATAATTTTTTAATTTGACAATTTCTGTTACTTTCCCCTGAAGCGCAAGTAAATTTCTTTGAACTGTATCACTTTTCTTATAGACCAGTGCTTAAGCCTTCAAAAATGGTAAAAAGTGAAAAAAAATTATAATAGGATGAAACCCATTGGAAAAGAAAGAGAATAAAACAGAAATGAAAGGAAAAATAATTTACGGGCGATCTGAGGTCGGGAAGGGGAAGGGGGTGAGTTTTTAAGGGTAAAAGACGGTTTCCCTTGATTTCCGGAAAAACTACAAGTCTTATGGAAAAAAGTTAAATGGCAAAGTTGTAAGTAATAAAAAGATCTACAACTTTTGTATTTCCACTTTTTTCACATAACCTCAAAATTTATGTGAAAAATTCAAATAACCAAGTTTTTGGTTTTTTATTTTTCTTTTAAAAAAAAAAATTCACGAAATTTGGTGAAAACTTACCTACTTATGTCCCAAACACGCTGTAATTTTTTTGATTTGAAATATTTATATTTTCACCATGTTTTTACTTAATATCGAAAAAGCACCCTAATTTCCAATCGAAAATTCTCACGTCAAAATATCTGTTTTTTTAAAAACGTCGGTGGGTTTTTTCTTCGTTGAAATCTCTACTTTCTGAAGGTGTAAAAAAATATACATTACTATGGTAAGTTTTCCAGGAAATGCAAAGAAACGAAAAAAGCTAGAATCCGAAAATTTTTCTCTAATCATTTAGTACAATTTTGAGCTATTTATTAAAATTTATACTTTAATTACTCGAAAAAACGTAAGATTCCATGTTATATTGATAAACAAAAAAATTACAAATCCATAAAACATAAAGATTGCAAAAAACATGCGAAAATAGTTAAATATTAAAGATAATATTTAAAGGGGATTTTATCTAAAAAATGTGACTGCTGCTATTTTTTTCGGTAAAAAAGTTGATTTATTAAATTCTAATTACATTTATGTCATATAAGTTATCTTAAAATAGCAATAAATAGGCATCTACGTATATAATTTAAAGAAGATTCTACAACTTTCTCAAAATATTGTAGATGTCTTATTAAATATTAACTTTATTAACCTATTTGGTTGTTAATTATAATAGTATATTTCGACTTGTAATTTTTTGTTTATCAATGTAACATGGAATCTAAATGATTAGAAAAAAAATTTCAGATTCTAGCTTTTTTCGTTTCTTTGCATTTCCTGAGAAAACTTACCATAGTAATGTATATTTTTTTTTACCCCATCAGAAAGTAGAGATTTCAACGAAGAAAAAGCCCACCGACGTTTTTAAAAAAGCAGATATTTTGACGTGAGAATTTTCGATTGAAAATTAGGGTGCTTTTTCGATATTAAGTAAAAATAAGGTGAAAAAATAAATATTTCAAATCAAAAAAATTACAGCGTGTTTGGGACATAAATAGGTAAGTTTTCACCAAATTTCGTGAAAAAAAAATTTTTTTGTAAAAGATAAAAATAAAAAACCAAAAACTTGGTTATTTGAATTTTTCACATAAATTTTGAGGTTATGTGAAAAAAGTGTAAATACAAAAGTTGTAGATCTTTTTATTACCTACAACTTTGCCATTTAACTTTTTTCCATAAGACTTGTAGTTTTTCCGGAAATCAAGATAAACCGTTTTTTACCCTTAAAAATTCACCCCCTTCCCCTTCCCGACCTCAGATCGCCCGTAAATTATTTTTCTTTTCATTTCTGTTATATTCTCTTCCTTTTCCAATGGGTTTCATCCTACTATAATTTTTTTTGGTTTAAAAAATTATCGACCCTGGTCTATTAGATATAGAAGCAGGTAAAAATAATAAGGGGTAAGGTGGACTATAAAATATTATATGAATATGTGTATAAACTTTATAGTAGTTTCCTAAGTAATTGTCAATACCTTTAGGCGACCGGTTCACCCCTAAAAAAAGGCATGAACCGACTAAATTTTTAAAAGAAAAACCTACAGCATGAAACTTTTTATTTTATAAAGCGTATTCTTTTGATAATTTACATATTTCTTTTATATTTTTCGGCGTGGTCAGTCAATTGTTTTAAACAAAAAAGTAGTTAAAAAAAGTTACAGTTTTTTATTGTAAAATGGACCAAAATAAACACTTTTTGTTCTTTGACAAAAATTCGAAAAATGCTTCGTTTCCGAGATATTTACAATTATTTAATGTGAAAAAAGTGACGAAATCGATAAACTTTCGGAATTTTTTTCTCAAAAAGTACTGAACAGAGTTTAATTCTAAAAGAAGCATAATAATCGGCAGATTTTCAAGTTTAAGATATATTATTTTGGTATGGGTCAATCATTTTATTGAAGGTCGAAAGCGAGTAAAAAGAAAGTCTTTTAAAGAAAATTATGATAACACCAAATTAAAATTTTCTTTTTACAATATCTTGAATTAGATTATATTTACAATAAACATTATTATGATTCTTTTTAATCGATATATGTTAACAGTACAAATGTTCAAAAACTCATTTTATTTGGTTTTGTAGCCGAAGTAAAGTTTTTCCAAATAATCAGTAAAATTTAAATATTCGATTTTTGGTTTTATAAATGGCTAAAATTGACTTGAAAGTTACACCAAAACTAAACTAAATAAGCTTTTTAAATCGTAAAATTAACCTAATAATAATAATTGACCTAGCGGTCTCGAAAAATAAAAAGTTATTGGATAATTTATTGTATAGGATAATTATTTTATTTTTATTTTACAAAAATATTAAGAGCAATAAAAGTATATTAATTTATTTTTTATTTAATTTTTAAATAATAAGTTTTTCGTTATTTTCGACAAGTTATTGATTTGAAATAAGCGTTTCATCATCAATTTCGGATGGAACATTCTGACAATTTTTCGTAGAACATTTTCCACTACATGAACAAAAATATTTTTGAAGCATATCTAACGCAGTTTCTCCTTCGAAATAATTAAAATCCAAACAACCATTTTCGATTTTCCATCCATGTGTCAATGGATCTAGAGTTACAATTTCACTATTTGTAGACTGTTTTTTTTACTCGCTTTAGACCTTCAATAAAATAATTGACCTATACCAAAAAAATATATCTTAAAGTAGAAGATCTGTCGATTATTATGCTTTTTTAGAATTAAACCCGTTTCAGTAGTTTTTGAGAAAACAATTCGGAAAGTTTGTCGATTTCGTCACTTTTTTCACATTAAATTGTAAATATCTTGGAAACGAAACATTTTTCGAATTTTTGTCAAATAACAAAAAGTGTTTATTTTGGTCCATTTTACAGTAAGAAACTGTATTTTTTTCCACTTTTTTTTTTTTTACCATTTGCCCCCCGGCGGAAAATTTTAAAAATAATATGTAAATTATCAGAAAAATACACTTTATAAAATAAAAAGGTTTTTGTTTTAAAAATTTAGTCGGTTACCTTCATTTAGAAGCATATTCTTAGGGGTGAACCGCTCGCTTTACATTTCCATTTCATCGTATTAAACATACAAATGAATAGCGTTAGAAATAGAATATTGACATTATAGAATCATTTTCTATGTGACATTGAAGCATATATTAATCTGATATTCATTGTTATTGCCACCTGACGCGTATATATTTATGTATGTAACATGGAATATCCTATTGTGAACAACTTAATAAAAAATCACGTCAACAGCTAGACGGTGATTAAGACATGTAAGAAAACTCCCTGTCTTCGATTATAATTTTGCCAGTCGTTAAGAACTCAACAAAACCCAATAACTACGCTTTTTATTGCCCCTTCCTTCGTAAAACCACAACGGAGGTAAAATTAATGACCGCCCCGACAAGAAGTTTTTATTTATTCCACATTAAATCAAGTTATTAACTATAAAACAAACTTCCGGCCCGTGATTTACGACGGCTTGCTTATGTATGTATGAATAAACATTCGGTGTCCGGAAACTTGTATTTCAAATAATTCATTGTTATCGATTCACTAGTTTGTGGGTGGTTCGCCTCGTAGCCAACTAGCAGTCCAGCATCGCAAATCAAGTCGACATGGCGGTCGGCGATATGAATATATGAGGTTGACTTTGGATTAGAATATATATAAAATTAACTAAACCAAAGAGAGCTTTGACTAATTTGGTATATTTTCCCCGCTTATAGTCCAGAGAATCAAGGGGTTCCCCTTCGAATTAGGGGGTGAAAAATAAAATTTTGAAAATAACCCCAGGAATCGATAAAGCAATCAATTTTAAGCAAAAAGTATCTTATGAACATTTTTCGATAAGTCAATATTTTCTGAGTTATTGGTGATTGAAAATGTACATTTTTCANATAAATAAAGTATTGAAAATAACCCCAGAAATATATAAGCAATCAATTTTAAGCAAAAAACATGAACATTTTTCCATAAGTCAATATTTGTTAATGTAAGTTATTGGTGATTGAAAATGTACGGTTTTTATTTAAAAAAAGACGTTTTTCAGTAGTTTTTCTTGAATAACTTGGAAAGTAGACATTCTATGAAGAAAACATCCCAAAGAAAATAAAGCTTATAGAAAAAGAAAAAGAGTTTTTTTTCGTTTATGTAGCTGCAATAGGTGCTGAGATACGGCTGGTTGAAGATAATTTCATCTCCGCCAGAAACTATATTGGAAGCATTTAACGTAAAATAACCAAAAAAAATTCTATTTAAAAAAAAATGAACGTAACATTTTTTCAAGTACAAACAATCTTTAAAATGAACTTGCCTTTAAGTCTTTAGCATAAAAAATAAATGATCAAAATAAAACTGTTAATTAGCTTTTTCGGGAAAAAAATCAGTACAAAAACTGATGAATTTTTCACGAGATTTAAAATTAAAGGTAATCCTTCTACAATTTACATTTTTTATCTGCTAACAATATATTATTTAAGCGGTTTAGAATGTATACTTTTGAAAATATTACGTTTTAATTGGGAAAAAAATTTTTATAATCCCAAAAAAATAGAAACATATTTTTGGAAATACCTTTAAAAATAGAAAAGATGCGAAAAATATTCAAGAGTACAAAAGTTGTGTAGGATAAAAATTAACAGAGATGTCACTGCTAGAAGTTTGCAGTTGAGGGCGAAGGTCTTGTTTTTCAAACTCTTTAACCTCAAAAATTTCGAAAATAACGCCTTAAATTAAGGCGATGTTTCGCATTGTATTAGCTATGTCCTGTACAAATTTAGTTTCGTGCAACTCTATCGGTTTCAAAAATACAATACCTATATATACAGTACTTTTAATTGTCGAACTGCAAACTTTCTTCGATGAATTAACTTTTCTTGTAGAAACAACGGTGGTCAATTTGAACAGTTTTTATAATAAGTTGTACTAAATTTAATAACATCAACTTTGTTACTTTTATCTCCAGCATTTTTTATTGTATTTGATTGTTTTTACGAATTATTTCAATAAAATTAGGTACATTGTAAATAACTCTAATTCGTTGTATATGTATATTGAAAAATGAAGTAACATGTGGTATGTATATCTTATCGTAGTAGTATCGTATTGGAAATTGAAAATTACAGTCAACCTACAAAATCAGTGACTACTAGCATTTTGTTAAAGATTGTAATATGGATGGCAAGACAATGTAGACATTTAAAACATATTTTTTTGTACCCAAACAATTTAATCAAAATTCTATAAGAGGCCCAAAAACATCCAAATGGTATCACCTATCAAATAAAATATAGTCATTATTGACCGAGAGAGGAAAAAATTATGAACGGATATTATCACCCTACAACAATTTTGTAGGAGTTGTGAGTTTTAAAAAACTCTGTATAACACCAAAATTTATAGATTAAAAGCTAAAGTCCACACCCCAAAAATGATCAAAATCCATTAATGCGTATTCCAATTATTTACAAAATTTAAAAAATTTCACGAACTTTGAAGCCATCTAGCGACCAAACGAAGCGATTTCCGATATAGATGAATTAGCCAAAATCAGCCTATTTTGAGTCCACGAATCTGTGGGCTTCCGTTGTACACGTTATTTTGGGACACCATGTATAATATTGAGATATTATTTTAGTCTATATAACACCTATTTTTATATTTATTCAGTTTTTTACCATAAGATGTGGTTTTCATCCCCTAAAAATAAGAAGCGCTTATCAAGCATATGTAACTTTTCATCTACAGGATGAAATAAGCTTAATTCCATATTTTCATAAAAATTGGATCTATCCGAAAGTATTCGGAGGTTTTACCCTATTTTTCTCTTCGTTCCCTGGACTATTATTGTACGAAATATTTTAATTGAAAGGGTTATTTTTGAAACAATTTTTCTGAGTGTAAACAGGCTTGGTTTAATCTCTCGCTGGCAGCATGCACAATGAATCTCGAAAATTAATATAACAATATAGCCTAATAGCGTTAGCTTACATAGATAAAAAGAAGGGTAAAATTTAACACAAAATTTATTTCAAGTCCGAAAGGAGATGAAGTAAAATATACCCCATACGAAATTTGATAAATTTAACAAAAACCATTGTGTAATTTATTTAACAAAAATTTGATCGAATGCACTTGCAATAGTGTAAATATCAGTATAAATAATTTAAAAAAGTGATGTAGATTTTCAAACTAAACCACACTGCCTACATCGGAAGCATCACTGACGAGATATTCACGTGTATCGATTAAAATGGGACACGGAGGTATATATTTTATATCGTGTAAATTGGTGGTAATCTGCCGCGTATTTTCGTTGACACGTGGCAGGGCGTTAACAACTGTAAATATCATCCGCACGGAACGGATTTTCTCTCCCTTTCAGAACATCTGCAAAACCATTATTGAATCTTGAATGTGGAGATCCGGAGCGATAACACCAGCAGAATAAATGCAATTTGTATTATACGCGGGGAAAGGCGAACACAATATTAGTATCAAATATCGGAAAGCGTTCCCCGTATTTACTTCTATTTCCCCTGGTAATGTCCCCGATGTTCCCTTGATCCTGTTACGATAACGCGCGAGTCTCTGTTGACTCTTTCTAAATTTCGTATGCAAAATTTTATGTAAACTCGATACGTGGGGCGGCCGGGGGACCAGCAGGAGCAATGTGTATCCACCCTAAGGGACGCGCGACGTTTTTTATGCGGATTGAATTATCGCTTATATTTCGGCGTGTTTTTCTTCTCCCAGGTAAGACGTCTACGCTTCCAGTGTCTGTTTTTAACAATTCCTCATTTACACAAAGCAAAAAGCAGCGTAGAATTCACGCGAGCTTACTGCTGTGGCATAAAGTAACAATAAAATAATGCGAAGTCAGAAAGACTCTTGAACAACTAATTGCCAAAAAAGTTTTTTCTTTAATCCATCTTTTTAACTCGTGCTTGAACAACATCGATCTATAAATCTCACATTGTAACATCGTAACATCAGGAGTACCTCAAGGGTCACATCTTGGCCTCTGCATGTTTCTTATGTATATAAATCGTCGTCGTTGCTTTAAACTTTACAAATATTTGGGATATACAGTCTATTTTTCTTTAGATTTGGGACCATATTCACCGTCAATATATTCAGGACAAGTTTTGTTGTACTAACAATTAATTTTTTTATATTGACAAATATTATATAGCGGCTGTTAAGATATAAATCCCCTGTTATAATTGACCTATTAGATTTTACGTAGCATTTGTTTGTGCTTGTATAGATTTTATCTTTTGTATTTTATAGTTTGTTACCTACTGTTTAGTTTACCATTAGCAGATACTAAAGTGGATCATTCTTGTTTGTGTCTTGCATAAATGAATAAATAGATAATAATTGTTTAATGTGCCTTCCGAGCAAAGTGTACTAATTGAAGGAAAAAGGACAGGCGTGCAGTTTTCACTTGGCTTGCTGCGGGATAATGCATCAACGGTTGCCACAATTTGTCACTTGTAGGCAAGACTTGTCACTTCACGGCTTCTCTGATAACCGCGAGCGACTTAAATAATGAACGGCGAAACTTTAAGAGAGAAAAATAAAGTATATTAACTTCCTTATGTGCCTATAATGACCATCTGCGATATAGGAAGAAGTTACAAGGAACTGGAAACTCCGAATGTAGAATTTTTGTGCAGAAAATCCACTTAGTTTTACAAGAAATCTTAGTAGACTAGGTGAGATCTGTTTTGGTGTAGATGTTTTATATAGTATAGCTAATTTTTGCTTTAATGGCTCCAAAATGATATAACAAAACATAATTTCACTATGCGCACGCTTCAAAATGAGCTAAACTTATTATTAAACAAATAGTGAAAAAATGGGAAAAAATTCAATTTCTTTCTCTCTTTTTTTCAATACAGTCCAAAAACTATTCATTTTAGAGAAAAATTAAAGAGGAAAAAAAAGATTCGTAATTAAATTTTACGCATAATATACCTATTTTCAAATAAAAAAATAAACATAATTGTTGCAAATATAGCAAAAACAACAAAAATAAGTGAAGAAAATTACAGTATTTTTGCGATTTTTTAAAAGTTCTTATATCATAGGTAGGATCTTCATACTTGGTTAAAAAATTCGTTTTGATATAATAAAACATCACACCAATTTTCGTTAAAATCGGTCCGATAGTTTTCGAGTAATAATTTTGCAATCCAGATTTTTTTTTAAAAATTGAAATTTCTGCAAATTTAACTGGGCCTAAATTAAGACTTCCAGATACTTGAAAATTTTATCACATAAAAAAGGGCACTCAAACTTTAAAATGCGTCCAGATAAATTGAAATCCGTTAATTAGGAGAGTCGTGGTAATTGTTTAAAAATATGCGTAATTTTTGCGCTTATAAACAAATAGAATAACTTTATAAATTCATTATAATTATTATTTTTTTAAATTAAAGTACTCGGAAACTTTGAAATAGATCCCGCCTGGTCTATAGGAATAATTGAAAAACTGAATAAAATCTTTATTAACCCGCTGAAAATTGTATGAAAATTATCCTAGATTACAGTTATTTATGTGTGCATAGTCTGAGGAAACAATTTCATTGGGAGAAGTAAAATTTATTAGAACCAATTAGATTATACATTTGTATTTGGTGAACTAAATATTTGTTAGGAGTTAATAAAGCATTTATTTAAATAAAAATACCAAATATGTACTAACTAAAATGAAATTAAAAAATTGCAGTGTACAAACAGGCACTAACATAATGTTCTACGGAAAATTTTTTATATTTAATTCTGGAATATTGTAAAATTGAAAGGTAAAAATTTTATCATACGATCTTGTAGCTGATTGTTAGGTAGATTTAGTTTTGTCAGAAATTTTGGAAATAGAAAATTATACCTAGTTTTTATTTGTCTACTGAAATATGTTCCTTTCTGCTGACTAATTTGAGGGTATAGATTTAGAAGCATTGAATTTTCGTCTGTATCTCATCAAGTAAGCGAGACGTTCGGGAAATATTTGTAAAGAAACAACTTATTTTTTTCTGTAGATTTTGTTTAGGAAGAGAGGAAGTAAAGAAAGGCTAGGTGGTACTTTTTTAAATGTTAGTACACTACAGTGAACGTTATAGTAAAATATATGCTAATTAATGCGTAATCTTGTGATAAAACTATAATTTTCTTGCTTGCCAATTTTCACGTGGAATCAACTAAACGGGCGTTTCCCGTGGGAATAATTTCGATAACACGTGTGCCATGCTCGGATTAATCGAAGTTTCTTTACATTATCGGGCCATCGCAAATTGAAATCCGTCGGCTAATCCGTCCCTTAACAAAACATAATCGAGTTTCCTACGGCAGAGTTGCCGCCGACATCGTCATCCGTCAATATTATGCTAATCATATCGGTGTTTGAAGAAGAGACCTCCCGATAATTACCCATCTGTGTAACTTGGACGTCAAAATTATGTCCGATGGAATTAGCAGTTAACTCTGGTTAACTGGTGATGTGGAGTCTGATGCCCAAAGAGAAATAACTATCAGAAATAGACGGTTTAAATTTGATACAATGCTAAGAGAACGATTTTGGACGAGTTAGTTAGATTAAAACTCTCATTTTTTGAAACGACTAGAAATTACAAAAAAAGAATTGGTAATTCTTTGGTCAAGAAATTATCTGAAAATATGGAACATATATTTTTTTTTCAGTCAGTTACATGAAAAATTTATAGAATATGGAAATTTTGCGTAGAAATGGTACCAATTTTTGCACTTTCGTTATTGTATTTAAACTGTAACGATTTACTAATTCTACTACATTGTGGTAGCGTCTCGGTAATTTTATTTACTTTTGTTCCTTGACAAAAATAGTATGAAGGATAAAAATCATATGTATACATGTTTGACGAAATTTTAAAAACTTCAAAATTTTGACATTTTGATCATCAGGCAAAGGAGTTTCACTTTTAAATGCAGAAAATGCAACAAATCAAGATTAAAACTAAGGTTTAACATACCTCCAGTATAAATTTAAAAGTAGAATTAAATTTAATTCTTTGTAAAATTTTATGTAACACTTTCGCAATGTTAGATCCATATATCGACTGATTTGTAAAAAATGTAGTATTATGAAAACATTTCGTTTAATAATCAATACAAACAAGAAAAGACTGATAAGGTGAAAAATGGTTAATTTCAAATAGACGAGGCGGGATCTGTATTGGTGTAGATGTTTTTTTTATATAGTATCGCTAATTTTTGCTTTAATGGCTCCAAAATGATATAACAAAACATAATTTCATTATGCGCGCGCTTCAAAACGTGTGCTAAACATATTATTAAACAAATAGTGAATAAATGGGAAAACATTCAATTTTATTTTTCTTTTTCAACACAGTTCAAAAACTATTCATTTTGGAGAAAAATTGAAGAGGAAAAAATGATTCGTAATTAAATTTTACAAATGATATACCTACTTTCAAATAAAAAAATACAACATAATTATTGCAAATATAGCAAACACAACAAGAAAAAAGTGAAAAAATATCAATATTTTTGCGATTTTTTTAAAAGTAGTTGTATTATATAGTTACAGGTGAATATAAATACAAACTTAAAATTTTGGCGCTCAGTTTATAACAATATATGTAATAGGCAGAGCTGGGTAATTACTTGTAATTTAAAAATAGTTACAATTACAAATTCTTTTTTAAAAAAAGGAACTAATTACAATTACAAAGTATATTCTTTAAAAAAGGAATTATATTAATTTAATTACAGTTACATGGAAAATGGATTTAGCAATTACTTTTCTAATTACTTTTATGATAAAGTAAATTATAGTGACCAAACAGAGAAAAAGGAAAAAGTTAAGTTAAAAATTTAAATTAAAAGTGTTGTGTAATATTGCGTTTTATTATTTATTAGAATTGATACTAAAATGAAAAGATTATTCTTATTCATTTTCTGATATAGAATTTTTATATTTTTATTCCTAATCTAATAATTTAAACTAGTTCAGTTCATACTATAATTTTATATTATTGGTCAGGTAATTAATTCAACCCGATGCTCTTTTTTTTGGTTGTTAGTACATTTGCAAAATATAGAATACAGTAGTTTTGGGTAGACTGGAAAGCAATAATTATTATTAAAAAAATTACGAATCGAACAAGTACGAGTGAAAGGCTGAGTAACCGAACCAGAAGTTTTCTCAACTCAAAATAAGAGCAGTAACACATAGATACATAATATATATTTTTATAAAACTTGATGCTATAGACAACATATTTTTACTTCGTATATTTTCTAAATTAATAATAATTATAATAAAATAAAATGTACTCTGTTAATTCTGAGGTTAATTCACCAAATCACTTTTTATTGTTCACGCCGCACAAGGCTTTCCTCAAATGAAATAATAGAAGTCTGCAAGTCTGTACGCAATTACGCAATATGCATGATCTTAAAAGTAATTATAATTATTAGAAAAAGTAATTGTAATTGGAAAAAGTATTTTTACTTATAGAGGTAATTTGTAATTCGATAGTTCAAATAATATAATTACAAATTACAATTCCTATAACAATTTTGCTGCAATTACAATTCCAAATTACTTTAATAAAAAAAAGTACTTAAATACAATTACAATTACAGGAAAAAAAAAGGGAATTGTAATTGCTAATTACTTTTTCACCAGGAATTACCCAGCTCTGGTAATAGGTATACTATCAGATTCGAAGACTTCCGACTTTCTAGATCCCCCACTGCATTATAACAGCGCAGTCAACTAGGGCTACGTGCTACATTAAGTAACTGCAAACTTGCAGGCCCTTTGGCCGCCGTCGCCCGACTGCAGTCCGTAACTTATTATGAGAGAGGATTCACGATATCACCGGGAGCTCCATTAATATTCATTATCCGGGTGGATTAATTAAACGAGCTTCTTTGATCGCGTAGGGCGAAGGGCACAAAAATCAGATGTTATCTTAATTTGATATAAATTAGATCGTATTTAAGGGAATGTCGCGCCTGAAAAATGGAATCCTTAAATTAAAAAAAGGCGCAGGAGGACGATCGGTTGAATCCCTTCAGTGGACGACAGCGGTGTACGGAGTGTTCCGAAAGTTACTGGTTTCTAAAGGTAGTTTAAGCACCATAGTATACAGGGTGTGGTGTGTATAATCTATAAAAATTCTATTTTTGCGGGTTTTTTTTTTCATAAATTAAAGTTCAATTATGGATCAAAATATTTTATCTAGAACGGTCCTGTCAGTGTGCTGTACGATGAGTCACGTGCTGTAGACAAGCCGCGTAAACAGATCGTCGTTGAAAGATAGAAAGATACTTTTCAATTTTTGGGGAATTTTTCAACGCAAAAATACAAACTAAGGAAAATAGATATTTAAAAAAAACTGATATTTTCTTATTTTAATAATTAATAGTACCTAATTACTATCTTAACTGCATTGTTATTACTGCAAGAGTTGCAGTAACAAACAAAATTACATCTGTAGTTGCCAACTGCGTGCCCTAAACAAACTCCATTAAACAAAATGAAATAAAACTTACCATTTCTAGAGAAAATGTTCAAATTGATCCCCATTAGCACGGATACAGGCATGGCATCGACGAACCCAATTTTGCCGAATATTTTCTCAAATTCCAGGTATTCCCTTAATCAATTGTGTCAGCAGCTTCAATACGGTTTCGCAATTATTCCACCGTAGCAATTGGAGTATTGTAAACCAATGACTTAAAGTGACCCCAAAGATAAAAGTCCAATGGACTTAGATCGGGTAACCGAGGTGGCCGCGCCACAGAATCAAAGCGTCCAATCCATCGCTGAGGAAACATTTCAATCAAAAATGTCGTTAATTCTCGAGTGGAGGAGCCCTATCTTGAAGATAAAACATGCGTGCCCGAACTTGTAATGCCACATCGTCCAATAATTCAGACAACCGGTTCTCCAAAAAGTCAGCATATGTTGGTCCATTTAGTCGTCCTTCAAAGAAATAGGGACCCACAAGTACATCGCCTATTATGCCAGCCCAAACATTTACCGAGAACCGATGTTGAAAATGAGTTTCCATCGCGTGAGGATTTTCATCGGCTCATATGTGCATATTATGGAAATTCACTTCATCACGGGTAAATGTCGCCTCATCTGTTACACAAACATAAGCAGGAAAGTCTACTTGATTGGCACATTGCCGCAAAACCATCTGCAAAATCGCATTCGTTGATCACAATCCGGGGGTAAAATCTGTTGAATGGTTGCAGATGATAGGGGTGCAACAGCTGGTGCCTTGAGATGTGACGTACGGTACGAGATGAGGTTCCTACTTGAGTCGCCGAGTACTAATTGTGGGGTCTCCGTCAAGATTTTCCAACACTGCATCTTTAACATTAAGGTTCACTTGCTGACCACGTCCTTCTCCTCGAGGAATAACACTTCCTGTATCGCGCAGCCGCTGAACGCACTGTAGGATTTGCATAAGGGGGGTGACGTTGTGGCCATCGTTCCCGGTACAACCTAGTCGCCGGGAGCGCATTTTCTCCGGCTGCACCATACACTAACACCATATCGACACGTTCGGAAATAGTAAATGCATTGTTTTCTCGGTTCATTGTAAAACTAGTTTATGCACAAACTAAAAAATTAAGCAAAGTAAGAAATAAGAATTTCGTTTTTAATGTAATCGGCATGCTATTCTTATTTTTTACTTCTTTATGAAAATTACAATGTCACTAGGTATCGTGGAATTACAAAATAAAAACTTTTGTCTGAATCTTTCACTTTTTAACACTGATGAGTCGATAGGTGATGCTTAATATTTAATAATTACCTAAGTGAATAATGAATTCAATACACATACAAAATCAGTTGACTGCACAAATTTTTTAACAATTTAACCTAACCTTCTTTTAGTATTACTAGTATTAGATTATACAGACTTAAATTATAAGGTTACATCTCGGGTGCATAAAACATTTCCATAGTTATTAATAAATAACACAGAGTCGACCTTCATTTTTATTAAATAAATTAACATTAATTTACAAAAAAAATGCGAAGATAGAACATTTTCGTATAAGACTTTTCTATTACAAATATCATCAGGAAGCTGTAATTTAATTTTTATAGATTATACACGCCACACCCTGTATAGAATATATGAGTGTTTTTATATTACAAAAAAATGCTTGTTCCGGAAATTCGAGTCCTTTGCACCCGATTTACTAACATCAGTGTCATCAGAAAGTCATTATTTCTTATTTTGTTTTTGTTTTCAAATTTTCAAATTCAGATTTTGAGTTTAAATTTTTTTTAAGTATTTATACCCCACGGTCTAAGTAGAATCAGTAGATTGTGGTTTAAAATGTCCAAGGGTTTCTGATTTTGAAGCTAATAAAATTTTTTCAAAATTTTGGGGCTTACTTCAAATTTTACGGATTTGAAACCATAGCAGATTTCGTTTCATACAGAAAAACAAGGCTGAATACCACAAAAATAAGCTAATAGGAGTGAAAATTTCCTGCTCTCATTTTTTTTTCTTCAACGTTTCGGTTGGGGACCCCTTCGGTCGTTCCTTCCTGCTGGCGCTCGTCTCCTGCAGACAACTAATTCAAGTTGTATCGCCACGGTCTGATGAATCGTTCGAAGCCGAGTCTTACGTCTTCCTCGGGCCGCGGGGGATGATGGATTGCCCCTTCGCTATACACACAAAACGGAACAGTTAATTACAAAGAGATTACGCCGTCGAAATTAATCGCCGTTTTTTCCTTTTTTCCCCTTTAAAATCCCCACATTGGTGGTGGGAAACTTATTTAGGGGGCGGTCTTAGAGGAAACCCGGAAAAATTCCTCTCATGTTAATAAAATATAAATGAAGGTTTTAGTCTTAAAAAAGCTGGGTTCCTTTTGACAAAATAGTGGGTGTAGTTTATATAACGTTTTTCTCTTCTTACAATTGTGTGTAATTTTTTTACAGTATATTTAAAACGGCTTCTTCCCCCTTTACAGTCGCTAAAGAATTAAATCCATAGATATTCTCCATATACCAAATGCACTCGGCCAATTCTTTTAAACTTTACTGATTATACGACATCATGCCAAAAATTGATAAGGTTGTTTTGGTGACAATTGAAATTTGTGCTGTCAAATTATAGTTCACAGTAACAAACCTTTTCATGTTAGTAATTTTAAATTTACTTCCACTGTTTTCTGAGATCAAAGAAACCTTAATTTTTCTATGTTTAAGTAGAATTCCCCTTTGGAGTTTACAAAGCTTTTACCTTTTAAGAAATTTTGACTTGTAACATATTTTTCCTTCAATTATAACCCCCAAACTACCCGCATCCACGCCACTGATATAGGAAATAAAGTTATAATAATTAAAATTAGATTTGGATAGTTAGCATTTTTTTTATCCCAAGTTCTTTCTTAAGAGCTCATCATACCCCGAAAGATATTTTTTTTCGGAATGCCTTGTACCTGTCCTAAAAAGCATGGCGGGCGGCCGCCCAAATCCTTTTTAGAAAAGTTGTCGGAAACTTTCGACCCATCTCGTCGATATGGTCCTTTCCCGGCCTACACAGAAAGTGGTCGGATGCTACAGGCAACAACAAGAACAAATAAATGATCCGTTGGCTGGACACCTCTTCCTGAAAAGCATCTCGTGTCGAACTAATGGATTTCCCATACGCCTTGCAGCGGCCGATTGCAGACTTCGATAATTAAACTAGAAAAAGTAATGCGCTAGATGCGATACATTGTGAGATGTCGAGCGGCTGAAATATCGCTATTGATGCTTGGGACTTCTTTGGACGATAATTCAATCAATTTATTTTTCAAGTATAACACCTGTTTTGAGAGTCCTATATAAATGTTTCAGCAATTCATAGGTGTTGTATTCCTTCCCATATATAATAAGTCGACAATACCTTCTTTCTGGGCAGAGTGATGATTAGACTCGACTTCCTGATGTCTATCTGTGTATATTGGTTTTCTTCAGACAGTAAGCCCTAGGATTCCGCCCGGTATTCTCTTGACGTGAACATCTAAGAACAGTGAGGTACCAATTCCATTGATATGGGCCAGACATCCATGAAGCCAAAGAGTCTTCTTCTCTAAGACTTCTGCGTAGATATCAGCCAGCGAACCCATAGCTGCTTCCTCAGTTGGTTCATAAAACTGATCGACAAAGGAGAAAACGTTCCAGTTGGTGTATAATTTGCCAAGTCTACTAAATCCCCATCCTTGTCTTTTCCAATGAAGTTCCTCCATTCTTCCTTAATTGACACATTTTTTAATAACGATGTTACATTAAAGCTCACTGAAGGTTTGAGTCTGATTGGATTTTGTCAATCGTTTTCCACTTGGTATTCTGTCTTTCTCGCTAAGTCTTTAGGATCAGCATGTGGACCTTTGGAAGGCAAAATGTTGCACTATGGTAACCGCACGCACCTCTTTCTCAACTCTCTCGAGTGCCTTGTTCTTGACCTGATACAGTGGATCCGATCTTAGCAAAGAGGTTGTAGTAGTATTTGTTCCAAGATTGCCAAGTTAAAGCACCTCTCCGTGGCTTTCCCTTGTAATTTCGAGTAGACGGGTTGTATCGGGACACATATACACGGGAGATCAATCATCTACCCACAAACGACGTCCGCCTGGCGTACTCGAAACCCCACAAGCGGTGCGATCTAGTTTGCGCTTCGCCTCGAATACCCATCTATACAGTTAACAACAGGGAGGGCGCCGTCGACAAGGAGGTGCACAATTATCGGAAGTACGGCATAATTAATTGCGTTACACATGCACCCCGGCGCCTCCACTAATGTTAAACAAGGGGCGTTAGGGCCCCAATTTGATTAATTGCTTCTAAGGGAAATTACAAGGGTTGCACCTGTACCGATGGGCGGCCGTCGGTGGTGCTGTCGAAGCACCATCGCGGACGTGCCATGGAATGTACAGGGCGTCCTTGAAATCAGTGCAGGCCGATAGGTGAATTTAATTGTCAGCAGTTGTCAACATGTTCGCTCTTCTTTATTAAGATCAGTATTTTTTTGTATGATATGGTTTGATATACCAAAACAAAGTTGTCCTAACAAATAATTTTCAAAGTTATAATCTTTGCATTGCAGCAATAACAGGGCTATTACGTTTACGCCGCTGGTTTTGATCGCAGAGACTGCAGATAACGCGACATTTCCATTTACGGGGAAAAAGATAAACAGGTAATTTATATATGCCTTTAATTCCAAACTAAATTTCCCGAACTTAAACCGGTACGTAATAGAACTGCTCGAATAATAGGCGCTCTCTGCGCTAACTCGGTGCATTCGCAACTTTCCTCTATTTGATTAGCTGCTTAGTTGAAACGTTATACCGTAAGCGAAAATCATAAAAAAACTCGGTATGCTAACGCGGAAATAGTTTACCTCGCCGCAAATTTTCACAGTTCCGAAGTCTCGACGGAAAATTCGGTAAACCGTTTTCTCGATCCAGGAACTTTAGGTTTGCGAAGCCATGGGCGGTATCGAACAGTTTCGGTGGATTCAGTCAAGTAAATAATGGTAGGTAGAGTTAAATTTGCATTTAAATATACTCCGCCTGTTTTTGTAACAAAATTATACTGTTTTAGTTTTTCTGTTTATTTCGCAAGTGTCTCTTTCATAAATAGAGATCGGAAATTGTACGCGTTGCGCTAATGACTCCATCTGTCGCGCTGACTCTCAACTATGGCTAAAGTCGGAAACGACTTACTATATTGCAGGTACTTTGTTGCACGACTGCCACTCACAGAGGGCCAACGCAATGTTTTAATTGTCAGTGTTGCGAGAAACAACTACTACGCGAGCTATATGCCGCGACCGGCATTGAATTATACTCGCAACAGCTAGTGCAACAGCTAGGATCGTTCATCAGTTTAACCAACCAGGCACAGACCGGTTTCGGACTCATTAGTCCTCATCAGTGTGTCATGTGTGGTGAGACAACCGACGAACGATCCAGGTAAATATATAGGTATAACACGTAATAAATAATAAGTACCAGCAAAAGTTAACAAAATAACAATTTCTTGCTCACAATGAAATGGATTGTAGAAAATAATCAACAGTTGTCCTTAAGTGTTTCTTGATTAATCGTCTCTGGCCAGTTCAAAAACATAAATAACCGTTCAACATTTACCAAAGTCACAGGCGCATGTCTAAAATAGTCGAACTTTTTAATAGACGTTATTACTATTAATGGCGACGAAGCATCAACTATTTCACATTTTAGTAATCCCATTATCCGCATCATTATACACTAACATGTAAATGTCTGCCTCTGATCTGAAGTTTCGCATCGATCAATTTATTCGATACGTATCTAGCGGCACTACTCTTTATTTAACAAAGTTTCCGATCTCTAGTTATAAAGAACATTATAAGAACATGCCATTTGTGTTTGGGGAAGTACAAAAACTATAAGAATTAAAATAATATAGAAACTATGATCGTAACAAAATCAATGGATCATTGAATTGGATTGAATCATTGGATGTAGTAGCGAAAGATTTAATAATTAATTAATTTAATCACCAAGGAAACAGAACCAGAACATACTAGTATAATATCTATATTCAAAATTTCACCAGGAGATGCGGAGCAGAAGTAACTGTAAGAAAAATTATATGTTGGAAATCATGGAAAATTCTAGTAAGGAACGTTCAGTGAAATAATAAAATATTAATTTAATAATTTAGGAAAATACGACTTCAAGCAAAATAAATAGTTTATCAGAGGGACTAGAACTCGCTTTTGAGTTAAGCTAGCTACCAAATTTAAATTTATTAAATTCTCAACTTGTTTCGGAGTTATTTAGAAAAAACCATCATCAAAGTGGATCCTTTAAGTGGCTATCACTTCCTTAGGAACAATTTTTGGACCCACGTTTATATTAAGAAAACGGAATCTTTTTCGACATAGAACAGCCATAGAAATATTGCAACTTAATTTCGGGACACCCTGTATAGACTGACACAAATAAGTTTGAGTCTGAGATAGCTGCCCCCATAAATACACATTGGACACGCAAGGGAAAGGCGAACCTATTTATGTCGGTTTCTACATAATTTTAAAACAAATCAAAATAAAATAATCAAATAAAAAAATTTAGATTCACTTCTAAATTCCAACACAAAGGTTTGGTGCTTATCGTGACACCAACAAAAATTAAAATTCAACATTCTAGATAAATACAAAATTATAATCGTTATAAATACAAGAAATCATACACAGAATTTTGGCGCTCAACGTGGGGCCAATAAAAATTTTAAACTGTAGTTGTTGTTTAACTGTAAAGAATTATTGTAATTCTAATTATAACTGTAACTGTAATCGTTATAATAAATATATATTATATCGCATATTCTAATTTTAGTGCGTAGCGTACACTAAAAAAATCGGTGTGAGTGAAAGCAATAAAGGTTCGGAGTGAATCTATTTAGTGAAATTATAGAGTACATTTTCACTTAATATTGGGCATTTTGATCATTTTACTCATTTGTACCGAGTACTTTCACTCAAATATAGGTACCCTTAAATAAATTCTGCAGAACTCGTATTTGGTGCACTTGTCGGCGTAAATGTTCTCATTATTGAGTGACCCCACCTCATTCTATGGTTGTCGTGCGTTGTCTTTGCCTACTCCCATCGCCCCCATTAGGTCATTTCCGTTAATCCGGTTATTTTGGTGAAAGTTGTTTAAATGCAGTGGTTTGATTACAATAATTAAAAACAATAATATATTGAGTCTCGATTAATATTTGTTTAAATAAACAGAATAGAGTCAAAATCACTCACTTGATAGCAGAAACTCGGAGTTGAGTATCGGATTTGAGTAAAATTCACTCATAAAATTTTAGTTTTAGTTGTACTCATACTCAATAGGGTGTAGACAGACATTGATACATTATTGAGTAATATTAAGTGAATTGTTACATACTGCTCGTCATCAGCGACGTTTAAACAAAATAATAAAACCTAAAAGCAAATCTTTGTGGCCATATCCAGTTAATAATGGTAATATTTCACCACACAATTAGTATCGCAAACAGAGTACATTCCTTACAGTTTCACCTAATTATTTCTAATTCTTTTCTACATATTTTCCTTAGATTCTAACGCAAGCCCACGAATATGATTCAGGTAAAAGCTTTTTGGTGATATTTTTTTAACTGTATCCCTCCTAGTTCCTATTTTTTCAAATAAAAGTCGACACATTTCAATCTACATAATTTCATTTTCGTTCCCGTATTCCCGTACCAGATTGCGGCACGACCTTCCATCCATAACGCTCCCAAAGATTAAGGGCCGCAAATAGAGAAACACATCCCACGGACAACTTGCAAATTGCGGGTCGACTTTCTCGGGTCCATCGCCACGTCCCATTTAGCGCTGCACGCACCATATCTTCCCCCGGCTGCCGGACAATGCGGTGGGAGGACGGGCGAACAGTGGCGATTCCTCAACTTTCTGATGTGGGTCGAGCAGCAGGTTGCGTCACGACAAAGGATGTTGTTAATTGTCAGGTCAAATGCTCCCGGAAGCGGCCCTTCTTGCCAGTTATAGTTATTTTACTTTGTCCGAGGGGGGGGGGGGTTGGAATAATTACCTACGGGGATGAGTCGCGCCCTAATTGAACCCTTGTTCCTTATTGCTGGCGGGGCGGGTTTCGTTACAGTCGAATACGGGAAGGTGCAGGTTCTGTGCACGCGATAAAGGCTCCACATTGGCGTTGTTCGTGTATGAATATTCAATATACGGGCATTGGAACATATTGCTTTGTGCTTTTCGAAATTTTTCGAATCTTACCCTTCTAACAGATCATTGAAGGTTCAGTATCGTGGGTTTACATCGACTGAAATTGTTGCTACTTCTGTAGTACCTCAGAGTTCAATTTTTGGCCCACTATTATTCAATATGTTCCCTAATGATATTTATGATAATCTTTTAACTAATGTTCTTTTTTATGCTACAATGACTTCAAAGTGTTATCCTCCGTTGCATCTGTTGAATACTATTTTATACTCCAAAAAAAAATTTCAGGGGTAAATGATATCATCAAAATACCTGCCACTGAACGTATCAAAATGTTGTACTATGACATACATAGCGCAAATCGAGCCTAGTGTTTACGAGTATAAGATATTTCTGTATTATTTTTTGTACATTCTGTCCTATAAATGGAATTGTCTGTCAGGGAAGTATATTTTTAAATAAATAAATATACAGTGTCTTCATGAACTTGAAGAGAATTTGTTAATGGTAGGTAGAAAATAATAATAATGTAGTATAACAACCCCGGGTTCAATCGAAAAACAAATAAACGTAGTTGTGGCCAGAGATATGCGATCGTCATGAGGAATACCTACGTTGTCTACACCTAACTTTATTATTTTTGTACAACAGTCTTCAAATTAAACATGTGACACATAGAAAGAACAACAAAAACATTAACAAACATTTAACATAAAATGAGAGTGCCAGGTTCACCTAGAGCTCTTGTGGGGAAAGAGCATGGCAGAGAAACCCACGATCGTTGCTCTTACTACCCAGATATAAATACAAAACAACCGCTAACCAAAGGCATAAATTAAGATCCTTTGAAAATGATAATTAACGCCTGACTCATTTAATTTCTAACTAAATGTCATCTCACTCGAATTAGACATACACACTTCCAAGTAAAACTGAAGAGGTTGGGTGTTAGTTAGCCGGCAGGGCCGGAAGGTACTGGAGTCCGATACGGGAGGCAATCCAGCTATGAGTTGAGATTTCGGAAGATCTGTTGTAGCAATTCTTTTTTTGTATTTATTCTTTTTACAGATTCATTCCTCACGGGCGAATATGTTAGTGAATTCAACAAGGTTCTTATATGCGTATGACATAAAGTGAGCACAAGAAAATGCTTTATTATTTGTTTTTCAAACAACGTAATCATGACGAAACAAGTTAAACGTGAAACAAAGGAGTTGTTATTGCAATATCTGGGCAGTCACGACAATATATATATTTTAACATGTAATAAATAATGAGCAATCGTTAATAATAATTGTAACAATTTTACCTTAGAAAAATATATGCCCTTGAGCATAAAGCAATGGCGGCTAAACATACAAAGAATTATTATCGTTAAACATCTAAAACCATCACAATCATAAGATTACAAAGAACAATTAACTACAAAGTACTTAGAGAATATTACCTGCTCATTAATACGGGTTAAACACTATATTGCCTCACTGTCCGCCGATTGTCTTACTCCCATCTCCACACTGTTCTCACTTCAACTATTTAGGTTTCCTTCCAGAATTCCCCACCTAAACGTATGTTTTTGCGCTTCCTTCTACCAACTGTCAATATTACGTTTTCATTATTATACAACACCCACGTAACAGGTGACGTCGAAGTTGATATGATAAGTATGGTTTTGTGCAATAATAAGCATTATCAATTACCAAAACCTTTGAGTTTGCAAAACGGTGCTTAAAATTGTTGATAATCAAACTTGTTAAAACTTATTGAAAACCTTTGGAGACCTGTACATAAAATGTGAATAGTAGTCGCTGTAAATAGCGTATCGTTCGTTTTTTTGCGGTGGTAGTATATGAAGCCGCTGATGAATACTGTGACGTAACCACATTTTTGTGTGCAATGATTTTTGTGTACAGTTGTAAACAGAACCTGATCGCTGTCGATTTAGTCAGCGGTTCTAAAAATGTTTCTTCCTATTATTGTGGTAAGTTGGCAGATATTAAAGTATATATTCGATGTAGTTACTCTTCATATATCCTCTTCAAATTTGTTAGCGCCTTGTATGAACAAAAAGTTTGCACTTGACAAGTATTCGGACAAATTCTAATGTTTTTTGTTATATTCACAAATAATCACTTATCTACAAATCTTAGGTTATATACTCCTTCTTGTATGCAAGTGTGAAGCAAGAGAGATGAATCTTTAACGAAAAAAAACTTTGTGTTGGATAAATACGTCGAATGTAAATACAAGGTGATTCACAACTTATCCAAAAAATTTGGGAATAGATGCTTCATGAAAAATTTTGTCAATATCTTAAAAAAAGAGTAGTTGTATATTCAACCCTTACATCATTGGACTACTGTAGTCTCTAGCGTAATTCGCGTTGTGCGCTGTGTGCAATGCGTCTTTTCTTCAATCGGATTTAAGTATTAACGTTTTTCCGATAGTGTTTACACTGGTTTTTCAAGTGTCAAAAATGGCTTACGTGTATAGCAACTCCGAGGTTATGAATATCGCTTTAATTTATGGTGAAGCAAGACAACATTTGTGTTAGTTCGTAGAAACTGGGTAAGATGGGCACAATTGTGTTTACCCGTCGATGGACAAAATTTTGAACAGTTGTTGCAACATTGGTATGTCAAATAATTTAAACCACAATTAATTTTATTAATTAATAATAACAATAGCGGCAGAAGCAGCTGAATTTGGTGATACAAAATAAGTGTTATAAAATTTTTATTATACTTTGCCGCCGTGCCAGTCGCCGACTGCAAGCTTTGCCTTGCGCTAGGTCAGGTTTTACAGTGCACCAGTTTCCTGTGCGGTGCAGAAGTGTATTTTTTAGTTATTTTCGGACTGCCTTTTTTATTTTTTTGTTACAAATTTCTATTTGTAGATTCAAAACATTTTTTTTTGGGTTCTGTATAAAGATATGTATTTCCTAGCCCGCGCTGTTCTCGTGAACTCATTTTCAGCCCTGTATCTTGCAGATATCCAACTCATGATTACCTAATTTTGTTCGCAATCTATCACACCTTCCCCCGTCAGTCGTCGGCCGGTCATTTTTTACTTTTCTCGTAAAAAAATGGAAGGTCATATTCAAGTTTTTAGAGCCTGAAAGATAAATAACCGAGCGGGAGCGTGGATAGGAGAATTTGGACACGGAGAGAGAGAGAGAAAGAGAGAAAAGTCCTGCTAATAAAACTGTAGGTAGTTTATGTATTCATGGCGTTCATAAAAAGCCAAGGGAACCTAGGCTATTAATTCGGGTATTTGTCATTTTTATTAGTGTCGAACGCATAGCCGGAAAAGATGGGGCGGTTTACGTGGGGGAGTCTTTTTCCAAACGGACGAATATACAGAGTAATTCGTAACTTAAATACAATGGGTCTATCTATACAAATATAATAGTGTAAAAAAATGTATGGGAACACCTGACGTGATTTGACTGACTGTGATACTGATCCAGTCAATGGGATGCCTGTGACCTCCATCTCTTCCACAATTCGGTCACGAATTTCCCTTTTTATTTTCTCACTTCCTTGTTAAACAAACTTGGTAAATCTACGTGGAAAGTATTCTGCATACAAGCGAGAAGCTGCTAATGCATTTTGTCTTGTTTCGCTATAGACCGTCTCCGTTAATTCTACACTGCTATACATAGACCGTAAACACTTTTAAGACTGATGTAAACAGTAAACCACAGTGCTAAGAGCGCTATTAAAACCACAGTAATACTGTATAGGCCGTTTTCAAATCAAACAGTTGAAGTTTCTTGCAGAAGTGCGCGTAAAAGCACTTAAAATACATTTTTATAAACACATTTCGCTTCAATATTTGGATATTACGATACTATTTTTTTTTAAATTCAAGTAAATTCGATACATTCGAAACAGTTCTCAAAACAAAACCAGTTTTGGTATTGTTCGTACCTACATTATATGTAGGCTTTAAATTGAACATTTTTTTATTTATTTTCTCATTACACACTACAAAAGTTTTCGCGATCTCGGTTATTTGTGCAAAACTCATAAATATACTCTTTAGTTAAAATTAATCACTTTACATCATCCACGGTTCATATTCATGACACAAAATATGTACATGAAATGAAAATCATCAACTAGCGACCTCATTAGTGCGTCTTAGTCGTATGTTTACACACAGACATGTTTTTATAGCCATTTATATAATAAATTTCGTTCAGGTCGCCAAATACAGCTAACGCTGTTGTTTGTTTACGTCTTCAGATGCGCAATGGGCATAGATTGCGAGGAACGGATCAATTGCACGTACGCAATAAAATATGCAAAAGTATAACAACCGTTAATGGTAATTTGATGCGTATTTGGGTCTCGCTAGTTATTTAATACAGGGTGGCCAAATGAAAACGGAGCAGAGCCATTTTCAGGAACTGCGTCAAGATTGTAGAAAAACGCTCAGACCCATGGATTTTAGATTAAAGGGGGACATTCTTTGCTGATATTTTTGACTCCGCCACTTTCACCCCCAAGCAAGGGTAAGCATCACCCCAGAATATTTAAATGGCATTGGGGGTTGAATAATATTTCTTTTGAAAGCTCTTACAATTCTCTTTACAACAGACTTTAAATTTTATAATTCCGCCCAATACTTATTAAGAATTTTGATTTTAAAGTTGAAACTTATGTACAAACAATTAGTAACGGTAAAAATGTCAGTCATTCGAGTTAAGTACGCCAATGGTATAAATTTAGTATTTCTTGCGTTACATTGGTTTTTGGCGATTTGTTATCACTTTCGTAAAAAAAAACACAATTGTAAAAAACAGAAATGAATGCTATACACACACAATGAACGTAAAATTAGTGGATTCCAAATTATTTTCTAGTATTATTTGGAAGCGTTGGTTGGTAGTTTATTTAATTGTGTTTTTGAAAATTAAACACTATGGTTTATTCCATTGCGGAAAGGGTAGATATCATTTCGCTTTACTTTATGAACAATAAATGTGCGAATAGAACAGCTCAGCTATTTAATGAACAACATCAAGATCGACATGTCAGGAGGAAGTATGTTCTAGAGTTAGTAAAAAAATTTCAAGAGACAGGGAACGTAGCCAATAAAAAACGAGAAATTGAAAAACCTATAGTTAATGAAGCTAGTGAAGTTGCAGTTTTGGGACAAGTTCATCTTGATCCTACATTAAGTACGAGGCAGCTGGCATCTGTGTCTGGGATCAATCGAACTAGCATACAAACCATTTTGAAGAAGAATAAATTCCATCCATACAAAATACATTTAGTCCAGGAACTTCATGAGGATGATTATGACCGCCGTTTGCAATTTTGCGAAATAATGAGTGAGCGAGCAGGGAACGATCCACAGTTCCTTTTTAACATCTGTTTTTCTGATGAATGGAGTTTTTTCTTGAACCGAATAGTCACAATTGCCGCTATTGGTCTGATTCAAATCCAAGTGTTTTTTACGAGGTGCATACACATCAACCGGAAAAATTAAATGAATGGGCTGGAATTTTCGGTGACCGGCTGGTGGGTCCTTTTTTTCCACCTGGTAATTTGACTTGCCAAATGTATTTGCAATTACTGGAAGACGCTATTGACCCTGCCTTAACTGATATTGAAAATGTTCAAGAGTATGATGAAGATCATTTGATTTTTCAACAGGACGGTGCTCCTCCGCATTATGCGTTAATTGTCCGTCAGTATTTGGACCAACGTTTTCTACGGAATTGGATTGGGAGAAGAGGCAGCATTGAGTGGCCTCCACGATCACCGGATTTATTGCCCTTTTTGTGGGGATACCTAAAAAGTAAAATCTATAAAACACAGTCAGCGTCGCTGGAAGATTTGCGTCAAAAAATCGTCAACGAATGCCGTCGAATCACTCCGGAAATGCTTCGGAATGTGCGCGAACGTTTCGAACAAAATCTGTATTCTTGTATGGAAGCGAGCGGTCATCAGTTTGAACATTTAATCAACTAAGTAGTAAGTAAGCAACTAACATAATTTAAATTTTAAAATGTAAATTTTTTTCAAAGTATCGGGCAGAATTATAAAATTTTAAGTCTGTTGTAAAGAGAATTGTAAGAGCTTTCAAAAGAAATATTTCTCAACCCCCAATGCCATTTCAATATTTTGTGGTGATGCTTACCCTTGCTTGGGGGTGAAAGTGGCGGAGTCAAAATACCAGCAAAGAATGTCCCTCTTTAATCTAAAATCGACGGGTCTGAGCGTTTTTCTACAATCTTCACGCAGTTCTTGAAAATGGCTCTGTTTCGTTTTTATTTGGCCACCTTGTACAATAGAAGGAAAAAAATTCCAAGTGCACTGTTATTATAATACTAAACAAAAACTAGCTATGGTCTGGTGTTGGAAATATAATTAAATACGAGGGTAGGTGTTATCATTTTTCTTTCCGAATGTGTTTTCTTTTTATGGGCTCCGAAGATCTTTATCAAAAGGGCCATTCTTATATATAGTTCATGTTTGATAAAAAACCGGTTCGATACCAAACCTGAAACTATTCTTTAAGGAAAAACTAGGTCAGTCGGGGGACTATCATGATGATTTGAACTATCAAAATTACAAAAAAATGGTTACAAACGAAACTGTATCAAATTTTCCGCCATGTTCTGTATTCATGATTAACCATAACACATTGTAGAAGCCAGAAAATGCCCTACATCCCCGTACTGAAAAGATGAAATGCAACAATAGTAACGAGACAAAGGAATTCAATTTATGGACAATATGCTAAAATTAAAGTTAAATAAGTTACAAAAATTCATAAGTCATACCACCACATCACCCAGATCTGAACCTTATCGAACTAAATATTTTTGTTTCTTTAATTTTCTCCAGTACCTATGTATATAACTCTTTTCTTGTAAAATTATAGTGGGCGATGTGCTATCGCCATCTTTAGCCTCATTTTAAGACATTTGCAAGCATATTTTCCCGCCAAATTTCAAAAAAATCGTAGATTAATGCCGTAAACTGCTTATTGCTTAAGGAAGATATTAGTTCGTGTAGGTGGGCGCCAGGTCCGATCCGCCGCACAGAACCGGGGCGTTATCAGGCAAATTCCGTTTCTTCGCAGAACGGCTGATACTCGAAAACCTAATCTCCGACCGAATAGAGCGGCATTAGCGATGTTTCTAATTATAAACCTTAATTAATGAACGCGTGTTGATCCTCGCCGCACCCCCTTCGGCCGCCCCCGCCCCGCGGGGGCGGCCGGAGCGGGAATGCTCCAAAGCAGACCCGATAATGGGGCTTATTTTTCACCCGTGAAATACAGGTATGTTTCGGAGTTCGCGAACAGACTACAACATGTAAATTAAACACTCTCTTGATTACATGCCAGAGAACAAAAGGATACGATTTGTTATCGGGCGGGTTCTGCTTCGGAGTCCCATTAAGCACCGCGCACAGGCGATAATAAAAAAAATAGAGGTCGCGCTCGCTGGCGGCGTTGCCGATGTGGTATATTTTGTACCAAGTCGATCCAGTTGGACGTACCATTCCGTATTAAATTTTTATAGTGTTTACAATAGTTTTTTTGCGAAAATATTTGCAATGAAATTTAAAATAAATATTAATATATTTGTTGAGAACCACTGACTTTACTCTGGAGTGTTGCTAGGACTACAGAGAACTCTTAAAATGTAACTTTTTACATGAAATCTAACTGTTTCATCAGTTATTTGAAAAAATTCCAAATGTACAAAAATTTCGGAGTACCTACCTATTTATTACGGTTACTTGCAAAGAACAGGCCACTAGATCTTTCGGCAAAAAATTTTATTGAAAAAAAAATTATAAGAAAAAATATCATAGGAGTTGATTATTTCAACCCCTTATTTTTATAAGGGATGAAAAAATTTCAAAAAGTGTAGTTTTTCTGACAGATAATGTTCATCAAGTTTGGTTTCCATAGCTTGAGAAAATTGAGAAATTTTTGGAGAAGCGTAACTTTTCAGGATAGAGTTTTTTCAAAAAAATTTATACCAGAGGCCCCTATTAATTTTCATCAGAGAATCGCCCTCTACATTTTAGTATATTGTTTTTTTTTTTCACAGCAGTTGATGTTTCCTACTAATCCAAAATTGGCAACACTGCGCGCCGTCGAGTTGAAAACCTAGCCGTAGTATTGCCGTCCGAAATGGCTTTCCGATAGGCCGGTTTTGTTTGAAAAGGTTGCAGTCGCATCCAGTAACGAATGGAATTGCAAAAATTGCAGACGGCTAATAACCCTCGTTATTCGCTGGCTGGAACTACTTCTGCGAAACGGGAACGTTTTTATTTTAGTCATTTGTAAATTGCCCTCCGTCCGGGCTCGCAATTAAAAAAGTAAAACGGCGCTCGGGAAGTAATAAGGTTTTAGCATTTAGCGTTAAGTCTAATTTTGAAAATAATGTGCTCGGGAAAATCGGACAGAGATGTATGTTGCAAAACTAGAGCGAAAAAAAACATATTTTATCTACCAGTGTACCTATCAAATATGACAAATTTTATATTGTTTCCAGTGTAGAGCCCGCACTCTACTTAAATACTTAAAAGTAAGACAGGTTACTACGTACTTAAGTGAAGAGAAAATAACATTAAATAAATTTACGATGATTTATTTCAGTCATAATGCTATTAATTTTAACCACGTATTCAGAAGGCCTAATAAAGAATGTATCGACCTTTTCCAAAATAAGCAAATTACCCCTTAACTCCCGTTATCTCGCGCCCATTTCGTAATAGGGAACGCGCAACGCAGGTAGGAGGAGTACACAGCAATCGGACGTTGTAGCGAAACAGCTGATTTCCTAGTCGTAATCGTCGTCTCTCTAGTTTAAATTAACATTTTTTACACAACTTTTTCTAAATTTAACCTTCAAATCACCTTGAGCCTGACGTGATGGAGCTTAAATAACCTTGAATTCGCGTTCAGTGACCTCAAAAACATTCAGACGAATTTTTTCAGATTTTTCAGACTGATTTTAACTTTTCTATCCAAAATATTTCATGAATGACCTTGAAATGACCTTGAATGACCTCTAGAGTGTATAGTAGGGGTAAACAAACCTCGGATTCGGGTTCAGTGACCTCTAAAACATAAGCATGAATTTTTTCAGATTTTTGGAGGTCATTTCTTGATTTGACCTTCAAATCACCTTGAACCTGATGTGATGGAGCTTAACCGACCTCGGATTCGTGATCAGCGACCCAAAAAACCCCTATATACCATGACGATTATCCTTAGATCAAATGTTGACCTGTGTTATTTGTTGAAACATTAGGAGATTATTGACCACTTTCTTTAATTAGGATCTAGTTTTTTTTCAGAGTGTAGCAGTTCTATGCGCAATGACGCCAATATCTGGGTCATTTATTTTTTTTGTGTTGGATCACATTAAATTCTACCATTGGTTAACTTACTATTCTACCGTAACGAGAACTAAGTTTCAAACACAAATCCGTACCGATTAGTGTTAGTTTAGCCGGCAATATCCGACCCAAATTATAAACCCTGAGAGCAAAACATATTCAGAACCGTCCCCGGATCAATCGCGCCGTCTGCGACGACCACGTAATGTACGTACTCAAACTTAGATTAACTATATAGATCTGCTCGCTGCATCTAATCCAATCGGACGAGCGATTCGGGTCAAACCTTCGGTTTGACCCGTCCGACCTGGTCGGCGGGTATATACGTGGCGCAATTAGCTTTGTGTGTGTGTGTGTGTATCTTAGAATTCCGTTTAATAATGGTGCCATTAATTAAACAGTTATTTGTGCCCCGGTGCTCGGCCCAAGTCCCTTGTGTCGGGGGGAATTCGCAGTTTGGACTTCAAAGCGACGGGTCGAGTGGCGATGATGGACAAAGGGGCCGCGTGGTCTGCCATTTTACCGATATCAGGTGTGGGATTAAATCGGAACGTGAAATATTTAGCAAAAAAACTCTTTATTCTTAGTTGCTACTTACAATTAGTAAAAATAAAACATATTTTTACTGTTTATACAATCAAGTCAGTAAAATTGACTGGGCATTGTCTACTGACGTATCATTAAATAAGTAATTCTACTCTTTTGTGATAAAATCAAATATGTTTTCTTAAAAATACCTCAACCAAGTTTCAGTTACAGTTTAAGGTCCGAGATAGTCCAACATAGTGACTGTTCATTTTAAAAATGTCCACGCTCAGCTTAAATCTGCGATTAAGGACGCTCATATTAAGGAGTCTGAGAAATCTATTAAAAAAGTGGTTTTAAATCATTTTTGGAATTTATAAATTCCAGGAATGGTTACACTGGGATATCTCTTTCTGTGTCTTACAATTAATTGTAGGAAATATGATAATCCACAGGATGTAATTAATGCCCTTGTCCATTTTCGAACACTTATATTGAATTTATTAATTTTGATCTTAATGCATAATACACAGTATATAATAATAGCATTCCATCTACGCCTGATGAGATTACATGGAACAATATTATAAAATATGTAAAGAGACTGCAAGCAAACATGATTACGCGTCTAGACAATATAGCTGCCTTTATTATTGGATACTCTATTATTTTATCTTCTCTGAACTATTATCCTTAATCTTCAATCAAGTGCTTGTATTAAATTCCTTTCCTGATCTATGAAAACAGTCCCGTGTCTTTGTTTTTAAAAAGAGTTATAAAAATGACGTCGAAAATTACAGACGTATTGTTATTTTTTTGTAACTTTTCCAAGTTATTTGAAAATATTTCTTCCACTGCATTTAAACATAATTTTCACTAAAATAACCGGATTAGTGTACACTTGTCCAGCACTACACGCCGTACACCACGCCACGAAATGACCTAATAGGGACGGATAATTTGGTAATAACCAAAGACAAAGCACGACAACAACTATGGGATATTTACTTCGATTTAGCTACAGGTGCACCAAAAACGAGTTTATTTGCAGAATTTATTTAACGGATATTTGAGTGAAATTACTCAGTTTTATTCACTCACACGTTTTACAGTGTAAAGGACAAAGTATATATTTAATTTTACATACCTTTTTTCTAGTGGCGTCCTTATCCTTCCACTTAAAAATGAGTTACCAAATACGTTTTCATACTTTGAAAAACTGTATAAAACTTGAATTAATTTTAAACTTTATTATGACATTCAATAAACAATATGTACTTATCTAAGACAAATGATATACATTTTCTTCCATAAAATTGACTTCTAATTTAGACTAATTAAGTATAAACTTCTGCAAAAAATTAAGAGAGCAAAAAAATTTTTTGAATATTTAGTGATTTTTCAGAATGCTGTATCTCACTTAAAAATGATCGTATCAAGGTTTTAAAAAAAGCATTTTAAAGCGCCGAATGTCTAGTTTCCAGATTTCTTAGCTCAAAATTTTTAGGAGCGACAGTCATCGCGAAATTCTAAGAAATAACACTAAAAAAATTTTGTATCAATTTTTTGCGTTTAGGATAATACGCACTATTTTTTCGCAGATCGAGGACTACACCAATCTTGGGGGTATCAACTTTTAATCAATTTCGTTAATTCAAAATAAAGAAATTACGGTACGGAAAGAGTACATCGCTTCAAAAATGACTCAATATTTTTATCTTGAGTTGTTAAAAAATAAAGAAGAGTAAATTTTCAAAAAATTTTCAAAAATTAAAAAAAAGGTTTTTTTTTCAAAAATTAATATTTTTTTTTCAAATTCAATGAGCAAAAATTGCCCAATTGTGAAAGAATTGAAAAAAAATCAAATTTTTCATTTTTACGAACGTTACAGGGTGCTCAGAAATGTAAATTTTACTCCTTTAAATTTTTCTGAAATTTTGATTAAGCGGTCCGGAAAAACCGTTCGATAGATCGATCTGCCCATTTACGGAGCATTTGGGAGTACATCGAGGTGTAAAAATTCGTACAAGCATTAGACTCTCCATCGATATTAGCAAAGAGGCGGTCGACTTAGCAAAACAAGTCAAAAAGTCACTTTTTTTCACTTTTTCAAGTTAATGTCGAGGATGAAAGAAAATTTTTTTCTTCCAAGAACGCTACATAGCCTTGTAGGAAATTTATTCGAGATTTCGAAACTGCCCGTCAATTTTCTGTCTGATCATTAGTTGCTGAGATATCGATGGTTAAAGCCAAAAGGATGCTTTTGTATTCGTAGTCGAATATCTCCGGGTCAAATTAACGTAGAGAAAAATTTAAAAAAAGAAATTAAAGCTGAATGAACAGGCTATCAAGTTCATATCATGATTTTTGTGTAAAAAATTTTTCCAAGCCCGTGGACCGAGGAAAAAAACGCAAAAAAATTGAAAAAACATTGTTTTAGTCTTATTTCTTAGAATTTCGCGATGACTGTCGCTCCTAAAAATTTTGAGCTAAGAAATCTGGAAACTAGACATTCGGCGCTTTAAAATGCTTTTTTTAAAGTTTTGATACGATCATTTTTAACTGAGATACAGCATTCTGAAAAATCACTAAAAATTCGAAAAATTTTTTTGCTCCCTTAATTTTTTGCAGAAGTTTATGAAAAAAACATTCTTCACGTATTTTCTGGGTAAAGTTTCACTGCGATTGTCGTTTCTATAGAGACTTTGTCTTGCTGAAAATTTTGTCCCAGTTCTCTCGTCAGGGTGCATTTAATGGTGGAATCTTTAAATCAGTTTTTATTTTTGTCTGTTTTTTATGGCAACTCTATTGTGGTTTATACATTTCTACAATTGGGTTTCCTTTCCACTAGATTAGTTAAATTTAATACATAAATTACACCCAAGCATGCTTATTCGTTTTCTAACGTCACATAGATGCTCTATCTTCTGAAAAATCGCCGAACTGCACTTTTCAAATTGAAGATTCCTCCATCTCCACGAACCTGACGCTCCCAGCTCCATTCCAACAACATCAGCCGCGATTTACTCACTCGGTTTCCTAGTTGGCGAATCCCGAGTTCCACGCGAAAAAAAAAGAACGGAGCTCTCCCAACTCCGCCATCTGAACAATAAGTAAACTGCCGACGCTGCTTAAATCAATAACGTTTGCAAAGCCGAGTTTTACTACTTGTTAAGGTCATAATGCATACATATCGGGGCTTTATCAGCGACGGCAGCCGGCGAAAAAGTCTTGATTATGCGACATCACGGACTCCTCCGTTCCGCCTGATGCACGGCTGACTCGTCGGTGGAAACCGTATTTTCGCCTTCGAATGTCTGGCGTAAAATGCACGTTTTATGGAAGGTGCTCTTCATAGAACAACTGGAGAGGGTACTTTCGGAAGTCAGGATCATCCTTTCAAGTACAGCGTGTTATGTAACGTATTTCAGTGCTAAAATAGTAGGCGGGAACTAATTCTCGACATGTAGATGTGCGCCAAGGGTAGGCGAGCATTGCGGCTCCATGGGCGTATCATTTTAGAGGGTTTCAAAAATTGTTAAATACAGAACAACAAATAGAAACGGCGATTTTGGTAAAAACTAGATTGTCCTTTCTTTTTTATATTAACTAAAGTGTGTACTCAACAATCCTGCCCTGCGTACATTTTTATTCATACACTTCTTTTTTTCATTAATGTAGCCAATGCTTTATCTGAACTGAACTGAATGAGTTAAGCCCTAGAAACACTAGATATGATTATTAGTAAAGTTACTAATTATTGTTGTCACTATCCTTATTAGTGTCACTAATAGTATGGCTCTAATATAACTTCCACATAGTCGTTGTTCTTCTTATTCGAGTAATTACACTGCAAAAAAATTCACTCAAATTTCACTCAATTTTACTCAATAATGTATCAATTTCTGTCCACACCCGATTGAGTGAAATTTTCACTCTATTAGTATGAGTACAACTGAGTGAAACCATTGCATCAGAAATGAATGAGTTTTACTCAAACCCGAGTTACTGCTAATTATCAATTGAGCGACTTTTAACTCTATTCTGAGTATATAAAACCAATTTACAGTTGACTTTTTCTCTAATATGATTTAAATTTAACTATTATTGAGTCATTTTTTACTCAGTTAGGTTTTTAATTAACTAAATATTTAGTGCAAAAATAAATCACTTATAAATGATTAATTAGGATATACAGTGTTGAAATTAATTCGCTTCGCGGAGCCTCCTCCTGTTCTGGTTGAGACCCGCCGCCGCCGGCTAAGGCCTGTTCTCCTGGCGATCACGCTTTTCTGGAGCATCTAACATCTAAATTTTTTAAAAAAATGCATGACTTCGACACTTTTTAACACTCGGTACATTGAGAAAACAGAATTTAAACCTAGAGTGACGTATATCAAATAAAAACTCAAAATCTATAGATGAATCTGGTAAATGGACATTTATAAAAATGTATTAGTTATAAGGAGTGTAGTGAAAAAGTGTTGTTAAAAAATGACATCCAAGGACTGAAAATTCTGTGAAGGGACCTTAAGCAAAAATAGGACCAGAATAATCCAGAAAGGATGAAAAACAAAAGTTTATTGATTGGTTGTGGCTTGGGTTTTTGGAGAATGCAGAGTAGAGAGGCAGCTCCAATAAATTTAAATGTGATCAAGAAAGAAATAGTCAAGTAAGATAATTAAACTTACCAGAAAAGTTAAAAGTTTGTTCTCAAAACCACAAGAAAGAAATTTGCCATCAAAGAGAAAATTACCAGTTGTAAGCAGTCCATAGAGGTTTCCAGTGGCCCCTTAAATGGTATGCAGGACATCTACGTAGTTTCCAACAAGGAAAAGTTAGCAAATACCAGGTACCTAAAATAAAAATAAAGTGCACTATAAACAAAACAGATAGCTATAACCTATAAATAATACTTTTCTATTGCATCAAACCTAAGATAAAGGTTGCAGAATAAACTATAGAACTTACCTGAATAAAAATAAATACAAGCCAAACAATCATATTTCTAAAAACTTCACAAATTCCACGAGCTCGAACCAATTTATCAATAGGGACAGCCATGTTTAATTAGAGTTGAATTTTCTGTCAGTAAATAAGAAATTATGCCCCTGTAAAATAGGCAAAATGCAATACAAAGAGACGTATTCAAAATTGAATAGTTTAAGTTAATTGCTAATAAAGTAAAATTCTTAATGAATTATAAAAACAATCCTTGTATTGTATTTAATTGTATTAGATAAGAAAAGACTACAAAATTAATAAAATATTCTTTATTATTGTAAAGGAAGATATTCACAATTTGAGTTACAAGTTGCAAGTTTTAAGTCAACCCACAAAATTTTTGGAATAAAGATTGTATTAAAGTTTTAATTTCTACATTTTTTTTTGGTGTGTTGCATTGTATTCACTCCGAACCTTTATTGCTTTCACTCACACCGATTTTTTTACAGTGTACCTCTTGCAGAAGAATTTTTATTTTTCCTAATTTGGAAGTTATGTTATTTTAATCCAAATAAGTTTTTATATACGCCCAGACTACGGGTAATTCAATGAGGTTCAGCTAATTTGACTTTATAATCAAAATATTTTCCATTCAAGCATGCCATGATTTCTTCCATTCTCCATACATATATTGGCAATTTTCCTGTCCGCCTACTAGGTAAGGCGCATTATCTATGGCAGTCAAGGTCGATACGAGGCAAACTAAATTCAAACCATTTTTCGAATACACTGCTCATATCCCTATGGGCAGTCTCCTGTCTTTCCCAGAGGATGCTTTTAGTGCTGTAGAAAGTGTTTCTCGTCCGGTCTTACTAATTTTGTAGGTCGTATGTCTTTCTTTTATCCTTGTTTTCTGTTTTTGTTAATTAAATTATTTTTGTTACTTTCTTAAAAGACGAAAACCACCAGTACACTAAATTTCATTCAAATTGGATAAAACGTTTCAGAATTATTTAGGAAGAACAAAAAATGCCAACCATTCTCAAACTTCAAACTTTTTCTTTTTACTTTAATTAGTGTTTAGTTATGTTTTTAGTAAACACATACACTTTTTTGCAATCAAAAAGTTAGTGTTCTAGCCAAATGTTTCAATTTATTTCACATGGATTAAATCACGTCAGTTCACGTGTAAGAAATTGGGTCAATTGCTTATATGACGCCCAACTAGGTATATTTAGGAAGCCTGGATTTCGGGTAATACTCATTGTAATCGAACACCGTAAAATAAGCCATTACACCCACGCAGGTCTACGTTTTTTTATTAACTTGTAAATTTCCCTGCCTTGGAATGATCCGCCAGCTATATATTTACTTTGTTTATGCAAATGACGGTTGAAAAAGTGCCTGGGAAACTTCAGATTTATTACGGGTCAGCCTGGGCGATATCCTGAGGAGCTCGAAGGAATTTACATATAAATACTGTGGCCACCTTCGAGGCAAAAAACTTGGAATTACATGAATTAGAAACAAATTAGTTATAATGGGGCGCGATTTGCATAAGCGGGCAAGGAGTACGGTTTGATAAATATTTATCGGGGTAAGTAGACGTAAAGCTTTTATAGCTGTGCATTAAAATGGTCGGGCGGCCGATAAGGCTGTTCGCCGTATAATAGGCTTTGCATTTTTTAGAGCGCAAATTCGAAACAAAATGGAAACAGTTTAACGACAGGATTAGTCCGGAACCTTCGCGTTTTTGACGGTTTCCGTTTCTTCTCTTCTTGTTTCTTCCTCACAATTTGACGACTGCTGAAATACACTTTTAATAAATACAATCCGTTGACATTAAAAATAAATGAGTTTTCTCGAATTTAATAGAAAAAAACTAATTTTTGTATTTTTTTCTCGTAATTTTCATACCTCGCCGGTGGACATTCTAACTAGAGAAACATGTATTATTGGACAATCTTATCTTTATTGAAGGGTATAACGTTTATTCCCAACACAGAAATTTAACAATGAAGACACAATCACACCGTACTGCCACTAATAGACACTGAAATAAATACTTTGTAATACACTTACTCTACATTAAGAAATTTCACGAAACAGCAGTTTTACTATAAAATTAAACTCAATAAAACACTAAACTATACACTAACACTCATTTCAACACGCCACTGCAACAACAGTTCTTAACTGACTGAGACAAATAAGCGTGAGCTCTACTCCCAGTACCTAGCCCTTGAATGCAGTGTTGTCATATTTGTGGATATGCCTCATAGTTGTAATATAACAACCCCAGGTTCGATAAAAAACAATATATCGTAGTTGTGGCCAAAAATATGTGATCGTCATAAGGACTACCTACGTTGTGTGTATCCATTTTTAATTGACCGGAAGGCGCTGGCTACTAACTTTGTAGAGGGGATGTATGGTTTAATTATATAAAACAAAAGCAGAGTAAATACACCTAACCTTTATTTACATACAATTCAAATTAAACATGTGACAAATAGAAAGAACAACAAAAACATTAACAACCATTTAACATAAAATGAGAGTGCCAGGCTCACCTAGAGCTCCTGCGGGGAAAGAGCATGGCAGAGAAACCCACGATCGTTGCTCTTACCACCCAAATATAAATACAAAACAACCGCTAACCAAAGGCATACATTAAGAACCTTTGCTAATGATAATTAAAACTGGACTTATTTAATTTCTCACTAAATGTCATCTCACTCAAATTAGACATACACACTTCCAAGTAAAACTGAAGAGGTTTTAGTAACAATAATAACAACAACAACAACAATAATAATAATAATAGCAATAATAATAGGGAAGGTACTGGAGTCCCATACGGGAGGCAATCCAGCTATAGTTGAGATTTCAGGGGAACAACAACAATAATAATAATCATAGGTAAGGTACTGGAGTCCCATAATACGGGAGGCTATCCAGCTAAAGTTGAGATTTCGGGAGAACAACAACAATAATAACAATAATAATAATCATGGGTGAAAATGTTAGTAAATTCAACAAAGCTCTTACATACGTATGACATAAAGTGAGCACAAGAAATCAAAGAACAACGTAATCAAGATAAAACAAGTTAAATGTGAAACAAAGAAGTTGTTTTGCAATATCTGGGCAGACACGACAATATATACATACTTCAACATGTAACAAATAATGAACAATCGTTAATAATAATTGTAACAATTTTACCTTAGAGAAATATACGCCCCTGAGCGTAAGACAATGAAGGCTAAACATATACAGAATTATTATCATGAAACATCTATATTTTACGTATAACGTAATCGTGGCAAAAACAAGTTAGATGTGAAACAAAGAAGTCGTTATTGTAATGTCTGGCAATCAGGACAATACATATATTTTTAACATGAAATAAATAATGGGCAAACTTTAAGTATAATTATAACAATTTTACCTTGGAAAAATATATGCCCTTGAGCATAAAGCAATGGAAGCTAAACTTACAAAGAATTATTATCATGAAACATCTATAATCATCACAATCATAAGATTATATAGAACAATTAACAACAAAGTACTTAAAGAATATTACCTGCTAACTAATAACACTTTAAACACTTAATTTTCTACTACTTCTATATTTTTCGCACTACACTCATCGTTTTACTTTTCACCCCGTGCTGTTCGCACTTCCACTGCCTAATTTCAACTATTTAGGTTTCCTTCCAGAATTCCCTACCCAAGTGCTTGTTTTTTGTGCTTCCTTCTACCGACTGTTAATATTACTTTTTCATTGTTGTGCAACATCCATTAACAGGCGACGTCGAAGTTGATAAGATAAGTACGGTTTTGCACATAGTATTCTGGGGAACATGTACTAAACCCCTAAAATACTTACTCCCCCCCTCTTAAAATTACAGCCTGTGTACATTACGAACAATAAAACTCTCTTAGTTCTCTTCGCAAGCCTCTAAACCGGCTTCTCTTCAAATGTGTTTGTCGCGGAAGCGACCAGAGTAGTGACCCCTGTATAGCCCGATAGTGGGTAATATATTCATTCGATTTGCCTTTATAATTTCGCTCCCTGCGGAAGTAGCCTTCGACCCTCAATCCTGGTGGCCGATTGATCTAATGTGGTCCCTATTTTTGTGAACCGCAATCCCATAAAATTAAATCAAGACGAAATGGGAATAACGAACGTCCCAAGGGGCTATGAATATTTTAAGTATCTTACCCAATCCCGGTCCTGTTATTCTATTAATATTTGCGCATGTCGAAAAAGTAGATTCGTGTTTTATGACCAAAAAGCAGTCAACTACCAAGTTAAAAATGTTATTCTATACATACATTACACTGCACTTATCTGCACGTAGTATGTATAAACCACATCAAAGTAGGCCACATCAAGTACTCGGTTTTTTTAGAACTTCAGCGAAACTATACCTAATAAAACTGAAAACTATAAAGGTCTATGTGAGCTCGGGTCTGCTTTACTATTCGACCTGGTTGCACAACCGATAAAAATCGCCAAAGAGGGATTGTGTTAGCATAGCATGATGAACTATTCGGAACATACTTCAGCGTAAACGGAGTACTGAAAAACTATCCATTCCACCGTTCGACTTGCTGCAAATCGTTGCATTGGGCAAGTCGTCGTTTTCCAATATCCGTAACTTTATTTTAGAGAAATTATTGTTAGTGTTTGTAAAGGTAAATGAATTTTGCAAAAGATTTTAATTTTAATTGGGGATGAGAAGAAAAGCTTGTATCATACAATGGTAACCTTTTCAATTGGGGATAACGACAAAAATATTGGAAAAAGAAGGGAAAGGAAAAATAGAAAAAACAAAAAAAACACTTAAGAAATACTTACAAAAATATTTTTCCAGATCTATTTGGCTTTACTAAACCCCAATGAACAAAATTTAATTTAATTTCTACAAGATTTATACACGATGTCCCTGAAACAAGTGCCAAATTTTTAACCCGTATTTTACTCAAAAGTAACAACTTTTTCCTAATAATTTTTTTCGAAAACGCTTATTTTTGTACGTGTTTTAAAATAACGTTAACGAGCCGCCTATGGATTAAAAGAAACATTTAAATACATATGCGAAAGTTTTCTAGAATAATACACTGTTTTAAAATTTCTTGCTTGTATAAATACTAATATTTGTGCTTTTTTTCTCTTTATTTATTAAGTGGATAGCAAGAATTGATAATTTATAAAAATTGTTTTATCTTAAAAATTATTCGAAAAACAAAAATGTTAGACAGAAGTTATTACTTTAGATGAACTTATTTTTGGGACACTCTGTATATTCAGGTTGCTTCCAAATCCCAAATTAGTAGAGCTCAAACACAAAAAATTATAAAAATGTAAACATATTTTATTTAAAACAACGAAAATAAATATAATCTTAATTTTCCATAAGTAAACAAAGAAGAGTAACAAAACATAAGTAACTCCATAACTCAAGAAAACCCATTTAACATGTTTTCTAACCAACGTTCAATATAAAAAAACGTTGTTTTCACTTAAAAGATCTTCAAATTCCATATCTGATGCTTCTGATTCCAGAGCAACATGCTCTTGATCATTCTGATTATTATTATATACAGGGTGTTAAAAAAAGAGTGTAAAATATTTAAGGAGGTAATAGTATGAACCAAAATAAGCAGAAAAGTCCCTATAAACATGGGTCCGCAAAGTAACGGTTGCGGAGATATGGAATGTTTTATGTTTTTTAGCACCTTTTTTTATTTTGCAAAAACGTTGTGTATTTTCTTATAATAGTTGGTTGATGTTTAGTGAAATAAACAGTACGTATTTGACAGTTGTTCTCAGTGCACAAGTTTTCTTTCGCTATGGCTGGTTACTCTAACACAGAATTAACAGGCATGCATTTCATGTATGGTCGTGCTAATGGGAACGCCACCGAAGAGCGACGTCTTTATGTTGACGCTTATCCAAATCGCCAGATTCCTTCACAACGCATGTTTGGAAGAATTCACCAAATATTGCGTGATACCGGTTCCTTGAGCAAACAGTGCCATTTATCCGGAAGATCATGTCGGTATCCACTCCCAGAGCAGAAGAAGAAATTCTAGTACTGGTAGAGCAGAATCCAGGTACGAGTGTGCGGAGAATATCAGCCGAGGTAGGAATTAGTAGTCCTCTTGTTTGGAGAATCCTTCACGAGCAACTGCTTTATCCATACCATATGCAACGAGTACAGGCCTTAAATCTAATAAATGATCATCAAGCACGTTTGGTTTTTTGCCGCTGGTTTCTACGTCAAGATGCTGAAGACCCTCGTTTACTTGCAAACATTCTTTTTACTGATGAGGCCGGGTTCACAAGAAATGGAGTGTTTAATTTTCACAATACGCATATTTGGGCCGACGAAAATTCTCATGCTCTAATAGAATCTGGACATCAGGCACGTTTTTCATTTTAAACATTTGGATGGGTATTGTAGGTGACAGGTTTCTAGGTCCTGTTGTTTTACCAAACCGATTAACAGGCGCTGCTTACCTCAGCTTTCTGCAGGACACACTGTATGAGTTTTTGGAAGACATTCTTTTGAATCAGAGGCAACAAATGTGGTTCCAGCATGATGGTGCTCCAGCTCATTTTTCCATGACCATTAGAGAGCATTTACACCAAACTTTTCCACATAGATGGGTAGGAAGGGCCAGACCTGTTTTATGGCCACCAAGATCGCCTGATCTGAACCGTCTAGATTTCTTTGTTTGGGGATATTTGAAGACATTAGTGTATGGTACTCCTGTAAATAGCCTGGAAGAGCTGCAGCTACGGATTAATCAAAAGTGTCAAGAAATCCAAACCAAGGAGGGTGTTTTCGAAAGAGTTCGAATATCGTTGAGACGAAGATGTCGTGCCTGCTTGGAAATGGACGGAGGGCACTTTGAACATCTTCTGTAACTTTGTTTTTTGGTTGTTAAAAGCTTCCTTTGTCGTTTTATTCCTAATAAAATAAAATGTTTGAAAAACGAATAGTGGTCCATATCTCCGCAACCGTTTCTTTGCGGACCCATGTTTATTAAGACTTTTCTGCTTATTTTGGTTCATACTATTACCTCCTAAAATATTTTACGCTCTTTTTTTAACACCCTGTATATTCTTTGAAATGCATGTTCCAACAAATCACCCTAAATCCTTGTCAAAATAAAAAGATTTAGACCAACTTATCAATGCCTACAGAAATATAACCCTTTCAATGTGGAAACAACGCATGGAAACCAAGTTGTGACGTCATACCACTCGTTAGCTACTAATGCTCATACTTGACTGGCTCCTACAGACGTCATATGATGTCTCTTCTACTTTTGGATTTAACGTTCAAGGATATTGTTTTGAAGAATTTGAGATCCAACTTTTTTTTATTACAAGCATATTTGTCGTCGTATACTCAGCCGACTAATAACGACGTAGCAAGTATTGTGAATATTTCAGGAATTCGCGTACGCAGACCCTAAATGTATCGAGCAAGAAGTTAGCTTGAAAACCTTTTCCAGAGGAACACGAAGAACAATCACTCGGCAACCTATCGGGTCTTCCGTTATGGGCTGTTTAATATTTCCTGGGAGGGGCATCCCCGGAATTTAATTAACTCGCTCCCCGACATTACGTATCAGTCTGGGTATGTCAGTGGAAAATTAATCTAGTTCCTCCCATACGGCGAGCGGCGGCGGCGGCGGCACTGAATCCTAAGTTACCGATGCATGGAGGACGGAGTTGCTTTAGATATATGTGCAAATCTACTTTCGGAAGTTTAAACGGATCCGGCGGAGCGAGGAACTCCGTTCTTATAAAGTAATTATCAGGAGTAAGATGTAATTTTATTTACTTGCAGGTTTTGAGGTTGCAGCACGGGTGCTGGCTCCAAACGCTGTGGTTGATTCATTTGGTGTAGAATGTCGCTCGTTAGAATCGTTACGACTATTTGTTATAGTTTTATTTTTTCTCTATTTTGCTTATCGTGAAAAACATAATAAAAGTTGATCAATTAAACTTAAATTGCTCTAAAGCGCTCACTCAGTCAAGTTTACGAAACTGCTTGTCTACCTAAAAATCCACGCTAAAGAATGCACAAATAAAATACACTAAATTACGCACTTCGTTTTCTTCTAAATTTGTCAGGTGTCCCGTAGGGTTCCTGTCTCGGACCTTTACCGTTTATCACTTTTATAAATGACTAGAAAATAACATATTCTAATCATGTTAGTAACGTACCAGCTGAATTTTCCAAAAAGTTTTGGCAGAATTTGTCTTTCAAATTGGATAGTATATATCCTGAAATTGGTGTTGATGACTCAGATTTGCTAAAACGTCACAATGTACAGAGTCTTTTAAATATATTAACAATGCAATCACAAATTATAAACTATAAGTCGATTAATAATTAAATTGATTGTTCTGCTTTGCTAGCATTGATGAATTTCTGGTACTAATTTACCCCATACGAAGTTATACATCGTTTTACCACTTTATGTCAGTATGTCAGTACCACTAACAAACTTACAATCACCGGTCTTTTCACTGTGTTGTGCAAAACCATACTTATCGTATCAACTTCGACGTCACCTGTTACGTGGGTGTTATACAATAATGAAAACGTAATATTGACAGTTGGTAGAAGGAAGCGCAAAAACAAACGCTTAGGTGGGGAATTCTGGAAGGAAGCCTAAATAGTTGAAGTGAGAACAGGGTGGAGATGGGAGAAAGACGATCGGCGGGCAATGTGGCAAAATAGTGAAAAATCAGTGTTTAACCCGTATTAATTAGCAGGTAATTATTCTTTAAGTACTTTGTTGTTAATTGTTCTCTGTAATCTTATGATTGTGATGATTATAGATGTCCAATGATAATAATTCTTCTCTGTACGTTTAGCTTCCATTGCTTTATGTTCAAGGGCATATATTTTTCTAAGGTAAAATTGTTACAATTATTATTAACGATTGCTCATTATTTATTACATGTTAAAATATGTATATTGTCGTGACTGTCCAGATATTGCAATAACAATTCCTTTGTTTCTCATCTAACTTGTTGCGTCATGATCACATTGTTCGAAAAACAAATAATAAAGCATTTCTTGTGCTCACTTTATATCATATGCATATAAAAGCCTTGTTGAATTTACTAACATTTTCGTCCGTGAGGAATGAATCTGTAAAAAGAATAATTAAATAAAAAAAAAAGAATTGCTAAAACAGATCTTCCGAAATCTCAACTCATAGCTGGATTGCTTCCCGTATGGGGCTCCAGTATCTTCCGGCCTTGCCGGCTAACAACACCAAGCCTCTTCAGTTTTACTTGGAAGTGTGTATGTCTAATTCGAGGGAGGTGATATTTAGTGAGACATTAAATGAGTCAGGTGTTATTTATCATTAGCAAAGGATCTTAATGTATGCCTTTTGTTATCGGTTGTTTTGTATTTATATTTGGGTAGTTAGAGCAACGATCGTGGGTTTCTCTGCCATGCTCTTTCCCCACAGGAGCTCTAGGTCAGCCTGGCACTCTCATTTTATGTTAAATGGTTGTTAATGTTCTGGCCACAACTACGTTTAAATTTTTTTCCATCGAACCCGGGGTTGTTATATTACAGTGTTATACTTACAATAATGTAATAATGAACAAATCTCACATATTTTGTTCATCAAAATCAATTTGTATTAAAATTTTAATGCTAAGCTTTATCTTATGTATTGTAATTTATTGCTCGTTATGTGTATTTATGTAAATGTAATTATTTTGTTCGTTTCCTACCTTTAATTGGTACTGGTAAATAAATATGTAAATAAATAAATAAAGAACAGACCTTACGAATATGTTTTTTAAATAATATATTACATGTAAATATAAGAAACAAATATATAAAAAAGTTTATTTTTTAAAAAATTCAAAGAAAGTGATTTGATAAAGGATGTGAAAAAATATTTTAGGTATATAAAAAATGAATTGTTTTTGAAAATTCTTTATAAGAAAAAAAAGACGTATCGGGAAAAAGTCAATAGTAAAATCGCAAACATCACCATAAGAGAAATTAAATTAAAATTTGGCGCCCAATGTGGGGCACTCAGCAAAAAATTTAAGTACAAAATATTTATTTAAACAACATTTATAAAATTGAGCTTATAAAACTTCTTATTGATGTACTGGCTGATGGTACAATGTACAGGATCAATTTTATCCTTACACTCCGGCGCTATAAATACGCAGTAGCAGAAATAAGGCGCTTTGGGACGCCGCGTCTTATTCGCTCTAGCTGCCACCATTCCGCTTATTTCCTATTATTTATTATGAAACTTCTTAAGACGTACGAACCGCGGATTCGGTTTTATCTCTCGGCTTATGTCTATATTAATTTTCCATTTCGGTGACTTCGCGCGAAGTTTACCGTTCGGAATTGTTTTCGGAGGCGCTAGATCAAACAGTATCGGTAAAACAAAAGTTCCCGGTTCGTACTGTTGCAAGGCGACTGTTTGCGTAGAAAATTGAAAAACTTTCGATGCCCCAAATTCACTACCGGAAGGAGCCGCCAAGTGAGAGTAGAAATATTTTTGTGTAGGAGCACTTCCGGTTTCTTCGTAATCTAATAACCAAATAATCCACGGAAGATAGGTTCGACCTTTTGCCTTTATGATAGTAAAATGAGCAAACTGTTTTATTATTTTGTGTGATATTGTAAAAAAACGTGCAGGCAAAGAGTATAGCCTATTACCTAAGTATATGAAATTTGCACCAGCGTCAAATGAAGAGTTCTTACCTTGTATTTATTGTTCTTCATCTAAAACATCTTGTCACTTAATGTCAAACTTCTATAAATAAATAACATTAATAATAAAACTGAAATTTCTTACGATTTCTTGTCTATATAGGCTATTGAATATATCCAAAAAACAGTGTTAAAGGGAACTATGACGTTCAAGCAATTTTATTGCATGAATCGTTCAAAGGGTCATTTTACAAGAAAAAAACGCGGAGTGCTATTAAATTAGATGGTGGAAATTGGAGATAATCCCTTTCAGTTTTTTAATTGTAGCTCGAAAACGAAGCAAAATTTCGCTATAGTTCATAGGAAAAATTATTTAAAGAATTGAATTTCCCAACGAAATAGCTTATTTAAAAAATTTAAAAGGAAAATTTTATGCAAAAAAATTGTTAATAAACAATTTGAAAAAAAAATCGATTTTCTGTTTTTTTTTACTTTTTTGCCACTAGTTTTTTTTTTAGTAAAGATAGGTATAGGCATTGCTTCATAGAAAAAAAGTAGATAAAATTTCCTTGAAAACAAGAGGTTGTAAAGTATTTTTGGATGAAAATTGACTGATATATATGGCCGCTCAAACTTAACCAATTTTTCGATTTTTGTCGCGTTTACCCTTATACGTTTTAATCCTCATTTTTTGCAAAAAAGGAAGGAAATAAGATGTTCAATGATTTTCATCGCTTGACTTGTTCGAAGGGTCATTAAAAATGAAAAATTAGAGGGTTGAAATTGAAGATAGGGGTGAAAATGCACTTTTGCAATTTTTTAAATATAGCACGAAAACTAAGCAAAATTTCGGTATAGTTCATAGGAAAAATTTTGTAGAGAATTAAATTTCTCATCGAAATAGCTTATTTAAAAAATATAAAAGGAAAATTTTATGCAAAAAATCGTTAATAAACAATTTTAATGAAAGCAAAAAAATAAGATTTTTTATTTTTTTTTACTTTTTTAATAAAATAATTTAGTAAAAACTTGAGAATTTGAGTACAATAAAGTTTATTGATGCCTAATGTATATACAGTGTGTCCACGGATGGAGATGACAAGTGAAGAAACTCTTTTGTTTTTGACTTTATCGAAAAATATCACTATAAAAAGTTCTGTCCCTCAAAAAAATTAGACTGTCATACAAACATCTTGAGATTGATTGATGATTATAGGGTGCTCAAATCAAACAAACACGAAAATACTCAAGAGAGTAGTACTATTATTTATTATTTTACACAACATTTTTAGAAGACAAATCTGTTTATAACCTCAAATAATGTCCTAATACAAATTTTAAAATCAAAATTTCATTTGTTGAGGTGAGAAGTAGCTCAGAAGTAGTCAGAATTGAAATTTTTATTTTAAAATTTGTATTAGGACATTATTTGAGATTATAAACAGATTTGTTTTATAAACATGTTGTGTAAAATAATAAATAATGGTACTTCTCCCTTGAGTATTTTCGTGTTTTTTTTTATGAGCACCCTGTATATCCAATCTAAGATGTATGACAGTCTCATTTTTTCAATGGGCAAAACTTTTTATAAAGAGTGACATTTTTCGATAAAATCAAAAACAAAAGAGTTTCTCCTCTTGTCAACTACATCCGTGGACACACTGTATATACATTATTAATAAACTTTACTGTACATAAATTCTCAAGTTTTTACTAAATTATTTTATTAAAAAAGTAAAAAAAATAAAAATCTTGTTTTTTTGCTTTCTTAAAAACTGTTTATTATCGATTTTTTGCATAAAATTTTCCTTTTACATTTTTTAAATAAGCCACTTCGATGAGAAATTCAATTCTCTACAAAATTTTTCCTATGAACTATAGTGAAATTTTGCTTCGTTTTCGTGCTAATTTAAAAAACTGCAAAACTGCTTTTTCACCCCTATCTTTATTTATTTATTTTATTTTATTTATTTATTTAAATTATTTGTCCAACAGTGACCCACCAATTACAGGACAAAGTATATAATATATTATTTAACATGTGAGCATAAAGAACAAAATGTAAAGAATAAATATAACAAACATACCGATAAGATAGTGTAACAACAACAAATGAAAAAGAAAAATAAGAAGAAAGAAAAAGAAAAAGCTGCAACTACTACCTATGTTACCAATCATGAATTGTTGACACTTCTAAAAGCTGTGTACAGATGTTGCAAACTACAGTTGAATATATCACAAGAGTTGCGGATTGAGTTATATTTGCGTGACATAAAAGAAACAGGAGACTTCAATCCCACATTGGTATTAGAAGCAGAAGTATAAAAAGTAAGTGGAGAGCGGCAAGCCGACCTAACTATTAAGAAATTCAATTGACTTAGAATCTCGGGACAGTGTACTTTATTGTTTACTAGTGCATGTAAAAATTTCAAACTATGGAAGTGCTTTCTGTACTGTAACGAGTCGAGTTTGAAACGTGTTAGTAGTATTTTGTAAACGCATCCACGAGCAGGATATACGCGAAATGCGAGGTATTTCAAAAACTTTTTTTGTACCGAATCAATTAAATTGGCCTGGTTAATATAAAAAACAATCCAAGCCGGAGAACAGTATTCCAGTTTGGAACCGATAAACGCGTAAAATAATGAAAACAAAACAACATTATCTCTGAATTCACGACCTTGTCTAATCACAAAGCCCAGCGTACTAAGTGTTGAGGACACCAGATATTGAATATGATTTGAAAATGTCAAGTTACTATCGAAATAGATTCCCAAATCTTTTATGGTATCTGTTCGCTCTAAGACGTCCGAGTTAATTTTGTAATTGAATATAATGGGCTTAAGTTTGCGTGAAAAAGAAACAACTTTACACTTAGAGATATTTAAATGCAAATTATTTGAATCGCACCAAAGGACTATTTTGTCCAATTGACTCTGAAGGTGAAGCCAGTCATCATCAGTTAAGATAGAGGAGAAGATTTTTAAATCGTCGGCATAAACTAGTTTGCGACAGTCATTGTAAGTCGTAATATCATTAACAAAGATGGAAAATAGGAGAGGACCTAGACCATATTTATAATATTTCTTGCACCTCTGCCATCCAAAACCGTTCCACCATTGCTCCAGTCGGAGCAATACGGGCACAGTGGAATAATAAATCCCACTGCGCGCATATCTCGTCCGATGATTTAAAAAAATGGGGCCTTCCGCTCCCATATTTTTCCGGGTTCCTTTTCAGTTGTCGCCGCGGTGTGTACACAGGGGACGACACAAATGCCGACCCCCCCGGGCGACCTAAGCAGAAGCAGATCTCTAATTTCATATTGTCCAGTGGTGGTCAGCCGGGACGTGATTGGGGTAAGGATGTCTCATCGACTGCTTAAGGGGTTATTCGGCTGACATATGTAGTTTTCTTTATTTGCACTGTGGAATTTTCTCCGTGCGCGTGTGTGTGTCGCCTCAGAATTTGGCCACTGTGGCAGGGCGCCACGGAATTTCCTTTTGTTCGGCGATGATTGGGAAGGAAAATAAAAACAATTAGCGTGCGTTTCGGGGATGTGGGTTTTCTTTTTTCGGTGATAGCTAAAAAGAGTAAAAGAAGAATCTTGAACTTTATTAGTTATTTGAGTCCATTATTTGTAAAATATAAAAAATATCGCTTTTGTCAGAACTGTAAAAACTGCTTCTTTTTTTTAAAAAGGCGATAATAATTATTGGAGATAACAAAACTAATCTACAAAATCAATTTAAATAAAGTTGCAAATAAATAGACGATGGAGATAAGCAAGAGTTGAGTAAAAATGGGGAAGATGATGAGGTTCATTAAATTTTTTTGAATTTCTTTAATTTATCAAACGGACTTCATTTGTTTTGAATACTTTTTTGGATATTACTAAAATCTTAGCTTAACTTTTAATTAATATTTAATTTTCCTTCATTAAAAAGTCAACTTTCTTTGAATTTTTCTCTCAAAATAAGTGTGATGTTGTGTTCAGAATAATCAAACTTATTATAAGTACCCATTAAGCAACTGCTGCCAAATTAAATTAGTATGGTCTATTTACGATAATTTCGCAATGACCAGCAGCCAGAATAACTCTAAATTCCTCTCTCCTTGAGATTTTTCTGTATTGGAAGCGATTGAAAGTGTGTTTTTAAAACTAACACATTAACGATGTGTATTGCAAAGAATTAACATGCCGAAACCTTTATCGAGCGTGCTCAAGAAATGATGGTGTTCTTAATAGACTGTTTTGAACATAAACATAAAAATGGAGGGCCACTTCGTCTACTTACCGCTTGTAAGAGGCATAAGTTGAATTGTACAAGTATGAACTGCATTTTAAATATTATTAACATTTAAACTTTATGCCAAAAATGTTAGGTTGTCATGTTACGTAATTCTAAATAAAAATTAATTTTTTGACTGTATCCTAAATTATTTAAAAGGACTACATAATCTGTGATTCTAGGCTACATTTGTAATAAAAAGGAATCCCCCTCAAAAATTAATTTTCTTTAATATCCTGGAAAAAAATTGACAACACCGTACCATTCCGCACTGTGACGTCATTGTAAACTTATCGTAAATATACTGTAGTACCAATAGTTATGTGGTTCATCAACTGTGTAGCGTTAGGTTAAGCGCTGTTGTCACATTGTGATGAAACTCCCCAATATTAATACCCGCTGTATTTTGAAAACTGTTAATCTTATGTCTCTAATATACAAATTTTTTGTTTATTTATGATTGCTCTATCTCATCCTAAAGTCTATGGCAGTCAAATTTCTTACACTCTGTATAGAATAATGTGTATAGCGCATATTAAAGATTTCATAACGATTATACAACTTTTGTTTAAAAAAATATTCTTGTCCATACTCATTATTCAATGAGTTTAACTGGAAAGTGCTTAATACACCTTATGCATCTATGAAATGAAGGTTATAATGAATTACTTATATGTATGTTATTATGTATTACCCATATCCGAATATGTGATCATCACCTAAAATCGGTTATTATCGTTAAATTTCCGACAGTCCCCGGTGCAGCGACTATTACGCTTCTTCTAGTTGAATGAGCATAGACAGTGTAGACACATGTTTTATATCCCGTATTCACCTGTTTATCTGTCACATATAGAATACCATGTCCTTATAATGGCATTTAGAATTCTAGTAAAGAATAAAGCCCATTTCTGTCAGTGTATATATTTAATATAAAACAATTTCATAACGACAAAATCAGAAATGGTAAAGTTAGAAAATTATCTGCAATTGTTTGATAACTTATCAGGGGAACCGTCGATCAAATATCGTAATTACCATAAATTACCTGCTATAATTAACAATGCAGTAATAACGACCATTTGCATAATAACAATGTTTTAGCTTATCGAGCATAAACATGAGGACTGCTTTCAACGGAAAAAATACTTTACATACATTGACAGTAGACTACTGTTGTAGTCTGTACTGTATCTAACAAAATATAGAAATTATGCACAGAAAATATATTGTATATGTATATTAATTCATATGTGCTTGTTGCATATTTAACATATATTCAGTAAATTTATGAATAATTAATGAAAGGCTCTAATGTTATACATTACGGTTCTTTCAAGTTAATAATATGGTAACATTTGCTGGATATTTAATTTGTCAAATTGTCCTGAGGTACACTTTATGGGCCAGTAATGGACATATTACTTTTTTACTTCATTATACACCAGTTCCATATAACTCGGAGGAAAATTTTCATTTATATTTGGAGTTCCTGAACGTCTTTGTTCTAGTTATTTATCAAACGACTCTTGAAATTGTAATTTTGCGTACAGAAGACTTGAAAGCAAGTCGAGAGTATATTTGTTTTCTCCGATATAAATTATCTAATTTAAAATTTTCTTGGGGAATATCGATATGTATTTACTTTTAATGGCTCGTCTTGGAATATGCTCTTTGCTCTTTGTGTTGCAAAGGAGGTCGTTTTGTTTTCAGGGAAATGTATTACCTATAGGGGAAGGAAATTCTATTTACTTTTTTGTCGTCAAATCGTTCGAGTAAAAGAATTGATATAAGAGGAAAAGATGCTTAGTTCTTTGATATTTCTCTATTTTGGTTCTTCTTTTTTTTATGAATGTCATGATTACAATAACTGATTTAATCTATTTACTAGAAATAAATATGTTATTTTACATCTATTATCCTTTTATTATCCTTTACCCTTCTCCTAATTATGTGGGCACTACAAAACTGAAGTAAGTCGTTAACTCAGTCTTGATGTAACAGAAGTGAATTACATTGAGAGAAATATTAGTTTTCATTAAATCATTTTCGTTTGTCTTAAACTAGTCCTAGGTTTGATTATAGTCTAGCGTATGTAATTTTAATAAGTTTGAAACCATGAGATGTAGGTAGCTTGCACCCTGAATACCCTACAAACAATTCGCGCCAATATCCTTGGCTGGATATGTGACCTCGGATGGAACGGGGTCGAGCGGGATTATCGCTCTTTACCCACACTTACAAACAATCCAGTTGTTTATATTCTTTAAATCCAGGAAAGGAGCAAGTGTACTGGTAAAAAATATAACTGATTGCTACATCTAGTGGCCGGTATTACTGTCGTAGAAGTGACACTTGTCGTATTTTCGTAGTGCCTGCAATAGGTCGCTTCCTGCCATTTTTTTGGCCTCTTTGTAGGTAGCAGTGATCATTTTTTATTTAGTTTTATTATTTTATTGTACGCCATATAGTCCGGTCAAATTTTGGTGGAGACCTTGGGTACACTATTAGAAATAAAGTGTCAAAAGTCCCCACCGATCCCATGTGTGCTAAAAAAGTTATTCGGGGTCAAATGTCAAAATTTGAGTTTTTTTTGGATTTTTCTCGAAAACGGTAAGTTTTATCAAAAAAGTAGCTCTGACAAAAATTATAGATCTTAAAATTATCTACAAAAATGGTTCTTATATTTTTTTTCTAAGAATCACCATATGAACATATATGCTACGTATATACATAGTTTAGTCAGGCACTTAATGCAAGTAAAAATGCCTATTTGTGTCTCTTGTATGTATAAACTATACTATTCTGAGAATATACACTTAAAAGAAACTCACTCCCTTAGTCAAAATGATGCAGATGTCCTTATAATTGAAACAGCAATAGAACAATTTAATGCAACAAATATAACTATTGTAGTTGATGAAGATGTTGACTTATTAATACTACTCACTGCAAGGACTCCAATTGATATAATTATATACTTTTTAAAATCTGGAAATACTCAACAACGAACAGATATATATTCTTCAAAAAGTTTATCTGCTTATCCAAATTGCCAAAACCATATCTTATTTTTACATGCGCTAACCGGCTGCGATACTACATCAGCAATGTTCAGAAGGGGTAAAACATCAGTATTAAAATTATTTGGAAAAAAGATTTAATTGATTGCAGAAATTGATTCTTCACCTCAAACAATAATCACAAAAGGAATTCGCTTTCTCCTTGCTGTTAAGGAGCTCCAAAAAAAATTGATTGTATAGATAAATATAGATATTTAACTTCTGTAAAAAATACACGAAACAAGAAATAAGTACCACTGTCTTGTCTTCCTCCAACATCGGCTTCTGCTAATCAACACTTGTATCGAGTATACTATCAAGTTCAGACATGGCTAGGCAATCAACTGAACCCAGAAGACTGGGGTTGGAAATTAACAGATAATACTTTGGAACCGATTCAAACTTTACTTCCACCTGTTCTGGAAAAACTCCTAAACACTATTTTTTGCAATTGCGAAAAAGGTTGTAGTGCTAAATGTGGCTGTAGAAGAGTAGGGTTACTGTGTTATCCAGCGTGTACTAATTGCCAAAGCCAGTCTTGCTCAAATATCCAATTGAATACAACAGAGGAAGATTCATGTGAAATCGATGAAGAGACAGCTGATTCATCTTCATTTGAACAATTTATGAACATCCAGCAAGAAGAAGAGGAAGAAGAAGAAGAAATCGAAAGAGACATGACTGTTGTAGTCGACTTTGAAGAGTATGAATCAGATTAAAATGTCAAAAGAAATCAGAACTACAGTTAAAGTTAATAATCAATATCAATATCAATAATCATCATACAGTTAAAAGAGTATTGTCCCTGAAAATTCCGTCATAACAATTCGTGGAGTAGACCTACCGGGGAAACAATGTTAAAAAAAAACGTGTCAAAGTACACTACCTCACAGGTGGTGTGGAAATGTGTGCATATCATGTAGAACGTGACTCCTTCAATTATTAGAATCGCGATATCTCAGGAATGGTGATTTTTTGTAGATAATTTAGATCTATAATTTTTGCCTGGGCTTCTTTTTTGACAAAACTTACCGTTTTCGAAAAAAATCCTAAAAACCTCAAATTTTGACCTTTGACCCCGAATAACTTTTTTAGCACACATGGGATCGGTGGGGACTTTTGACACTTTATTTCTAATGGTGTACCCAAGGTCTCCACCAAAATTTAGCTCTATCGGAATTTTCGTTATTTGAAATGTCTATTTTGACCGGGCCAATATAAAATTGAAACTTTTCTTTTGCAAATTTCAATTTTTGGTACGTCGCAGGTAAAATATGAAACAAATGATAAAACTAGTTTTCGATAGTGGAGTTGACAGCTGTGTCATGCCTATAGATTTCCATTTGTTCGGATGTTCACTCATCTCCCAACCATTTTTTAATGGACTATACACTTTTCAATCGTGTCCTTTGTGAACGCGACAAAATAGGAGATATGTGGGGAGTTCCTCAAAAAACTCCACGTTTGGCGAGTTGGCGCGAATAAGTCACCCCGACGCGTCGTGCACGTCGCAAAATAAAGAGCCCGAGGCCCCGACAGGCGCATAAGTACATTATAACATAACGCATTAGCGAATTTAGGAGACATAAATAATGCATGCGGCGTTTATATGTTTTACGTGTTCCTCTCCCGCGCCGTCCGTCCGCATCCGCAACGAAAACACACCGTCTACGGCGGAGTTTTATCTCCCGGGAGCCCGACAAGAATTCCTGCCGCAATCCAAGATTCAGGGCGCATTAGCACTTTTATTGGTCGAAGGAATGTTCGCGCGATCTGTGGCGCCCCTTTTTGTCCACCATTAATTGATTCGGATGGCTTCTATTAATGTTTCCTGTTGAGCGCGGATGGACAAATGTCCCGGAAACCCCCGTTCGCTTCTTATTTCTCCCGGCATTATTAAAGCTGTCTGTGGCGGAAATAACGAAGATTTTATTGAAATGTCGCCGCGGAATTGGCGAAATGCTTTGTATCGCTTTTGTGCGACGTAAATCAAACGCTGTACAGATATATTGTAGCGGTGCCCTATTCATTTAAAATAACGATTTGGGAAATGGACGGGGGGAGATATTCTTTTCGTGCCGCACGCCGGATGGCGTTTCTTTCCGATTCTGTTTTTATTTTTGTCGAAGAGGCTTATTAAAACGCCTCTTTTGTTGTCCGATCTCATAAGATGATCTGAATGATATTGCTATTTGTTTTGTAGCTAAATCAAATTGCGATACAAAAGTGTAACAATAACAACTTTTGTTCCTCAAGAATATCGTCACATAATATTGACATACGATGCTGCAGAGCCGGGTTTGAATACAGAAAATGTATTCAATCCATGAATACCGGATGCTCTGTTGAGAAAAGTATCCTTGATTACTTCTAGGATACTTGTATACGAGTAATCACGTTAGACAAAACAAAAGTATTGTTGTGTGAAATACACTTTATAAGGTCAGACAGTTTATCTTTAAATAAATTGATTCAGAACTTATCCAAAAAAAAATTCTTGAATGTACTACAAATACAATTTTGTAAAAAATAATTAGAAAGGGCAATTCGAAAATGATTTAAAAATACACTTCTGTACGGCACTGGAAACTGGTCCACTGTAAAACCTAACCTTTCGCAAGGTAAAGCATGCATTCGGCGATCGGCATGGCGGCAAAGTGTAATAAAAAATGAATGGACAAAAAAATTTAAAGAATTTCTTTCCCAAGGAAATAAATAAAACTTTCGTCTTACCCAGTTTCTACGAACTAACACAAATGTTATCTTCACCATAAATTAAAACGATATCCATCAATTCCGAGTTGCTATACACGTAAGCCATTTTTGACACTTGAAAAAGTAGTGTAAACGCTATCATAAAAACATTGCGTACAGTGCACAACGCGAATGACGCTAGAGACTAATAGCCCAGCGATGTAAGGGGTAATACTACAACAATAATTTTTTCTCGGAAAATATAAGCATTTTATAATTTTTTTTACGATACTGACATTTCTCATGGTGCATCTATTCTCAAATTTTTTTGGATAAGTTGTATAATAAGTTGGATAAAGGTTCATTCAATTACATGATAAATCTACAATATCATCCAAAAAGTGTGCATCATGTGATATAATTCAAATTTGACATTTTTTCCAAAATATTAAAAAAGTTATTTTGCAGTCGACATTTAAATTCAAAATTTTTTATATTTTTTGAAATTCTCATTACGAATTTATTTTATAATTTTTTCCAATGTAATATATCTCAAAGTTAAAGGTTGGTTTTTCTTAAGTCATAAGTAAGTTATAAGAATAAAATTTTGACAAATTTGAGTTATTATCCCGCAAAAAAGCTTCTATCGCGATACAAAAATTATGTGAAATAAACAGTTTTTCATTGTACAGATCAAAGAGCATCAAATTATAAAATTAATCAACTTTGAAAAAGATATATTTTTATAGTTATTCTCAGAACAAAAAAAATGCACAGCCCCACAAAAAAGTGCCAGGTCCGAAAGACGACAATGGTGTCCATATGGTTGTGGGGTCGCTGAATCCGATTCCGGTGTCCGTTTGTCACGATTAGCTCTGATTTAAGGTCAGTTCAAGGTCAAATATAGAAAATCAATTGTCAACAAACTAAACCTATGTATCTATACGTTTTTGGGGTCGCTGAATCCGAATCCGGTGTCTGTTTGACGTGATTAGCTCTGGTTTAAGGTCAGTTCAAGGTCAAATGTAGAAAATCAATTGTCAACAACCTAAACCTATGTATCTATTTTTCAACCTATGTATCGTTTTTGGGGTCGCCGAATCCGAATCCGGTGTCCGTTTGACGCGATTAGCTCTGGTTTAAGGTCAGTTCAAGGTCAAATGTAGAAAATCAATTGTCAACAAACTAAACCTACGCTTCAAACGGACGTCATATTCGGATTCAACGACCCCCAAAACGTATAGATATGTAAGCTTACTTTCTTTTCAATTGGTACTTCACATTTGACCTTCAACAGGCCTCAACCCAGATCTGATTGAGTCAAACGGACATCAGATTCGGATTCAGCGACCCCAAAAACTTATGGGTATGTAGATTTACTTTGTTGGCAATTGATTCTCTACATTTGACCTTGAACTGAAACCAGAGCTAATCGCGTCAAACGGACACCGGATTCGGATTCGGCGACCCCAAAAACAATACATAGGTTGAAAAATAGATGCATAGGTTTAGGTCGTTGACAATTGATTTTCTACATTTGACCTTGAACTTACCTTAAACCAGAGCTAATCGTGTCAAACGGACACCGGATTCGGATTCAGTGACCCCAAAACCATATGGATATCATGGTCTTGCCTTTCGGACCTGCCACTTTTTTTCTGTGGGGCTGTGTTATCAAACTTGTATATAAAATGTCGTCATATATATTATACAGTATGTTTCAAAACGACGTGAACCCTCGATAACACTTCAGAATAGAGATAAAAGTTGTAAGAATGAAAAAACACCATGATGGCGACCTTGGATTTGACGTTCACCTTAAATTTCAAGGTTAAACCAAGGTTAAGTGAAGAACATTAATGAAGTACGCTATTTTTATGCCAGCAATCGGTAGAGAACAAAATGTTACGTCCGAACTTGAGGTTAGATAATTTTTGAAGTATATCTTTACGGGTCATGTGAAGGTCAATTTAATTTTTCTCTGAATAACTCGGCAAGATGCAATTGTCGAGGAAAATGTTCCAAAGTTTGTAGGATTTTGAATGATATATTAGGTGGTGACCTTGGATTGACCTTCACCACAATTTGTAAGGTCAATCTATTTTCCTGACAGTCAAATTTTGTCGGAATCTGAAATTAAAGAATTTTTTCCAGTAGGTCTTTACCAGGGCTTTTTTTTCTCCATAATTCGATATTGTCAATTTATTTAAAGTAAAATGAGAGTAACCTCTAAACGAGCTACAAGGACACACCGAAAAACGTTCTAATCCAATATTCGGACGTAAAATATGGCGCTCCATGGATTATTGGCATAAAAAAGTAGGATGTTTAATTTAATTATCCCAAGTTGACCTTGAAGCTAAGGCCAAGGTCATACCAAGGTCAAAAGCATATTTGTTTCTGATATCCTACAACTGAAACGGTTTTTTTTGTAGGCCTCAAACCTGAACAGTTATCAGGAGGTTCGAACCTTTTTGGAACCACCATATATATTTTTTATTGCATTTCTTTTTGCACTTATTTCTCGATGGGGCAAATAAATTACCCTGTTGCTAAATCTTTATTGCATTCATGCTATTCCTAATTATCTGTCACTTTCGATTCCTCCACGGTTCTTTAAAAAAGGGATCGAAGTAGTTGTAGTACAGCGCGCGAAATTTAAATTAGACATAGACTCGCACTAATAACTCTTATGATGAAAACTGTTTTAGTATTTGCGGGCGTTTCGAGAGAATATGTGGTTTTATGTGGAAATAGAGTTCCTAATGGGTTTCCGTAACTGGATTATGAAAGGGGAGCGGTACAACATTTTATCGTGCCATAAAAATTAAATGTCTGCGGGGGAACGATTAAAAAGCCGAATTCATTTGGAATGGTCTTCTTAATAAAACGGGGCCAGCGGACGATAAGACTCCCAGACGGATATTTTATTATCCTTCCATGTTTCTTTGTATTTTAATTTGCAGAAAGCGCCGTTTTTGTCGTGCCGCTGTTTTATTAAGTCGGGTGCGGTTAGCATTTTAATGAAATACGTGGAGTTAACCCCGTAAAAAATTTGCATTTTGTACACTAATGTAATTATTAGAAAGGCTGTTATTTTTATTTCCCTCTGTCTTGTCGTGAGGAAATTTATAAAAGCGGAACTGGTACGCTACACGTGTATGTTTCTAAATCTACAGTTACTTGTAGCGCTGCATTTTCATTTAAATTTTAACTGGATTTAATTGTACGCTGCGGCAGAGAACAGTTCCTTTGTTGTCAATAAATTTATACATTTTTTAATCAAATAAACCTATTGTAAATAAAATATATATTTTATAAATATTATATAATTAAATACAGTACTGTACTTATCCTTATTTTTCGTAAGCATTTAACCCCCTAAATACCTGTTGAAAATTAATTTCTACTTCGTAAAATATGGGATGCGGCCAAGCTGCTCGTAGAACTTTGTGACGTCACACCGTTCGACTTGCTTGACTCATGGCAATATGCACCATAAATTATTGTCTCAAGATATTTATTTGTAATATTCCTTTGAAAAATGATAAACAGCAAAAAAATAAAGGAGCAGAAAAATTTCCATGTTTTTTTTTAGTGATTTTTGAAAGGCGTGAATAATGGTCGTATCGAGAAAAAAAGCATCTGTAGCTTGAAGATTCTAGTCTTGAAATCTTGAGGTTGAGGGTTGCTTTCTCTGTACAGCAAAAATATAACGCTCAAAGACGTGTTGACGGGGTGAGTGTTCGTTGGAGAGTCCCCGTGTGTCGAGTCAGTCGTAGGTATATGAGTACGCATCTGGTCGCCGGCGCCAGTCTGCCGTAGACCCTTCCTGGAACGCTGGTGCGTCCGGCGGCATCCTACTGGCGCTCTTGACGTAATGCTTAGAAATGGGTCACTTGCGGCATGTGTACCCACAAGGTGCAAAAATTTTACAATTTTTTTTTCAAAAATTAATCAATGCCAGGGTTGTTTAGCCTGATTTATCAGCTTCAATTTAGAAATTAGAAACTTGAATCAATCGTCTTCAAGAACCTTGTGGTATGTTCGAAAGAAATATTATTTTTTACTAATTTTTCGGTATAACCATTTTCTTTTCCTGAATAAAAAATTAAAGGCGCAGGTTTATTGCTTCTTAAACATAAAATTAATTATTAAGATGAAACAAGTTTTTTTATTATTTTTCTCACAATTTCGCGTTAAATACTCATCAGATGTCGAAAAAAAATTCAAAATTTTGAGAAAAAATCAATTTTGAAAAAAAATCTAGTTTTTAAAAAAATTTTGCGTCCTCCATTTTACAATTTTACATTAAATATTTCAAATGTCAAAAATTATTTTTTTGAAATTTAGAAGAAAAATTAAAAATTTAATTTCTTTCGATATTTTATGAGTATTTAACGTGGAATTGAGACAAGTAATGCAAAAAAAAATCATTTTTTGAGGCCATGTGCAGTTTTGAAAAAAAAAATTGTAAAATTTTTGCCTTGCATTATTTCTGATTGGGCCGAGCTCAAAAAAATTTTTCGTCTCAAGTAATTATCGAAAAAAATTCAGATTTTTTGTTCATTAACCAATTTTGCTGTGTATTCCCTGAATATGAATTAAAAGATGGGCTAAATTATCTCTCTATGTAAAACTATTCATTTTCTTGGGTCTGCTATATTCATTCTTAGTTTCTAGACTTATTTAATTTGACAGTAGCGCCTGGCATTACAGTTACCATCAATAGTATTAACATAAATTAATGCAAATTGTTTAAAAAACAATTTCTAAATAAATTCACTTGTCCATTTCCCTACTTCTCAATTTTCATACGATAATTGAGATTTTTCAGCAAAAAGTTTATCAAATCTTTAGTAATCTGAAACAAACAATTTAGCTTAATGTTACATTGAAAATAATATTTATTTGTTAATTCTTTCTTTCTTTCCTTTAAAACAAATATGTTTTTGACAATGAAACAATTTGGCCAGACAGAAAAAGAAATTCTGATTGAATATTAAAGTTCTTTTGTAGACATACAGGGTAGCCCATCGAAAACGTACCGCAAGGCATTGCAGGGTAGAAATGAACTTTTCGGCAAAATCCAAAAACAGATAAAGTTTGCTTCTGAGGGGGACAACTTTTGGCGCAAAACGCATAGCAAAATCTTCAACCCCCGAAGTGGGGGTGCCATCCCCCAAATTTTTTTAAATGGGAATGGGGGTCAAGTGGGGGGTCATTAGAAAGGGCTTTTAATTCTCTATACATCGATTCTTACTTTTTGAAAATCGATCCATTATTTTAGAAAATATGCAGCTTTGAAAATACGAACAATATTTTTGACGAGAAATGCGAAAATCGATTTAATTTTACTTCAAAACTTACGGTATTAGCTTGGTAAATTCCTTCAAAAGAATTCTTTTTTTTTTTCTGATTTGCGAATTCTTTAGCCTGATTTTGGTGAGCAAAAAATTGTCCGCTTTTTGTTTCGTATTTAGATAGGCCACAAGAAGTTGCTAGATAACTGTCTTGTGACTTGTAGTTGAAGAGTACCAATACTGCCGAGTCTTTTAAATTGATTAATTATGGTGTACTCAATTCCAGAAAGAGTAGAAATTATTGAGCTTTTTTTCAAAAACAATGAATGCGGAAATCGGGTCGCCGAACTGTTCAACCAACGGCATCCTGAGAAACATGCGTCTGGAAAAATTGTTCGCGAATTGGTGGCCAAATTTCGCGAAACTGGCTCCGTTCATAACAAAAAGAGGCAGGTTGAAAATCCGGTACTAAATGAACCTACGGAAATAGCGGTATTGGGGCAAGTGGCAATGGATAGTACGCTGAGTACAATGCAATTGGCTACTGCGACAGGAGTGAGTCGTACAAGTGTCCAACGAATATTAAAAAAATACAAATTCCATCCTTATAAGATTCGGCTAGTGCAAGAGCTAAATGAAGACGATTTTGATCGTCGTTTGCAATTTTGCGAAATAATGACTGAACGAGCGATAAACGATAATTTCCTCTTTAATGTGTGTTTTTCGGACGAGTGTACGTTCTTCTTGAATGGTTTAGTGAATCGCCATAATTGTCGTTACTGGGCTGATACCAATCCAAGGATTTTCCATGAGACACACTCCCAACACCCCCAGAAGTTGAATGTATGGGCAGGTATTTTTGGAAATTCCATTGTAGGTCCTTTTTTCCTTCCTGGAAATTTGACAGGCGATATGTACTTGGATTTACTACAAAATGTCATCGACCCAGCTCTAACAAATATCATAGAGGACGACCCTGCTTACAATGAACACGAACTGATTTTCCAGCAAGACGGAGCTCCTCCACATTACTCGCTCAATGTGCGCAATTACCTAAATGAGACGTTTCCAGGACGCTGGATAGGACGAAGAGGTGCAATTGAGTGGCCCCCTCGGTCACCCGACTTAAATCCTTTAGATTTCTTTCTCTGGGGGCACATTAAAAGCAAAGTTTACAGCACTCCACCTGATACCTTGGAAGATCTGCGAGGACGAATCATTAATGTATGTCGCGAAGTAACACCGCAAGTGCTCCAGAATGTTCGACAACGGTTTGAAGACAACCTGTATCATTGTATGCAAGTTGGCGGACAACATTTTCAGCATTTACTTGACTAATACCGTAAGTTTTGAAGTAAAATTAAATCGATTTTCGCATTTCTCGTCAAAAATATTGTTCGTATTTTCAAAGCTGCATATTTTCTAAAATAATGAATCGATTTTCAAAAAGTAAGAATCGATGTATAGAGAATTAAAAGCCCTTTCTAATGACCCCCCACTTGACCCCCATTCCCATTTGAAAAAATTTAGGGGATAGCACCCCCACTTAGGGGGTTGAAGATTTTGGTATGCTTTTTGAGCCAAAAGTTGTCCCCCTCAGAAACAAATTTGACCTGTTTTTGGATTTTGGCGAAAAGTTCTTTACTACCCTGTAATGCCTTGCGGTACGTTTTCGATGGGCTACCCTGTATGTACTTATTTTACTAAAAATTAGAGTATGCTGTAATACTTGTAGTAATAATAAATATAGTTCTGACAAATAAAATTTGCTTAAGTAAATAATATGCCACAGCAAATGTCACGTCTGTATTTGAAAAAATGAATGCCAAATAAAGACGTTCCTTTGCCACAAATAAACTGTTCTCTCGGTGATGTTCCCAAATCAGCAGTTGCTTGTCGTGCTGTATTTTCATTCAAATCTGAACCGGATTTAATTGTCGCTTGAATTTCGGGTATCTGGCGTTTCGAGAATGCATAAATTTGCGCACAATGCCTTTTGAAGACTGCTTCGGAGCCCTTCATACTTCTATTGTGTATTTTTTTTTTTGAGATTATAATTCTCCTAAATAATTTCAACCGAAGCAAAAAGACGGTCCTTAATTTATGCATAGAACGGGTATCGGATTATTCGTAATCAAGGGGAATTCGCGATGAATTTTAGCAAAGTTTGAGTTAATTTTATCCGAGCGAAGAGATTTTGAATAATTTCGATCGCTTGTGTAAAATTGCTATCAATTAAAGTGAAACTTTATGGTCCATTCAAAGTGCCGGATTGGAATTAGACAATCGTTTTGCATACGTGCGCACCCATGGGTCTGTATGAGGAAGTTGCCCATTTCCTGTTCTTGAAAAATATAAACTAGTATTCTGTTTTTAAAAAATACTTTTATGTAGTTAAAGTAACCGTACAGCTAATTTTTTTTTTCAAGGAGTACACTTATTTCAGAAACACTGTACAATAGATATAGATGTAACAGTCCAAACATTTTTTAAAAAAGGATACCACTTTTATACAATAAAGACTTAATTTTCAATCCTTATATATTACCCCAATATTACAAAATAATAATTCCTAGATTTTTTTTTCTAAAAGTACTATGTAATTTTTCTGTTGCACCTTGCTGTTCTTAAAATAATCGGAGTAGTCCTCCAAATTCTAATACACCTGTCATCTCTAATCAAGGCTTTGCCTGGAAAAGCTACAACTTAAGACTTGTCCAAACATTCTCTACTAATCTAGATATATTTGAGGTCAAGTTTGACACTCCCATCTTTTTCTCATCTGAAGCTAAGCCCTCTGTAACTTCATTTAAAGCAGCATGAAGATTGAGAAACAGAAAATTAGTTATAAAGTTATTCCGAGAATAATATTATTGGAGTAAGGGTGTGTTAGGTATTTATTTTCATTTTGTTGTATGAAATAAAGATGCAGATTCGAAAAAAATTTCGAGACTCTCGAACCACCGTAAGGTCGGGGTGGATAGCGACCACTTAAAACTTCCATCGGGCGCGTTATTTGTCGAATCCGTGGAAAAAAAAATATATATAACTTGAGGCTAATTCAGCGGGGCATTCATCGAAATGGAAATTGCGAAACATAAGAACGCTTTTAAAGAGAACGGGATTGGAGCTGAGAGCGAAAAAAGGAAAATCAAACAAACAAGTTATTTGGGAACAATATCCGGAACTTCCGCCAGCCCCAATAGAACATTGTTAAAAAACTGATTTGCCTTCGTAGCGGCGATGCCTGGGGGAAGCATATACGTTCCGGTGTAGGTTGAATATTGAAGGAGTTGAAAGGGGCAAGTGTACACATATTTAGGCCCACTGTATGAGTTCTCATTGTTTTCTCTTAATAAAATTGTTTCAAATATAGAAAAACAAGCAAAATTCGGCATATCCATTCAATCGATTCGTGATTAATCTCCAACAACATTCCTGAGAATCCAAAAAATCAGCAGCAAACAAATTGCTAGTTTGAAGTCAGTCACGTCCAATCACCACTACGGTAAAAAAGGCATCATATTTTTAGTGAAATATTTTAATAAAAAATAATATGGGTTTACAAAAAGAATTAATCGAATATACCTTGTAAATGATGTATTAAAACAATATAGCCGAATAAAATCGTTTATATTAAATTATTGGAAACTACATCAAAATTTAAAAAAAATTGAAATATGTAATATGTTTAATTAAAAATATTGGTGAAATATTTGGTTACTCCTACTCCGTTTTTCACTGCTACGTGACGGTAACCATGACCAGCGCTGAAAACACTACAGATTTAGGGGCGAGCCACGAGGAGCCAGTGTTTTTCAAATGAATTTTGTAAGTCGAGTTAAATTGACTGCACATTACAAATTTAACATTTCCTTTTTAATGTGTTTCTTAAGACTAATCTAGTAACTACTTCTTAAGACTAATAGTTTATTTGTTAATTCTCGGAACGGATGGGCGAACCAGACAGTAAAATATTATTGAAAAGTTAAGGGTTTTCAAGTAGGTTTAGCCTCACCATAAAGTCGTCGAGAGACTAGTGCCTTTTGTCGCCGAAAGTAATAAATTAGCTAAGCCGTCTTTCGGAGAAGGCCTCATGAAATTTAGCAATGTTCTTGAACAAGTTGACTTAGATCGTCGGGGCCATGTGTTGGGCATCTGGTATCGACGGTTTAGCCCATGGTGAAGGGGAAAATCGATATTTCTAATAATGTGAGGATAATGTGAGGAAAATAATAATAGATCAAATAGCTGGTTTTTAGGCGGATTTTCCAAGCTATAAGAATAGATTAAATGAGATTGACTAATCTGTCCCGTGTTGCTATACGGGGTCATGAGAGGAAAGTGTAGGGTTACTCGTAAATTCAGTTTAGTCACAAAATTATTTATTCAATTGTAAATTCAGTTAATTAGATAACTATTAACATGGTATAGTTATGTCAAAGCGTCCCAATATTCAGGGATCCCGTCAGTAAGATAAGAACCGAAACTTCGGAACCCAAGCAATGGGCGTGTCGAAGCGCGGTGTCGAATTCAGGAGAGGTCTCCGAAAAAGGCAGTTTTTCCTTGGGTTCCACACTGAGCAATCTACTTAGTTTTAGAGTCTCGGGTTAATTTAACAATGGATAAAGTCTTTCCGAATTTTGTTATCGCGAGTAAATTAATTAGTACTGCTTGTTCGAACCCGTTGTGTCATCGTCCTATTTTTTATAAACTTCAACTGCTTGTATTTTTGTGAGGACCAATTATTTTGTTTTGGCGAGAAGTTTCAATTAATTTTTTTACACCTAATTATGATTCACCCTGTATTAAAGTTGTGACAGTTTTTTCGCACAATATGGTGGATATAATAATACAGTATTGAGATTTTTTCCCGTACACATTTCCAAAATGCCGTCACATTGTCTACTTTCGACGGAGACACAATACATATTTTATATTCGGTCGTGAAGGGGACTAGGGTGTTGAGGCTGAAGAAATGAGCGGCGGGGAGAGCTGCCGGAAAGCGGCGCCATGGCAACAAAATGCCTACCCTAAAATTATAGCAATGTGATACCTAAAATATTGCCCGTATTAATTAAAGGGAAAAGCTTAGCAGTTATTAAAAAGGTAATGACAAAACGGGGGGGAATCGTTGTTTTAAGAGATCAGACCCGTCGAGCTTTAGCACTGATGTAATTACAGTTTTAGGTAAATTTCAGGGGGAAGCCACTCCGTGCTCAGCTGCGCCTGAAGCTATCTTAACTTTTGAAACAATTGGCACATTATCGCGGGCTTTAACAATGCCCGACTTGTGGAATTAATGTACTTAAAGATGGATTCATAAAATTTCTAAACGGTCCACTTAGAGATTAATTGTTTCCACTATAAAGTTGTGAAGTCGTTTGATATAACGTGGCAGTTGTAAAAACCGTTTAAGTGATACCATTTGATAAAGTGGATAATGGGGTGAATTGTCCTGTTTAAAAATGGGGTGTTTTCAGAGGAGTGGTTTAATAAAAATATCTCTCGATATTGAAGAACGAACTTCAAATATACCTTTAAGATGAGAAATTAAAGAGTGCGGATCTATTGGTATATTTTTGCATTATTCTAAATACATTTTAAAGTGCTACGTGCAGATATTTCTGTATATCAATACATGACACTTGACACTAGTGCTGCTTCATATACCTCGTTGCTGTAATATGTGTCTCAAGTAACAAAATAGAAACTTTTATAATTTCCTAAGAAATGAAAGTAGCAATATCTTTAATAACTTAACAAGTATTTACGGCAATACGCGTTGTAGTAGCGGAAATATACTATACTCTGTTTGAAAATGAAAGATAGTAATAAAACCCCGAGATAAGAACCGGCCATGGGCGTGGTAATATTTCGTTTCAGGTAATTATCGGGTAACACTAATGCTAACAAAAATGATAGGGATTGGAAAATCGACTATCTACAGACTTTTAAAGGAAACAAAAAATGAACAAGATACTGTAAATCCCCCAAAATCATCTACAGGGAGGTCAAAAGTCGTTATAGATGATTTCTTCAAAAATGTCATTCGCAGAAAAGTACACTCATTTTATTTTAAAAAAGAAATACCTACGCTAAACAAAATTTTAATTGAACTTTCAGAGGACAACGATTTGCCAAAAATCAGTAGAAGCAAATTATGGGCCGTTTTACGAGACTTGAATTTTTGCTGGGAAAAGCAGAACAGGAAGTCAGTTCTTATCGATAAAGACGAAATTATTTGTTGGCGAAGATCCTACTTAAGATCAATTAGAAAATTCCGTGACGAAGGGAGGAATATTTATTATCTAGACGAAACTTGGGTCAACGAGGGATATACTGCAACAAAAGTATGGCAAGATAAAAATGTAAAAAGTTTTCGACAAGCATTTTTGGATGGACTTTCAACAGGGTTCGAGGCAGCTTCAGGTAAAGGGCGAAGATTAATAGTGACACATATAGGTAGTGCCAGTGGTTTTGTAGATGGCGGTTTACTTTTATTTGAATCTAAAAATACAGGTGACTATCACGAAGACATGAACGCAGATGTTTTCGAAGAGTATTTTACACAGATTTTGAATCTTATTCCTCCGGGGTCTGTAATTGTCATGGATAATGCCAGTTACCATTCACGGCAGACCGAGCGGACGCCTACGACTACTTGGAGGAAAGCCGATATAATTAAATGGTTATCCGGAAAAAACATTTATTTTGAAACAAATATGGTGAAAAAGGAACTTCTGACACTTGTAAATCTTAATAAAGATCAGATAATATATGTTATCGATGAAATGGCAACAAATCGCCAAATAACGGTACTACGGTTACCACCTTATCACTGTGAACTTAACCCAATCGAATTAGTCTGGGCGCAGGTAAAAGGAGATGTAGTGCGAAATAATACGACGTTTAAATTAAGTGACGTGAAAATTTTGTTAAAAAATTCCTTGGAACGAGTAACTGCAGAAAACTGGCAAAGATGTATACATCATATACAAAAAGAAGAGGAGAAAATGTGGGAACTCGATAATTTAATTGACGTTACTGTGGAACCTATCGTTATCAATCTAGGAGACGAAGATAATTTATCAGAATATTCAGAGGATGAATTTTAATATACCTACTTTTTTATTTTCTTTATTGTACATTTATATAACACTATATTTACTCACCATAATTTGAATTTTCAAAATACATATATTTTTGTGTGGAATAAAAGTCTGTTCATTAAATTTAAATAAATATTTTGATAATAATATTGAATAATTTTATTTGAATTACTAAAAACCCTCTTAACGCGGTTATGATGCTTAAAGTAGCCTCATGTTTTGAAACGCTGTTTTTATATTGTTTACTTATAAGAGAGATGGACCGAGAAATTGAAGCGGCATAGACCAAGACGGATTGTCGGGGATTTTTTAGCTACCTGCTACAATTTAGTACAGCACAAAGTTTTTTTAAAAGTACACCTATACCGAAACTACATAATATAAAAATATTGAATATAAGCACCAGTACTACATTTATTTACGATTTGCATACATAATAAGCTTTTATTACTCTCTTTCATTTCTGAACAGACTATAAATCTATGCTCAAGCTATGTGCCACTCTATGCTCACGATACACAATGCTACTGACTGCCACAAAAACACGTGCCATACACACGACCATGCAAAGCGTCAAACTCACTCATACACGCACAAACGAAAATGGTGTTTGTAATTTGATTCTTCTCTCATTTATAAATATTGCGGAAACCGCTCAGAATATTTTAATGAAATTTTACAGACTTTGACAGTTAACAACAGTACATGTTTTACGATAAAAATATTGTTTTCAGTTTCACCAGTAGCGTGCGCACAGGCATGTTTCTAGATATTGTTAAATAAAAAAATGATACAGCACCGATTTTTCTTAAAATAAAAATTATTATTTTTGAATTCTTTGTTCAATTTGGTAAAGAAAAGGTAACTTGACTGTTTTCCCTATGACGCACCGTTTTCGAGTAAAAAAAATGAAATCGATTTATTGCATGGCGTAATTCGGTTTCAATAATTTGAAAAGTACGAGAAATTATGCACTGAACTGCTTCACACTCAAACTGGCAGCTATTATTAATTTTGTCAAACAATAACAAAAACGAGTGCACAGCCAACTTGGTAATTTCTATTTAGATATTAAATAGTGGATCTAAAAACCGATAAAAAATTTTTTAGACTGATGTCAACTGCGAGGAATAATAATTTTTATAATAAAATTGGTACAAAAAAGCTGAGTGCATAATTTTTGCTATATTGCCAAGTAATATGAATGCCCTTAAAAAAATACTAGAATTTGGGTTTTACAATTAATTATTGGCGAATAAATTAATTTAAAAAATGCATAAGACACTATCTACTGTTAATTTTGACTTTTCCAATAATTTTTTTAAAAGAATATACATGCATTATGAAAAACTAGTACTAAAAATTTAATATCTAACAATGTTCGCTGGTACATATAACAACAATAATGGGGGAATTGATAACACTAGTGTTCCATATCCCTGTTTGCTTTTCTGAGGGGTGATTCCGGCCCTGAGCGTTATGGAAAGTCCCGTTGAAAATCCTGCAGGAAATCGCAATAGGCAAAAGGCACGATAAATCATTCCTATGCAAGAAAAATATTTGTAGAGAAAACCGCAATATTCCAGCCATCGTGGAGGAAATTGCGCCTCCGTATTTTCCTATTTTTCGCACGGCGGCACATTTCGCGCAGCCCGATCCGGCAAAAAACCGTTCCGATTCCTGAATATACTGGCGGGGTTTTCTTATAACGCGCTTATAAATGTCACGCGTACGAGTCGTTCCATTTCAGTATACAATTTCCAGGGGAGAATCACTGCAGTTGCAGTGTCACTTTTGTAACATGACAACTAATCGCATTTTTAGAGGATAATAAGGTCCCGTTTTTGAAAAAAAATAGCAAATCTGCCATATTTAGTGGCTGTCGATTTCGATTTTCAAAATGCAAAGAAAGCATAATAAAATTATGACAGTCACATTTCTAATACCCTGTATCTGTAGTTTTCTTAAAATATAGAAAATACTAATATTTAAGGGGGTTATTCTTGGATCCATTTTAAGAAAAAAACTTCATATGAACATAGGCCCTAAAAGTCTTTTAAAGTCAACTTTTGAACTACAGGGTGCCAAAATTTTATGATAACTTTGGTATTACACTAGATATTTTTTTAAATTTAGTACACGCCTTCTATTCATCGAGATGCATTTTCTGATGTACAAACAATTTTATTATTTTTGCCAGTCTGTACACGTTTTGTATTGAATATTTTTGAAGAAAAATTGTTACGCCATGCGCCAGGGTAATTTTCTTTTACCATTTCAAAATGTATGTAGATTACTGTAATTTCATAATTTCAACGTTTAAAAGTTATTATCTTAAATAAATTATTGTTTAAAGTTACATAAATCTTTTTTTTTTCTCGTAAGTGGCCCAATAAGATGCAAAAGAATGAATTTTTTTTTTTATGTGAAAACCGTATCAAACGAAAAAAATTCAAGACACCACATTTGCTCAGAAAAGAATGAGGATTTCAAAAATGATGTTTACTTTAAGAGAAAGCAGTGGCGTAACATATTTGTCTTCAAAAATATTCAATACAAAACCTGTACAGACGCCACTGGCAAAAATAATAAAATTGTTTTGGACATCAGAAAATGCATCTCGATGAAGGCGTGTACCAAATTTGAAAAAATATCTAGGGTAGGTAATACCAGTTATAAAAAAAATGTTTTTTCATAAAACTTTAGCACCCTTCATTTTAGGACATATGTTCATATGAAGTTTTTTTTCTTAAAATGGACCCAAGAATAACCTCCTTAAATATTAGTACGTTATTAAGAAACACCCTGTATGCCTAAAGTTACAAATATTCCTACAAACAAGGATTGGTAATATGTATTATGTAGTTCTTTTTTATTTTTCATACCTTTGGGTCCCTTATTTGAAATGTTCTGGTAATTTAGCTACTTCCGTTTTTAATAACGAGCGTTCAAATAAAAACGTGGTCAAGTTGGTTCTGAAAATTTGGACGTAGGGCGTAGCGTATAGCAAATGAACTTAAACGTCATCTGTCAAAGCGCTATATCGCCGCTATCAATTTGAATATTTTCGTTTTAAAAAGCGTTTAAAATGGTGTTTTCTCAAGAACAAAAAGTGTTTATCATAGAGTCCTACTTTAGAAATGGACGCAAGATTGATGGAATATGGAAGTATTCTATTGAGGAATGTTTCATAGAATTTCAAAATCAATTTCCCGGCGTTGTTGAGTACAAAATTTTTCAAAGTGCAGTTCAGCGTTGTGTTAATGTTTTTCGTGAAACGGGCAGTGTAACAAGAAAAGAAGGAAGCGGCCGACCTAAAAAGCGGACTGAAGAATTAAAAGAAAATGTCCAACAAATAATGGAAAATGCGCCAAGAACTTCTGTACGTGTTTTATCACAAATGGTGGGAGTATCAGTCGGTACCTGCCACACAGTGTTAAAAAAAGATTTGCGTTTGTTCTCCTATCGTTTAACTTGTCAGCAAGAACTTCATGAAGTTGATTTTCCGCGACGGGCTGTATTTTGTGAATGGTTTTTAAACAACTACGGTGAACTTCATAATATCACCTTTTTTTCTGATGAAGCCTGGTTTCATTTAAGTGGTTACGTAAACTCACAGAATATGAGAATGTGGTCTTCTGAAAAACCAGATAACTTTTTTGTCGAGGGCCCTCTACACGCTCAAAAAATTGGAGTTTGGTGTGCTCTCAATCGAAGGAGGATTTATGGACCTATTTTTTTTAATGGTACTCTTACTGCGCAAAGGTATAGAGAAGAAATTATCGCTCCTTTTGTTAACCAGCTGGAAGAAAACGAAATTACAAACTTTTACTTTCAACAAGATGGCGCAAGGGCACATACGGCAGGCGAGACGATGAATATGTTGAGGGAAGTTTTCCAAAATCGACTAATAAGTCTCAATGCTGAACATGAATTTCCACCGAGGTCATGTGATATTACGCCGTGTGATTTCTTTTTGTGGCCTTACCTTAAAAACACTATTTTTGAACTGCCTATTCCTGATTTAAACCATCTGCAGGCTCGACTTATAGACAAGATTCGTGAAATTAACAATACCCCGAGCATCTTAGAAAATGTCTTTAATTCTTTGAGGAACAGGTGTGAAAAGTGCTTGGAACAAGGAGGGGGACACTTTCAGCAGCTGCTTTAATTTATTGTTATAACAAGGAGGGGGACACTTTCCGCAGCTCCTTTAATTGTTTGTTATTGTTATCACGATTATTCTTTAAAATAAAGTTATATAGTCATTAACGTTATTGAAACTGACAGCTGCTATACAGCTCGTTGAGAAATGAGGTGAAGTTGGTCGCTATAAGCTACTCCTACGTCCAATGTGTCAGAGCCAACTTCGACCACGTTTTTATTTGAACGCTCGTTATTTTGAATTGAAAGTCTGCTAAAATATTTCCATCCGTTACAAACGAGCGTCAATTTCTCTGTACTTTTTATAATTAAGCAACAAGTCCAAAAAATTAAAAAACATAGAACTGATTATATTGTTCGCGGTCTTGCCGAAAAGTTTCGTATTCCCTTTCCCATCTCTCACCCCCTCTGCAAACCTCAAACGTGTCGTAAACAGTTGTAAAACACGAAAAGAGAATCTAATCCATCTCGACGGGCTGAAAGTTTGGGGATTTACGGTTGTGCAGCAGGGAGACATCTCCGAACTGTGGGGCAGATAATAGGTCGGTCAACTGCCCTTCTCGCAGCCCACACGGCTTGGAATCGATACAACTCGCAGGTTTCGTCATTTTTTGTCAGGCTTTGTGTCCAGACACACTTTCAGTATTAGTGCAACAGTGTTGCCAGCTGAAGACGGTCCAGAAATCAATCCACTTCACTTGCAATGCGCTACTTTTATGTCTTGGTATATTCTGATTGGTTGTTTCATTTTTATTATCTCTTGACGTATTAAGAGTATGGAAGCTTTAGGAGCTTGTGTTTGTACGAATGTTTCAAAGCTTTAATTGAATTTGTCTCCTTGGGCGGATTGTTTATGGCGCTAGCAACGGGTTGACGTTCGATCACTAGCGACGCTGGTTCCGCAAGAGGTGCTGTTGTGAGGTCCGCGCCAGTCTTTGAAAATTCGAGTTTTGGAATTACGTCCCTCTATGAATTGCGGCAGACTCTAAGTCCGTTTTTTCATTTTAATTTCTTTTTGTTTTTCTTGTCTTTTTAATTGTCTCTTCAACAACTGAAGCAATTTTCCCACCTTTACAAAAGAGACTAAGCAGCTACCTTTTTGTTTTCAAGGGTTCGTGAAATTGAAGGAGCTTGAGATATAAGAAATCTAATTCTCGTTTCGCCGGCCTATAAAGCAATTCTGTACAGCTCTCGACGCGGCCAGATAAGATTGATGTCTCACTTCGGTCACCGCATATGCTGGTCCTGTGCTGCTACGTATAATCGATACGGTTTTGCAGGAATATTGGGACGCGAGGTACGGAAAAATGCCTTGGTCCTTCAGGAGAACTAGGAGAGAGCAAACACAACGTAGGCAATTTCTACAAAGGAAAACAGTGATGTCAACTGAGATATATTATGTTTCTAATTTAATCTAAACAGTGATGAAGGTGAAGAAAAGTAAGGGATAGTTTAAATTTAGTATGTTTGTAGAACATGTAATGATAACTATTATACTTGAAAATAAAATGGCGTCAAAAAAGAATTTTTTTCAAAATGTTTTCCTTCTACATTGTAGGTGGAAACTGCTATACCTCTAGTAGTATGAAAATTAGACCGACGTAAAAGAATAACCGTTAGCAATGGATTTTCAATGAAAAAAAGCATAAATAACTCCATTTTTATAAAAGGGAAAAACAAAGGGTCGTAATTTCACAGTCGAAAGTTTAGGATAATAAAAAATGATTCGGTGGTCAATCAACTAACCCGGAAAAGTATTTCTGAAAACTAAAACCAGCTGTTGTCTATACCGTTAATTATGAAATAGTATTTTTTAAATTCTGTATTTTATTAATTTCGTGATTATTTTGTTATTTAGAAAAAAAGTATCTTTTTCAAATTCTTCGATGTAGTACATACAGCAAGAAACATCAGTCTTGCAGAGAAATGAAGAGTTAGGGATATCTCTGTTTTATAATACATAATTTTTCTAAAAATAAATTTAAAAGAAATGTGCAATTCATAAAACTTCATATTCTTCAATTTCAATGCTACAATTGTTAATTAAGGCATATTCATTGGACGTCAATAGTAAAGCCTCTGTATTTAAAACGGGCGATATTTTTTATCCACCAACAGATGGCACCACTTACAACTCGTTGTTACTAATTGGTTGTGATTAAGTTAGGCTGACGACTTAAATTTTTTTTCTTCAAGACACTATTTTGCGAAATAAGAACAAGACTGTTTGTTTTATGATTGTTATGAGACCTAGAATGGAACAATTCTCATTTATACATACATTTCCCAATAATCCCAATATTGTGCCTACGCGCATATGGTGACATCACTTGAGCTCATGACAGACGAAATCATTGCACATACTGGCATGAATATGCAATTTTCTGTCGTTTTTCTAATAATTCAGAACTGTTACAGCCTAAACATCTTCTCATTATTCATTTTATTGTTCAAAACAGGTAACGTTGTGAAAAGTCAAAAGTAGGCAGGGCTAGAGAAAAAAAGTGGTGCCTATTAAGGGGAGTGGAAAGAAACTCTCAGTGTTACCCTTCTCCAGACCGATGTTTATGTAAGTTTACATTTCATCATTTCTTTACGAAAGTTCTGCAGTTTTTGTTCTCATCAATTCGAGCGCATTCGAGGGTTTCTCACTCTGTATCTGTGGGGAGGTCCACACTTCCGGAATTCCATTCATTAACACCGCGGGATGCTCGGATATGAAGACTTTTGTAGTACAGTGGCATCCGTCGAAATATATAACCGCATTTATATATTATGCAACATGGAAGATGAGTCTCCCCTTCCGCAACCCTTATAAGGATGTGATAGATGTACAGATATGATAGATGCCTGGCGTAGACTAATAAATCAGCGCCGGTCTTCGTCATTTTTCACTCTAACAGGTTAAACGAAAAAATATATTTGTCGGTGAGAAAATCTAGTCGTTTTATCGACGACCGATCGATCACAAGAAAGAAATCTGAAGTACTTAGAAGTACACCGTAGTTACAAACGCATTGTGCAATGGTTGAATTTCTTTTTCGGGATTCTATCCACATAGATCTGGTAAGAGAGAGTTGAATTTCGCTTCGAATGCCGTGAACATTCCAAGGAAAATTCCTCAAAACCTCCTGTACGACGTATTTCAAATTACTAATGTTTTTTCTCTAGTAAAATTAAGTGTGAGGAATTAGTCGAGTGCCCTCTGTTTCGTGCCTAACAAAAAATTGGAAAAATTAAGAGGAAATACTGAGAAAACCGGAATAATGTAAAACCTGAAAAATATGTTATCAATATCATATCAAATTATCAAAAAAAAAAAAAAAATCTTTACTTTTCATGAGTAAACAGCGGTAAGAAACGAAATTTCAATTTTTTATGACTAGAATAACAACATTTGAAATGTTTTTAATTAAATCTCGAACGAAGAAGAAACACTATTTTGCAAATTGACATAAGACAAACAAAAGAGCACGCATCTTCCCTTTAAAATTGAACAAAAAATAGATATAGATTAAATTAAACAAGGTTTTTTCAGATTTTTCCTGGACGAAATTCTTTTTAAAGAATTTAAATTTGTCGAGGTCCTCATAAAGACATCAACTTTACGACATAATCTGGGTACAATTTTTTATTCACACGATACTGGGTATTAACCACGATATATGTTTTCACACATAAAACTTCCCTGCTTTATTGGAAATTTCGTTTTTTCCATTCTTTTCCGAATTATCCTCGTCTGATTTACGGCGTTATAAAATCGGGCAAGACCATAAACTTCTTTTTATTGTCAAGATAAAAGGTCGATTTTGTTAATTCTATTAAACGAAATTACCTTCTCCGATTAATACAAGGTGCTTTCCAAAATAAACAAGACTTTTGAAAAATAAAAACAAAAAGTTTTTTTGACAAAACCGATTTATTTTATTCAAAATAATACTCCGACGGTATCTCAATGATTGTACTTCTAAAAAATTGCAAAAATTTGCTGTAAAGAATGAATTCATCTGCTTGACGAAATTATCTACAGCAAACTAAAAGAAATAATAATTTCGTCGTACGAGATGTTCAAAATGAGTTCCTGGAACGTTTTGGCAACATCCTAATCGTAAATAAAACATTCTTCTAATATTTTATGGCATTACTACTTACTATTTATGGCTGTTTACACTTAAAATTTAATTTTGAATGATTTGGGCTGCCATATATTCTATGTCAGCAACATAACTTTCCGCAATTGTGCTGATTTTCACCCACCATGTCTCTTGATTGCTAATACATCAACTCCTGTATTAGCCAGTAACGTTGCCGATGTTCTTCGGAATGAATGGCCTGTATATGTTTCAGGATGTTCTAGTTTCAAAAACTGTGCAATCTTATTAGGAATCATAGAACGGGTATTCTTGCCGACTGGTTTGTTGTAACGTCTACATGCTTGATAGCGCATAAAAAAGCGTGAAATTTCAGTTTTAATTTTCAATCTAATCTTGATATATTTGTAGAGAATTTCTAGGTGAGAAGCAGAATCCAGACGAGAAGTAATTGTAAACGTACGTGATTAACCATTTTTAGAATCTGGAACTGTACAATAATGTCATCGAAATGTTTGAAATTGACGTCCAAAGTAAGTTTAGCAAAATTTGCTTATTTAGATCACTGGAAACTGTAGTAGCTGTATGTACCGAAACATTGAAACACCCTGTACATACACTTTCTTATAACAAACTTTGACGCTCGGTTCGATAGTCTCGAAACTCCCCTCGAAACAACAACAATAATAAACTGCCGCCTTATTTTCCACGATCTCCCCCTGCCAGGGCAATCCAGCGTCTCCCGCTCCCGGCGATAAAAACAAGACGTCCCGGCCAGGCCATCGACTATTTATTATGCGTTCAGTATTCATTGCGGTGGATTGGGGGCGTCCTAGGGACGTTAAGCGACGGGACGGGCACCAACTAAGACTTCCCGACCTTAAATTGAATTTTGGTGAGATGCGGAAGGAAGATTTATACTTTAAAAGTGATTACAGTATCTGAGAGTTGGCCGAACGTCGAACGAAATTGAAAAATATAGCGACGTTATTGTCGCCGGTCCGATTGCGTCCGGGGACTAGTAGAACAAATAGTCCGATGTCCGATACTTAAAAAGACGTACGTTGTACGCAGAAAGCTAAGAGTTTTGGTAAAAGAAGCGAATCTATCGAGTAATAATAATAATATTTGCTATTATCTGAAAAAAGTATTTGTTTATAGTATCTTGGCAAGTTGCAAATTAAATTAATTAAAAATTAATAATTATAATTAAACCCTTACTGCACATGAAATTATTTTTTATATAACATTAATAACAATAATATGATAATAATTAATTTAATTAATTAATTAAATGAAAAGCTATGAAAAGTAAAAATAATTGGAGAGCGGTACACAATAGTTATTTACACCATAAAGGAGGTAAGTATTATTTGCCAGTCGAGGACGATTTTGCGCCCGAGCGGAGCGAGGGCTGGCAATAGAGTACGAGACTGATAAATTATACTTAACTGCTGCGTGGTGTGTAACATTTTATCTGCACCCACAGTTCTTTATGGTTCATGAAATAAATATTAGGTTTTATTTTTTGACATTTCTTAATCAATTCATTTTGACATTATTCGAAATCTTCCAAAGTCGCCTTGGTTGTTTGGATTTTGTCGTTTCTAAGGTGTTTATATAAAAAAGCTACATAAAAGTTGCAATATTGCTGGTTTTGAATTACCTATTGTTTCTAAATGAGTGATTTTCAAATGGAAAGTGCTGCAAATGTTGCCTGGAAATTTTTATTGCCAGAGAAGTAGAAAGTGCGCTACACCCGATAACACATATTTGCTAATGAAGGTAGTGACGGTCTTAGGCATTGCAGAAGCATGCTGGTCTGATGAGTTATGCAAACTTACTTTGGACGACGTCAATTTAAAAAAATTCGATGACACTGCAGTTACAATTCCAGAATCTTATAGAGATAAGTATAAAAGATGAATTTTTTCTGTTGTTCAGGGCTATTCTACGAATTCGTAAATATGCCCATTGTTATTTTTTCGTCGAGCTACCCCAGTTTAAAAAAAAAGAAGTTTCTACGATGAATAGAAGCTGAGATATTGCAAAATTTACAGCGCGCATCAATTTGAACTTTGGATTTCACTTTTCTCGCGCGCGCGACTCGCTTGGGCGAGCTCCCCCCATCACCACGCCGCGCCGGACAGTTTTCTTATCAAGTACCTTCTCTTTAAAGGGCTCGTGAGTCGTTAATTTTCCACATTTTTCAATTCACGGGAAATCGTAGTTTACATCTAAACTTTATTTTTTGAAAATTTCAAGTCTTAATGTTTATAAACAATTGGGCTACGATTTAAAAAAAAAAAATTCTTATCTTGGCTCCTGTTGGTCGTAGAGGGTAATTGTTTTTTAAAAATTTGTATTTTTTTGCAAGCTATTCATTGCATCTATTTTCTGTGAGGTACCATAAATAGCATCAATTTTATGAAGCCTGCGTTATAAATAAATTGAATTGTGCAAAAACTATTGCACCTACAGCGTCCACTTTTGGCACACTTTTAAAGTATGACAAAACCCTCAACTTGTCATAGATTTTATAAAATTTTAACGATAAATGCGATTGTTATAAACAAATTAAAAAATGGGCACTTTTCTTGTTTTTTTTTGTAATAACTTTTTTGTTTATTAATCGATTTTAATTTAACAAGTCTCATTTTGTAGATAATTTTATTCCCTACAAGCTATCTGAGAGTCACTTTTCGCTAAAATTTATGGTTTTCCTTGCAAAGTGAAAAACTGTTTTCCTCACTTATTTGTTTAAATAGAAAAGTTAACTAATAAAATTTTTTGACTCACGAGATGAGAGATGTCTTGTATTATGTTCCTTTACACATTTTTACAATAATCTCGCGTGTAGGACTTTTTTCGAGTTTCTCTTTTGTTTTCAATAATTTTCCTGGTGAACAATCATTCTGGATCTGTCGGTATAAACACTTGAAATGACAAATGCCACTTAAAAAAACTTTTTTTCTATATTATGACGTCTATCAATTAGAAATTTGCAACTAAAACGAAAAATTTTGGAGTCTTATACTGTGGTATTAATTTTGCTCACCTATTTTTATTTTGCCCATGAAAAAAAAAATTTTCCTTCGAGCTCAACCAAATCTAACTATTTGTGTGTTATTTTGTTCAGGTAATTTTGCGCAATTTTGCACTCCTCGCCAAAAGAAATTCCAGCTCTTGAAAATAAAATAAAAATCTCCGAACTCAATAAAATTTAATATTGTATGTGCTATTTGCGACAATTTTGCACAATTTTGCACACCTCGTGAAGAAGTTAAGGCCATGGAAAAAGATTCCCGCCCCCCAACTCAATCAAATTAAATTTTTTTTGTCATTTTATTCAGGTAAGTAATTTTACAAAATTTTACACAATTTGCCAATCTAATATCAACTTTTGTATACTTCACTGAAAACTCTTGAAATTTAGAGATTTATAAGAATAAAGGCTCGAAAATAGTGGGCATAATTACCCGTACAAAATGGCATATAAAAAGTTAGGTTTTGTTGAATTTTAAGAAAATTTTGTTTTTTCCTTCATGGGCTCTCGTTGACCTGTGCGATATTTGGAAATGCAAAATTATGGTACCTTTTTCATACAAAAATGGCTCATTCGTGAGGCAAACTTGATGAGTCTCAAAATTTAGTGTAGAGAAAGTCGTAACCTCTAAAGTATTACATAACCTGGTTCTTCGTTTCTTGTAAAAGATTCACGATAATATTTAACGTTATTTACTCTACGACATTTGAAGAAATTGCTTATATTTAGGCAGATTTATCTCTAGTTTGAAGATTCTGAATTGTAGTTTAGTCCGATTTATTAACCTTGAAGTTTTTACAACAGGATAAAAAAGATACAGTACCCACTTACCCACTGTGTTAGGGTAGGTACCTCAACTGCCTACAGCATTTTGAAATTGTAAAAAGTGCAATAAAGTTTCAGTGTAATTTTCAGTCATTCATCTGCTTTAAAGAATATTTCCACTGTAAATCCTTGAACTTTTCCTTAAATTTCTTAATACATATTTCTGCGACGTTATCACGTCCTTTTCAAATTTATCTCTGTCTTACCTAAAAATGTATTTTCTTTGACTCTATCGATTCAACCTTACCATTTCGAAGTGCTTATATTGGAACTGTCGAGCCAGGCGAAAGATAAACAGTATTTACACAAACACAAAGGGGTTTACCGAAATTGAACTAGATATTGACAAGTATTGCTCTGATACTCCAGTTTTATTTTGTTCGGGTTTTTGTTTGTTTGGCAAAGCATTTAAATTATGGACGGTCCTTACAAATGATTGCAAAAAGTGCTCGTTACATTATAACACAGTCCGTATATTTGTAAAAAATGCTCGAGATGAATATCAAGAGAGTTTTTATTTCTTTCTAAATAGGCACTCGATTTATTTTCGTATTTCTTTCATACAAATATCTCACTAAGGAAAATTGTGAGGTATTTTCCATATTGCTTCTAGAATTTGAATCGTTTTCTAGATATGATCCTTTTTTTTTCGGACATTGGATACAATAGAAGAATAGACTGAAGGAAACTATATCGGAAAGACGGAGATATAGATAAATGCAAATGCCGAACCGAGCCCGAATATCACAATTTATGTCGGCGGAAGGGAAAAGGCCGGCGGGTCCCATAAGTAACCGGAATTTATAAAATAATAAGACATAAATACAAATTTAATAAAACCACTAGGCCGTTCCACATAACAAAAAACCACCATATATCAAACTGATAGTATCGTATTACAGTATTATTTGTGAGATTTCCACATATTATTACCATAATTTATTTTTTCATCTCCGTTGACCCAAAAAAAAACTCCCCCTCGGATTGATATGGAATAAAGAGGCCTGCTGCATAATCAATAGGCCTTCCAAGTGAATCTCGTTGACTTCAAAACAAAGCCGGGCCGTATCGAAAGTCGTTTATTGGGATATAGTGGAACGGGGATGTGTAGTGAGAATTTACTGGGAGGTTATTTCGTTACACTATTGTATAATTTTGAATATTTGTTTGGCAATCAAAGAGACTCACTCGAAATCACTAAAATATACAGCGTGTCCCAGGATAGGAAAAATAATGTTGGTGTTTGGGAAACAAAATCTGCTGTGATGTTAAAATCCTGTGAGCCTTGAAAATTTATAAAAATCTAATGTTATTCACCAGTAAAGTGCTGACTCTCAATGCCCTGAAAACCAAAAAATTAATGAGCTCGGTGACCAGAGTCAAAGGAGCCGGAGAAAGTCATTGACCTTTGAATTCAGTTATTGACTCTGAAATTTTGGGGAATTTATATAATATTTGAAGTATTTTGATGTCTTTGATGTATTTTGACGACTATTTTTTCTATACATTTAGAGTTTTTAAGTATAGTCTCTCCGAAGTCAATTGAACATGTATAAAAACGCCTGGCAATAAAATTTAATGAGTTTCATAGGCGTCTCTAAAAAAGTTTTCTGCTAAAGGTAAAAAATGGTAATAATTGGCATATAATGTATCGAAAATTTCTATTATATGTTCATTTGACCAACAACACATTTTAATTATTTATCTCCTCAAAGAATTTTATTATATTGATGGTAAAAAATAATATTAGTAAAGAAAATATCCCTCAAATTTCTCCCTTTCTCAATTGTAATATGAATGATTAATAGAAGGTGCCTATAATAAATTAAAATTATATGAATCACAACAAATTCCACATTGCTGAACTGCACTGCTGGGCCATTTGTCGACAACTGAATTTATGCCCAGATAGTCTAGTGCGGCTGTGTTCGTGCCACGTTTGCCCGCGCGCTCATTCTTCAACTGGGCGACTAGATCTGTATATGGGTATGGCTAAATAAATATGGGAACAAGTTTTTTCGGATACTTCAATGCCGAGTTGCTGCTTCAGCGACCGAACGTGGTACATATTGCCAACCTCTTGGTTCTTCAATTGAGATCGGAAAGACTATATATCGAAGTTTCCAAAAGTTTTCTATCAACTTCTAATACTGTATTTTTTAAAATAGTTTCGGTTATTTTTATGTATTTGACAGCGAATTTAAAGAATTTTTATGTAATCCGTAACGACTTTGATGAATTTAATTTTATTATAAAACCGTTTTGACTGATTTTAATATTTTTTTTATGTCGCCTGTACTTTGATATTTTTATAGCTGTTCTGATGCTTTTTAAATGTAAATCAAATCCGTATCGATGCGAAATATGTCGCAAAGGGTGGCCTAAAATAACGATTTTTTTTTTCATGTCTTGTGAAAATATGTTAGTTTATCATGTTTTAAGAGCCCCTTCAAAAAATCAACTGAAAAAAAAAAAAAATTTAGAGGTCGCTTAAGATTTTAAAAAATTTCCAATATCGTCAAAAATTGAATTTTTATTGATTTTAATTTTTTTCTCGTTATTTTATCATTTTCTAGGTTGAAAAAATCTTGATTCTGAAAATTTCAAATCGATATTTTAATTTCTAATCTCTCATAATTACTTTAACTTTAAAAGTGGTGTACTTAAAATGTTTTCGAGCGACCTCTAAAAATAAATATCAACGAACTAATTATTTTTTTATTGAATTTGATGAACAAGAATAGAAATAATTCACGAGACACTTAAAATATTTTTCGAGGAAAAATTGACTACCGCACTACGAGTTTCAAATATTTATAATTTTTTAATTTTTTAAAATTTAATGTGTCTCGTGATTTATTTCTATTCTTTTGTTCATCAAATTCAATAAAAAAAAATGATTAGTTCATGGATATTTATTTTTAGAGGTCGCTAAAAACATAGGTAGGTAGACTACTTTTAAAGTTAAAATAATTATGAGAGATTAGAAATTAAAATATCGATAAATTTTCAGAAACGAGATTTTTTCAACCTAGAAAATGATAGAATACCAAGAAAAAAATTAAAACAAAGAAAATTCAATTTTTGACGATTTTGGAAATTTTTAAAAATCTTGAGCGACCTCAAAAATTGAAAATTTTTATATTTTCACAAGAGACACGAAAAAAAATTCGCTTCTTTTTGTCGCAGTGCCTGCAAAACTTTGACATTCTGCTAGTATTTTGCACACATCCTCATTTTTCAGCCTTACAAACTTTTCTAAATAATATTTTGTCTTACCTTATGTGGACTTAAGGCAATTAAATTTTGTATAAACATTTTTAAGTTTGAGAAACTTTTCTTAATAACGATGCCTCATTCAGAAATGTCACTTTACTGGTGAATAAAATTGGATTTTTTTAAATTTCCAGAGCACACTGGATTTTACAAATTTACAAACCCTTTATCTACAAAACAAAAACAAAATTATAAAACTCATACAAGATTATAGAAAATAAATTGATTATTTTTTTGTAATAACGTGGTTTGAATTATAACTAACGACATTTCTTTTTGTTTCAGGTAAATTCAACAAATTCTTCAAAGCTTTCTTGACAATTAAGGTAACGTTTTCGCTGCTACAGTGTTGTGGATGTAGCCGTTACCACCGAGATAGTCGGTGGTAACGATGTAGCCCCAGCTGATAACAGTCTCTCTAGTGGAAAATCAGTTTATTTTGACTGAGGGGGCAAATATTTAAGATCGTACACTAAAAATCGAGACGGCTACGATCCAAAGCCAACCGTACACTAAAAAACGAGACGGCTACGATCTAAAGCCAACCGTACACTAAAAAACTGCGCACAGATGTATCAAATACAAAAAAAAATTGAAATCGTAAATACAGACACTCTTTTCGCGCCCCGTACATCGCCTCTACCCTCGAACTAAGTTATAGAGCGCCTGTGACCTTTAGATAATAACGCGGCACGACTCGAACAAGCCCAACTTTTCCGCTTTGATAGTTTCGTCCTTCAATGAAATACTACCGTTGAGCCCGGGAGTGCTACTGCCTAAAATTAACACGTAAGTCATGCAAGTTCCAGACTTAACATGTCAAATACAACAAAGCCCTTTAGTTTGGGAGGCATTGTGTTTTCTCCCCGGGATTTGCGCCTGAGATATGGCAGTCGGCGCCAAGACGGGTCCCTGTTTCAAGGAAAAATTACAGGGTGATACTTTTGAGGCGGTTAGATTCTCTAGAGGTCTCATATTGGATGTTCATTTTTTAAATAAAATCCATGAATTTTCCTATATTTAACGCCGCGTTGTCAATTTTTAATTTTTTTCTGCCGCGTACTTTCTTTTTCCACACTTTCACCACTTTTCTGTGCATGATAAACGCTTGTAACAAACACTTTTGTTAAAGATCTGCACTTTACTATTACCTGTTTATCATACTGACATTAACTCCTGCACACGAATCCACTTTTAACGATACTCGAGTAACTAAAATGTAGAAACGATAGATTGTTTCTCCCACTTGTACGCTTATGACACGCACTGACATGCATCACCTGAAAACTAACACATGGCGGGATTTCAACAAGTTAAATCATGCCTCAATAGCCTCTATTTTTGTATACGATAATCCAATACAGAAATAGACTCTTATAACAATATTATTGCAATATTATTTTGTATAATATTTTGTAATATTATTTTTCGCATCTCCGTACTTCTATGATTGTATTAGTTCATATTGGTAGGTACCACTTACACATGACGCGCGCACAGGTTTAAAGAAAAAAGTGTTTCGTAACAGTCCGTTACCACTTTAGTTGATTTAACTCTCAAAGGATATACACTTGGGGTGGGCAACCATAAAGGTCACACTAGTGCGAATTGGGATTTTGCCAACTTTGAACCTTTGTGTCTTCTTTATTTGTTAACGAAAACAACGTATATACAGGGTGGTCTCGAGGTAATGGGCCAAAATTCATGGGTAGATTCCCCAAGTAAAAATATTGCGATTTAGCTGAACTTACCTTAGTCCAAAAGTTGATAGTTAAAGGGATACAGGGTGTTAAATGTAAAATATTATTTCAGTTTTTTTTAATTTATTCCTTAACAAATACAAATATCCTCACAAAATTTTGGGGATTGGAGTTCTTTGAGTAGAGGAATTGAAATCTGTTCACATTTTGGTTAAAGTTCATAGAGGGCGATAGCTGCAGTAGATTGAATGTGTTGAAAACGACATAACTTTTTTGTTACTTTAAGGTGTCAAATCTTTGGTAACAAATTCTTATTTTTCAACTTTTTTCACACAAAAAAGGTATACTAAATGTGAGATAGAATGCCGAGGTTTTCGTTTTTGGAGTTACATGAAATCAGTTGTTTATGAAGTATAAACACTTGAGAAGAACTTTAGTAGCAGGTTTTAAATTCTGCAAAGTCATTTCGCATTAAGGATTTATACTTTAAAATAAGACAATCTTTTAATAAACGTGTTGATAAATGTATTGAAGTTAGAGTGAGACATTTTGAGCAATTATTGTCAAAAAGGCATATTTTTACTAATGTTTACTATTTTACTGTTCATTACAATTTTTAATTCTAAATAAATTCTTGTTTTTGACATTTCTAAATTATTTTAATTATTTCAACTATTAGCATTGGAAGTTTCAAAGCCAAATATCTCGGAAACGGTGCGAGGCAGCTACTTTCATAAAGTCTACCATTTTTGTGTAAAAAAAGTTGGAAAATAAGAATTTGATACCAAAGATGAGATACCTTAAAGTACAAAAAAGTTATGTCGTTTCCACTACCTTCAATCTACGGCAGCTGGCGCCCTCTATGAACTATAACCAAAATGTGAACAAATTTCAGTTCCTCTATCCAAAGAACCCCAAACCCCAAAATTTTGTGTAGATATTTGCATTTATTAAGAAATAAATGGAAATAAACTAAAATAACATTTTACATTTAACACCATGTATCTCTTTAACTATCAACTTTTGGACTAAGGTAAGTTCAGCTAAATCGCAATATTTTTGCTTCGGGAATCTACCTATGAATTTTGGCCTATTACCTCGGGACCACCCTGTATATCAAAACGGGTAAAATTTTCGAGAAATCGAATGAAGTTTTGAAAAAAATTAATTTGTTAATGATTTTTTAAATTCATATTTTTTATAAATAGTGGCTAGAGAAAAGTAAAAAAGGGTTTTGAAGTTCGAGGTCTATATTTTTAAGAAAAAAATATCCCATATTGATAAAATGAGGCATCTTTTGAAGTTGAGATTTTTGGCTCCTTTGGCTTGATGTTTATTTTGGACTCTTTTGTATAAAAATATTAATTTAATCAATATTATCCATAAATACTGACAAATACATCTTACAATTAAACTATTAATGAAAAAAATGTTTGAAAAATTATCACAGCCACACAAAAAAAAGTTGTCTGTACTTTTCATGCAACATATGTTATCCATAGTATTTTGTCTCCTGATCACGAATCCGGTGTTAGAATTGAGCTATCACGTCACAGGAATTTCTTAACCTCAAAAAACAGGTCAAAAATAGCAAAAATTCACAGAAAAGTACTAGGAAAAATACAAAAAATGTTTTTATCTATTCAAATGTTCATTTATATGGTTAAGACCCCGCCGAACGTGAATCCTCGGTCAGAATTGACGGATCTTTTTCTAACCTCAAAAAAAAAACAGGTCAATTAAAGTCAGATATCACGAATTTTCAAAAAATAACAGATTCGCACCAAATTTGGTATACGGGGGTTTTCGGGGTCGCTGATCACGAATTTTGCAAAATTCAAGATGGCGGATTCAAGATGGCCGCCCAAATTTTCAAAAAATAACGGATTCGCGCCAAATTTAGTATTCGGAAGTTTTCGGTTTTGCTGATTACGAATTCGAGGTCAGAAATGCGAAATCATGTTTTAACTTTCTTTTTTTCAGCTATATCTTGTTCTTTTTTCTGTAAAGTTTCAGATAATAAAGTACATAGGTAATTGATTAAATTAAAAACGAATTTTGTAAATGTGATTTCGGATTCGTGATCAGTGCCCCGTATACGGGGGATATACCAAATTTGACACGAATGTGTTATTTTTTAAATTTTGGTCGACCGCCATTTTGAATTTTGCAAAATTGACCTCGAATTCGTGATCAACGACCATCAAATTTCGTTTCTTCGTTTTTAGGTTTATTCTAAGAAAGCATATTTGTAGAAACGCTTGCTGTTTTTCCAGTGCACTGCTTACTATTTCGGCATTGGAGTGTACGTATACCGCGTTGTTGTTTTTTTTGTTGGAACAAATTATTTACGTTAATTAAAGAAACCTGGACTTGGAATACTTAAATTCGGCGAGGCCGTTTCGTTGGTTATTCAAATCGCGTCTCCGTAATAGATGCGGGAAGTGACAGACGTCTACCAGAGGCGACAGCGAGAATATTTCGACCTGCACCTCAATTTGTCCGGTGGTGCAGCGAAAAGTGTAAATTTAATTGCCGCCGTCAGCTTCGAAATGGGCCACGTCACAATTTTGCAAGGAAGACGAAGACGGGGCCTTTTAGTTTCGACAGTGACTGCAATTCTTGGATTAAAAGAGAAAACGTTTTCGTTTACTTACAAACTGCACTCGGGTTCCTTGAATTTAAAATAATTGTAGCTAAATAACTAAATAATAAATAAAAAATATCAAAATATTATATATATAGTACCTAAATATATGACAATTTATATGTCTATATCATATTATCGAGATATTAATTGAAATTTGGAGCGGAATATTCTTTGATAAAATATTTTACCCCTCATCTGTCACGAGGGACTTGCCGTCTTATTGATAAGGGGTGATAAGTAAGGGTCCGACAGTAGCATACCGGAACCGGTTACCCCGGCACAGTTATTGATCTTCGTTGCAAACAATACAACGTATTTGATTAACCAAATTAGACCCTTCAGATTCAGACTGTTAACCCAGTTAGAAGTTGTCTGATTTGCCTCGTTCGGCTCGAAGAATTTGAAGGCGCCGTTCTCGTGAAAGAAAACATTTCAAATATTTAATTTAGGGATATATTTCTATATGAAAAACTATGCGAAGGGGTTTATATTTTTAGAGTAGAAATGGGAACTAAGTTTTGTCTAATAAAGTACCACAGTATAGGTGCCGTTATACTGCAATTGTAGTAACAATTGTACTACTACTTCATTCATAAGTATTCGGAAATTTTTATGACGAACTAATCGCCCTATGCACGTTGTCGTTATATACAGAATCTTAAGAATATGTAAAGTTCATGTAGCTTTGTGAGATGGTATAATGCGAGAAAGTGATGATTTTTATATTCCATATTAAGTTCTTGTGGATTTTTCCGCTAAATATCTATTGTCTTCGAAAATGCAAAATGAAAACAGATTTTTATATAAATATTACACCTAGTAGTTTGGTTTTTCTTGATGAGAGCTTTGTTGTGGTAGTTTGAGAGAGTAATACTGGACGTTTCAAAATAATTATTGATAATGATAAATTAATAAATTTATTTTACAGTACATTTTTTTATCATAGATTTATGCAACCTTCGTGAGAGTCATTAATTTTTTCAGAACTTCAATAAATGAATAAACATATTATTTTAGTAAGGTAGATAAATATTTAGCTGTACATGTGCAATCATCCTCATATATCTAAAAATATATTGAAATTTTAATTAAAATATTTGTGAATATGCACTTTAGCATACCTACTAAAATTGTCACGTGTCTGTTGCTTTGGCTGCGGAATCGAAAAAAATTGAAAAATATGGTAGATTTACTAAAAATTGGCTTTTTCAACCTGATAACATCAATTTTTAGAAACAAAAATGTTTAAAACTTTATTACAATAATCTCAATTAACTGATACCAAAAAATCCGTTATTATGCTGAAAATTATTGTTATTAAACATAATTTCAAATAAATTTAAACAAAAACTAGTGACAAAAATTAAAGTATAAAAAAGTCCTAAAATTTTAGGTGATTTTCAAAAGGCTGTGACAGGCGAAAAATGGTCATAGAGGAATAAGAGAAAAGCAAATTGAAAACTGAAGTTTCTAAGTTTCAGAATATGAAAGTCAAAAATGTATATTGTTGACCACCTTTAAGAAATCCTAAGAAATCTAGCGAAATTTTTATGTTTTTTTTTTCAATGCAAAAAAGTTGATTCAAAAGGTAAAAAATTGCATATTTAAGGATTTTCGCTAAACTTGAGATAACTTTACAAATAATGAATAGACTAAGGATATTTTCGACTTTTTTTTAACCTCAAAGTATCCCAAAGAAACCCTCGAGAGTTCAAACCGCTGCGATTTTTCTTTCATTGTGATCCGAATGATTGAAATTGTCACTTTAATTAAAGGATAATTCTTTTATTCATTTTTTTAATGAAAATGTTTTTTCTCGCAAAAATCCAAATTTTTAAGATCCTTATTGCTCTACTATCATTTTTCACCAAGTTACAGCCTTTTGAAAATCGTCTACAAATTTAGGATTTTTGTGTTTCTTCAATTTTTGTGACTAGTGTAGAAGTGTTTTCCTTAGTAGCATACAGAGTTTGCAAATTGGAACGGCAGCACTGTTATCTAAGAAATCATCAGAGATGGTTAAGTTAGAACAAACACTGGCCACAACTTTTTTACGTCTTTAGAAAACAGACTTTTGTTAATTAATTACCATGTTGAAATAAGATCTTTTGTAAGATTATTTTTAATGTCCTTTGTCCATTCGTAAATACAAAGATTCTGGTTGGTTTTATAATAAATAATTATAAGGAGCAGTATCATCCACTGAACTTTTTTTATTTTTTATTAACAGATGAATTAATTTTTACCAAACATTATGTATAGGCTCTTTATTTTTGACTTTAGGAAAAAAGTTTTCCTATAAAAAAAATATTCATAGAAGTATGGTTTTAGTTCTTTCAACTGAATGATTTGCTTGAATTAAATTCCCAAGTAATATTTATTCATTTTAGAAATCAAATCGATATCGTCGAAAACTAAATTTTTTAAAAATTGTATTTTACGAATTAAAAGATTGTACAATTTTAGGAGATAAGTCTGAATTACTTAAGAAAATCTCACTCCCAGTTATGTCTCCGACCTCAAGGCGAATCCTTATGATTAAGTATGAGAAAAAAAAGGTGTTTTGTGCATTATGTCCACCGGCTGAGAACCAACTTGAATATATCGCACTAAACATTTATTATTAAGTGTTTTAATCAACATAACTAAATACCCAACTTTGGAAAGATGAATGAACATATCTTAAATAATTTCATTCCAATAAAACTTATTAACTAAGCAAGTGTTGCAGATCCAAAAATCATATATGTTTATACAGGGTATTCTACAAACTCTATGACAAACTTTGACAGATGGTAGCTGGGATAATTTCAAACAATTTTTCTTATATGAACATAAGTCCAATTCGTTTTTGTTTAGATGTTGCAAGCATCATAAAACATATACAGGGTAGCCCATCGAAAACGTACCGCAAGGCATTACAGGGTAGTAAAGAACTTTTCGGCAAAATCCAAAAACAGGTCAAATTTGTTTCTGAGGGGGACAACTTTTGGCTCAAAAAGCATACCAAAATCTTCAACCCCCTAAGTGGGGGTGCTATCCCCTAAATTTTTTCAAATGGGAATGGGGGTCAAGTGGGGGGTCATTAGAAAGGGCTTTTAATTCTCTATACATCGATTCTTACTTTTTGAAAATCGATTCATTATTTTAGAAAATATGCAGCTTTGAAAATACGAACAATATTTTTGACGAGAAATGCGAAAATCGATTTAATTTTACTTCAAAACTTACGGTATTAGTCAAGTAAATGCTGAAAATGTTGTCCGCCAACTTGCATACAATGATACAGGTTGTCTTCAAACCGTTGTCGAACATTCTGGAGCACTTGCGGTGTTACTTCGCGACATACATTAATGATTCGTCCTCGCAGATCTTCCAAGGTATCAGGTGGAGTGCTGTAAACTTTGCTTTTAATGTGCCCCCAGAGAAAGAAATCTAAAGGATTTAAGTCGGGTGACCGAGGGGGCCACTCAATTGCACCTCTTCGTCCTATCCAGCGTCCTGGAAACGTCTCATTTAGGTAATTGCGCACATTGAGCGAGTAATGTGGAGGAGCTCCGTCTTGCTGGAAAATCAGTTCGTGTTCATTGTAAGCAGGGTCGTCCTCTATGATATTTGTTAGAGCTGGGTCGATGACATTTTGTAGTAAATCCAAGTACATATCGCCTGTCAAATTTCCAGGAAGGAAAAAAGGACCTACAATGGAATTTCCAAAAATACCTGCCCATACATTCAACTTCTGGGGGTGTTGGGAGTGTGTCTCATGGAAAATCCTTGGATTGGTATCAGCCCAGTAACGACAATTATGGCGATTCACTAAACCATTCAAGAAGAACGTACACTCGTCCGAAAAACACACATTAAAGAGGAAATTATCGTTTATCGCTCGTTCAGTCATTATTTCGCAAAATTGCAAACGACGATCAAAATCGTCTTCATTTAGCTCTTGCACTAGCCGAATCTTATAAGGATGGAATTTGTATTTTTTTAATATTCGTTGGACACTTGTACGACTCACTCCTGTCGCAGTAGCCAATTGCATTGTACTCAGCGTACTATCCATTGCCACTTGCCCCAATACCGCTATTTCCGTAGGTTCATTTAGTACCGGATTTTCAACCTGCCTCTTTTTGTTATGAACGGAGCCAGTTTCGCGAAATTTGGCCACCAATTCGCGAACAATTTTTCCAGACGCATGTTTCTCAGGATGCCGTTGGTTGAACAGTTCGGCGACCCGATTTCCGCATTCATTGTTTTTGAAAAAAAGCTCAATAATTTCTACTCTTTCTGGAATTGAGTACACCATAATTAATCAATTTAAAAGACTCGGCAGTATTGGTACTCTTCAACTACAAGTCACAAGACAGTTATCTAGCAACTTCTTGTGGCCTATCTAAATACGAAACAAAAAGCGGACAATTTTTTGCTCACCAAAATCAGGCTAAAGAATTCGCAAATCAGAAAAAAAAACAGCGAATTCTTTTGAAGGAATTTACCAAGCTAATACCGTAAGTTTTGAAGTAAAATTAAATCGATTTTCGCATTTCTCGTCAAAAATATTGTTCGTATTTTCAAAGCTGCATATTTTCTAAAATAATGGATCGATTTTCAAAAAGTAAGAATCGATGTATAGAGAATTAAAAGCCCTTTCTAATGACCCCCATTCCCATTTAAAAAAATTTGGGGGATGGCACCCCCACTTAGGGGGTTGAAGATTTTGCTATGCTTTTTGCGCCAAAAGTTGTCCCCCTCAGACGCAAGCTTTACCTGTTTTTGGATTTTGCCGAAAAGTTCATTACTACTCTGTAATGCTTTGCGGTACGTTTTCGATGGGCTACCCTGTATATAATTTCATATTTCAATCAAGGTAACCTGATAAATAAAAATGATGGTTGCCATAAAATAATTATTATTTGTGTTTAAAGTTTAAATATTAGTGTTAACCTTTATTAACCAAATTAACAGATCTTAAAACTATAAAAATTTTTCAAAATGTCCACCCTCGACTCTAATGCAAATCTCGCATTGACGCACTAAAGATTCCGTCACTCGACGGATGAGATTTGGACCATTTCCTATCTGGTTAGCTGCTTCCTAAATTCTTTCAAGTAACTGCTGACGGCTAGTTATTTCAACATGGTAGACAAGCTGCTTCATATGTCCCCATAAGTAAAAGTCCAAAGGGTTTAGATCTGGGGAACGCGGTGGCCATGCTATTGGAGTTTGTTGACCTACCATTTATTCGGGGAATGATCATTTAACCAAGCAGTTACTTTTCTCCCTTTATGTAGTGGTGCACGTGCTGATACCACATATTTTGAACAATATTAAGCCCTACGTCATCAATGAAATCAAAAAGGTTGTTTTCCAAGAAAGTTCTGTACATATCTGCATTTAAACGATCATTTAAAACATGTATAGGCACAACTTATTGATGGAATTGCCACACCTGAAGAAATCTTTTTCCAATGATTTAAGAAATAGGACTTAAAATTGCTGATCCAGAAAGATGTGCTCGATGTAAAAATTAGGCGAACTGGTGTACTACTTTCGTGAAAACGACGTAAAAAACCAATTTCGATCGCTCCATACATCAGGAAGAAGTAGGTGAAGGTTCAGATCCATCTCCCCGCTTGTATATTTCCGACATCTTATTTTCTACTGACGTGAAGAGGGAATTCCCGCAGATTGATGGCGGCGCAGCCCCATTTGAATCGTCATTTCTCAAAGAACAGATTGTTTCTGTTAGATATCCATTAATTGGATCTCCCGATTCGGAACGACATTATTTAGAAATCAAATGAGACCATCTCGTAAAGGGAATATAAGGGATATCTCCACGGCTGGTCCTAAGGTCCCACGGCACCGGATCCCAAATTAATAAGGATCAGTTTAACGAAACAGGATAATTCATTTTGGAAGCCTGGAGGAATATCCGGCCGGGAGGGATGCGCCCGGCTTATCCAGGAACTAAGCTCCCCGGATGGTCCGGGTAATAGTCCGGGAACCAAAGCCAGAAAAACCAATTAGTCCGGACATATTTCATTTTTATGAAGACTAATTACGGCGGCCGACGTCTGTCGTTAAAATACGTGTCAAAAAATAAGAAAAAGATGATGTATTGTAAAAATGCCTGGTAATTCGGTCCCAAGAACTGTCGGATGAGGGACAAAGGAAAAATTAAAGCGTGCTTATCAGATCTTTGGCCAAGGACTGAGGTGTAATAAATTAGCGGAAAAATTAAAAAGTACAGGATGGTTTTTACAGACATGGTGAGGTATTCGGGGAGGAAGTATTTTTTTGAAAATATTAATGTGAATATATTTTGTTTTTACTTGCCACAATAAACAGAAAAACATTTTTAAAACCGCAGACACCATCGATAGCTCGGCTGGACTTGTTTACAAGTGTTTATACAAATCATACAATAAAATCGCTGTACAAAAGTTGGTGAACTTATGCTACACTTCAATTTAATCCCTAAAAAAATACTTTTGTGTTTTTTTTTTACTAAATTCAGCAAAATGACCTGAAGTATACCAAAATTGTAATGAAAGTTTAAATTATACTGAATATTATATCAAAAACTTAATACAATTAAGTGTAGAGCTACAGAAAGACATAATCTTTTTAAGATTATCGACTACTCTAGTTTGTACCAAATAAGTTTCTATTGTAACAAAAAAAAATTAATACAATGCAACATTCTGTAAACGACTTGAATAGTAAAAATGTATTTATGAAATAATTTGGAGATTTCTTGTTCCCAAACAAATTCCAGTTGATAAATGGTTTAGTTAAATATTGCATTACTTGACGTTTGCATTAAATATTAAATAGTAATAAGGAGATAAAAACATAGACGTAAAACATAATTTTAAAATATTAGAACAATATTTAAAAATATAGGAATATTTAAAAAACAAGCACATATTGAAATTATTAATTAAATTGTTAATTACTACTGCTGCTACTATCCCCCTTTTTGAAACATTCTTTGATATTGTAAATATTAGTTTTTAAATATTATTTTAATGTTTTTCAAATTATGTTCTAATGTCGAAACTTGAAAAGAACATCTAAACCTAAACTAACTAAACTAAATCTAACTAAAATCCTCATTTTAGTTAAATAAAAAATTAAATAAAAATAAATAAAATAAATGAATAATAAATAATAAAAAAATTGCTGAGAAACATTTTTTTTTTAACTAGGGAATAAATAAATGCTGGTATCATTTGAAACTGGAGCAAATTAACTTATTTGATATTAACAGCGACTAAATAAATTAAATATAATTAAAAAAAGTGATATTACATCCCCAAACTGAAATAAACTAGTTACCACATTCAAGTAGTGCTTTAAAATTGAAAACATTAAAAAAATCAAAAAATTATTTATTTTATGGTGTACTAACTTTGTAGGTTCTTAAAAATGATTATTTTAATGGCTAAATAGCAAATAAAACAAAAAAAATCACAAAAACCGGGGTAAACTCAAATTAATCTGCCAAATAAGAGCAATATCTACTGAAAAATCACTGCGGATGTTAAAGTATTTCAATCTTGTGGGCATTCACACCGAATTTGAAACGTTCAAGTAAAAAATCTCCCTCGCGACGAGGGCGACATTCACGCGCATGCGTGGGCCGGGCGCTCCTCCCGCATACAGGCCGTTCATTAACGTTACCTTTTACTGCTGCTGACGCGTTTATTATATGTACTATCAATTTAAAACATTCTGAAAGTAAAAATTTAACTCTCCCTTTAATTGTCTCTAAAATCTCGGTCCGATACATCCAATAGTTGATTAACAATTAACATTATAAAAAAGTTATCTTGGGAACAAAGAGGCGTAGGTGATTTCTCTTTTTTAAATTATCGTAAAAATAAGTTCTATTTAATGCAAAAAGAGCGAATTCTCGAGCGGCTTTTGCCTGACCTTTGGACAATTTGTTTATAACGTAAGGGCTACTTAATTTCAATTTGAAATTTTTCTTTTTCGAAACGTTTCTTTGGATCAATTAGAACTTATATCTACGATATTAGCTGCTAAAAATTAACGTTTACTAATTTATTATTTAGTTGCAAAAAACGAACGAAATTATATTAACTTCGGATTGATCGTCTTTTCCATAAATTTCATCAACATCCATCGGTTTTTGCAATAATAATGCGCACTTTTCGAAAACTGGTTTTACCGAGTTCAACCTTTATTTTACAGTTAACAAATTGGTGAAATATGACTTTAGATACCTAAAACGACAGCACGAAAAAGAAGGAAAAAATGGGGGTAGTTTTCAGTTTTTAGGATCAGTAGAAATATTTATACATATTTGAATTAACTATTAATTACTGTTTAGTCGATAATAATAATTACTAATTATTCTTCAGTAATAATCAAAATAGTTTGCGAATGTTTAATATGAACTTGCTTTGATGATAGTCTAAAGCTCCTGCTACCCTCACCCTAACCATGTGGCAAAACTTCCACTGTGTTCTCGTCGACGAAGTTGTGAGAAAAAAAATAATATCCCAACTTCCCCAAAACATAGGGCGGGTGTTAGGAAGGAGCTAGACGGGCGTCGCCAAGTCGATGTCGCACCTTTTATCGCACTAAATGAATAAAACTTCGCGCGAGCGATAACTTGTGACGTTTTGACGCGTCCCAACACGTCCGCAAGTTTTGACGGGTCGTCGCGGCGAAAGTTTTTCGTTTGTCGGTCGTTGTTCGACGGCGGGTACATTAAATTTTAAGTCGGCGAGTTTCCCGACGTTTTTGCCGTAATCTATTTACGTGCAAAAAAAAGGTAAAAGTTCCACAAATAAACCGTACCGGCTGAATAGCCGTGTAACTGCTTCTATATGGGTGAAGCGTACATAAAAGGCCTTGGAAATATCGTCGCATTCCTCCGGAGGCCTTACATTATACATCGGAATGCTTTCAGATATTATCGGAGCGGAAAGTCTCAAAATAAATAAAGGCAAATTTTTCGCATACATTTCGGTGTTTAAGTTTTGAACGAAACGACCCCCGGGGATAAACAATACAGTGTGTAAAAAGTTTGACTGCCAGTACTTTAGCATGAGATAGAGTAGTCATAAATGATCAAAAAAGTTGTATATAACAGAGGCATAAGATTAACAGTTTTCAAAATACAGCGAGCATTAATATTGGGTAGTTTCATCACAACGTGACAACAGCGCTTAATCTAACGTTACACGGCTGGTGCATACCACGTGCGCATGCGGCAGACTTGTCCTATGGAAAAAATGTAAACAACTATTACATATTGTGAAACATTTTGTAAATTTCAAATTTCAAATTGTTAAATAAATAAAATAAAATGTATCGATTTTGTAGTACATATGAATCTCTTAAAACAGGAACTTAACTTTGAATCAAATTATGAATTTGAAAATTATGTAACTAAAGAACCCAAAGATTCACGTCATCCAAATAATCATACGTATAAAAAATAATTTAGGTACTTACCAAAAAGCAAAATTCAGTAATTTTTAAACAAAGTACAAAACAACGACACCTTCGAATCCAATTTTCGCGCACTCGCTTGAAAGCACCTCAAGAAAAGGAAATAGTGGTACGCAAAAAACACTCCGACACGGTCGAATGCAGATACCAGCTGAATTGCGTATTGATGGTTGCTGGATACCTTAGTACCTCCTGTTAATAAACCGCCACGTCGTTGTTGAGTCTAGGGCTCATGTCATATGAGGTTTTCATATTTTAATGTATTCTATGTGTTAAAATTAAAACAGTCAAACTTCTAACGCCCTCTATATGTACGAAATTTTTCTTTAATGCGTTTTTATTCGTGATTATCTGTTAGTTTATAATAAATTAAGTAAAAAATAACTGTTTTTTACATTATGCACCTGATTTTCTTATAACAAATATTGTTTTCCAAATTATGTTTCATATGAAAAAGATATGTTTGTACTTAACATACGGATAGTTCATTATATTTTTACAATTTAATTCAATTAACTGTCATTAAAACTCACCGAAACAAATGAAAACCCTCTGCTATACTTCGCAAATTAGAATAAAAGATAACTGTTACAAGGAAAAAAATGTGTTTGTAATTTAATGTACAAGGTGTGTCATAATTAGGTATAAAAAAATTTATGATTCTTCTCTCCAAAACATAATAGTTGTTCAAGAAAATCTTTATTCCAAGATGCCCCTTTACAATGATAAAACAGTTCTGCAAAGTTTTGTTCTAGAGAAGCTGAGGGTCATTTCCAAAACAATTTCTTGTGTAGAATTCGAATCCGACTTCAGAATTGCTTCCGAGATATCGTAACCTAAAAGTGCGAAAAACACGGTTTTTTGCTATATATTGCTTAACAAGGTGTAACTAAATAAGTGTAAAACATTTAAGGGGGTGATTCCTCATCGAAAAAAAGATGGGATCTTTCATATAAAGAAACTTCATTGGAGCATCCCTTGTTAAGATACAGCCCCTTAAAGGGGGTACATAAAATTTGTTTAACAATTTTTTTCACAAGCACTAAACAAGTTACAATATTGAAATTAACCTGACATTTTCTACTACCAAAAAGACACTTAGCCAGTAATTTATTTGGTTTACCCCATGGTTGTAAGGGGTGGAAAACGCAACCCCTAAAATTTATTTCCAACGTAATTTTTTGTCTTATTATTTTTTTACCATTTAAAAATTTATTTCCGATAGCCTGTTTCATTCTAAAAAAAAATGTCTCTTGAATTTTTTGCCCAAATTAAACCAGTTCGCAGCAAAAAATTATTTTACGAACAAGATACATATCGCCATAAAACGAAAATACGAAACTAATTTATCTAGTAGGCCGCCATTAGCGATACTGACAATTAAATTGGAATCAAGCTGTCAGTTTGTAAATTTTTGAAATTGAAGTAATACTAATTGTGTATTGTTCTGTTCTTAATTTGTTACTTTAATAATTCACTTGTTATTAAAATGGCATACACAAATGAGGAAATGGCTGATATGCATTACGTTTACGGTCTGTCGCAGGGGAATGGGTTAGAAGCTTCTACAAGATATGCTGAAATGTATCCTCAACGGCAGCATCCTTCACATAGAATATTTGTCTGACTTCATCAACGATTACGTGAATATGGTTCATTCAACAAAAGAACGCAGGATTGTGGTCGCCATCGAGAAGTAAGAACACCACAGCTTGAGGCAGCAGTACTTAATTTGATAGAAGAACAACCTACTACCAGTACTAGAAAGATTGCTTTCCAGCTAAATGTTGATCATATGACGGTATTTCGAATTTTAAAGGAACATCTCTTATACCCTTACCATCTGCAACGAGTACAGGCACTGTTACCGCGAGACTTTCCGAACCGTCTTGAATTTTGCAATTGGATGCTGGAAATGATTAGAAGAAATCGTGACTTTCTGAAGACGATCGAATTCACAGACGAATGTAGTTTTTCTCGGGACAAGATTATTAATTTTCATAATTACCACATATGGGCTGATGAAAACCATCACGCTATTGTCGAAACTAACCATCAAGAACAGTTTTCTCTTAAGGTGTGGGTCGGAGTTATTGGGGATTATTTAATTGGGCCTCATTTTCTACCTCCTCGATTAAATGGTGAGGCATACGTTCAATTTTTAAGAAAAGTGCATCCCCCCGTACTGCTGGAGGAAGTTCCTTTGGGCGTCAGAAGGGATATGGTTTTTATGCATGATGGGGCTCCCGCCCATTTTAGTCAAGTAGCACGTCAGCATTTAACTGAAACATATGCAAATCAGTGGATAGGTCGAGGAGGACCACAGAATTGGCCCGCTCGATCCCCGGATCTCAATCCTCTGGATTTGTCTACTTGGGGCCATTTGCAGCATTTGGTTTATCGTACTCCTGTTCGCGATGTAGAGGACTTAAGAAACCGCATTATCGATGCGTGCAGGGTAATTAGAGAGACTCCAGGAATATTTGAGCGAATACGTGGCTCAATGCGCCGACGTCTAGACGCATGCGTAATGTCTGAAGGTAGACATATTGAACATTTACTATGATTTCTACATGTTGTATGTTTTGTTATTATTAAATTAGTTTTGATTATTCCCCTTTAATCATTTAATGCAGGTAGTAACTACAAAATAACAGTAAATCCAGTCCGCATTTATGACGATGTATCTCTGTAGTTGTTCGTAAAATAATTTTTTGCTGCGAACTGGTTTAATTTGGGCAAAAAATTCAAGAGACATTTTTTTTTAGAATGAAACAGGCTATCGGAAATAAATTTTTAAATGGTAAAAAAATAATAAGACAAAAAATTACGTTGGAAATAAATTTTAGGGGTTGCGTTTTCCACCCCTTACAACCATGGGGTAAACCAAATAAATTACTGGCTAAGTGTCTTTTTGGTAGTAGAAAATGTCAGGTTAATTTAATATTGTAACTTGTTTAGTGCTTGTGAAAAAAATTGTTAAACAAATTTTATGTACCCCCCTTTAAGGGGCTGTATCTTAACAAGGGATGCTCCAATGAAGTTTCTTTATATGAGAGATCCTATCTTTTTTTCGATGAGGAATCACCCCCTTAAATGTTTTACACTTATTTAGTTACACCCTGTATGTGACCTTATTAATAAAAATGTTTTTTCTAAAAACGAGTCAAGTCATCCAAAGGTAAAACTCTTTCCCTTCAAAATGCCGTTTTCAAATTTGAAAACCAATTTTTTAAACTTTTGAAGTTTAAAGACTAAATTATTTTATTCTAAAAATGTCTCCCAATTAGTCAGTTGTACTGAGAAATTTTGTAAATAACACGTCCATCCGTCAAAGAATAACTTTGAGTACTTGTTACAGAAACAACTATTATGTAATTTTAAAATATTCAATTCAGTTTTTTCCATGAAAGAGCTCGCTGATTAAACGTAGAATAAAAAGAATAATGCCGCTCTATAAATATATAACGAACACATTTTTTCAGTCTAATGTCGCTGAAAAGTAAAATACCCAAGTTTTATCGCACAGAAAGTTCTTATTTTTATTTGAACTTCACGTCATTTATGTTTAACGGCGGTTTTCGAAAGTTTTGATCGAATTCAAACTTTTCACCGGCAGCCCAAATAAATTAAATGAACTGGAAATTTGTAGACGCGGATATTATTTCACAGAAAATAAAAAGGTATTTACAATACAATATGCTCCATTGATCACCTATTATAAAAAAAATTAGTAAAATTCTCCATTCCATGTTTCGTAATAACCTCAACTGACGAGCAATTTCCCGCTTACTTAGCGATGAATTTTCTTTTACTAACTGGTATTCCACATGTAACTCTTATGTCACAATATTCATGAGGAGTAGAAGTTGTCATTGTTACACGATTACATCACAATCTTGTCTAGTACGTTGGTACTTAGTAACCGAGTAATTTCTTTCGTGATTTATTTTAACATTGACTAATGCTGATATGTAGATACGTTACTAATTGTAAATAGAACTAATTTATGTTTTTAAATAATTATTTTTGCTGTTTTAAAACACGCAAATAATAAAATCTAAAAATACTCATTTGATTGATATGAAATATTTTTTTGAATCACTTCTAGGTTTTAAAAACAGCTGTGTTAATAATCTGTGTCAATGACACCTGACATTGACGTAATTTGGCTGAACTATATTACTATCAACACGTAAGGTAGACAGAGATGCATTTAGGAAAGTTATAATAGGAACCCACAAATTCCAAACAAAATACCTTATTTATTATTATTTACCTGCAGCCAAGTGATCAACGATACACCCTACATAGTTTAAATTTAAGCAGAATCCCATCCTCTCTGAAGAGCAACGGGGGCTAGCCTCCGTTGATCAGGCCGTGTGAATCCAGCCTAACGAAGCTACAGCGATTCGAATTTTGTGGCCCTTATACACAAGCTTTTTAGGGTCTGTAGAGAATTATAAGCACCGCTGTATTATTTGGTGGCCTATGAATATACACAGAATGACCAAATACATCGTCACTGTTTCATTTTATTAAATTTAATCTAATCTTAAACGATACTAAAGCAATTCATGATTTTAAGTAACATCCTGTACGTGAAGGAGCAGCACTAACGCCGGATAGGGTCAGTGAATACGCCCGAGATCCCCAATACTCTAATTAGACTAATAGTGGATCCTTCGATTAGTAGGGAGCACTATCAAAACATACCTGACTCAGCCTCCGGATTAATCCGGTGTGACGGGGATTGCGCCTGAGCAATTAACCGAATTGTGTTCCGGGCGAGAATCATACAGCGGCCGATTGTAAACCCGAATCTACATATTGTGACAACTGGACGACGGCTCTCCGTTTGCACAGTTCTATTCGTTTGTTGTGGCAGCCATTAATTTCACAAAGGCCGGTGTGTTTGTCGAAGCCCATAGGACGAATATTAATGGTAATAAATTGTATTGGCAATCGATCAGGTCTGTGATGCCTATAGTTTGAATTATTGGTAGCGCTAAAATATGTGTTAACCGTGGAATGAGTCCAGAAACTTTTTTATATGCCAAATTAACGCAAATTGACATTGGAAATATTTAAGGAACCGGTAATGTAACGATAGATGTTAGATAGAAAATATATGTGTATTGGGGGGTAAAACTTTCAAAGTGTTACAAACGTTCGGTCGCAATCGCTGGGCGCAGGGGTGGTTCGATCGAGTAGGTATTTCATGATTACGTGAGTGGCAATAGGGAGGAAAATGGAGTACCTCTATTATTTTTATAAAGCTGTCTATGTCAATTTTTGAAAATGTACGACAGTCGTTGAGGCGAAGGCTCGTCGCTTTTGTTGTGCTTGTGTGCCAATGGTGGACATTTTCATTTTGCTGACATCCATTTATGATTAGTTGTCTTAAATCTGCTTCATTTTCTTCTGGTGTTACATTTTTTTTTACCATGAAATAACTAATTAATTATGAATAAAAAATACCTAGTTATAACTCAAAAATAGTTTATTGTGTGACGAAAATGCAAGAGACCTTTTTTTATTAAAAATATGACAGTAAATTAAACATGCCTATTAATTTTACTGAAAATCCAGTGGCGTAGTTTTTCTGAGGGTTTTAATGACAAAGCTCCCCTGAATCACCGCCACTGGTTTACAGATTTATATAGAAATATACCGAATTATTACTTTTAATTAGTTCCCCAAGTTTCGTCAATCAACGTCAAACAACTTCAGAGTAATTGAAAAAATGTGATTTTTCAAAATCTTTCACGCCCTCTATCTCGGAAAGCAGTAACTTTAAAGTCCCGCTTTATCAAGCCTTTTGGGCCTTAAATGACCCAAGGAATCACCCCCTTAATTTATGACATAGACTTAGGACGCACCCTGTATAGTATAAAAACATACTCGAAGTATAATAATATAATTTTGACCACAATCACCTTATAATCGTACTTTTATCCACACATATGAACCGTCTAAACTGATAACTTATCCACTAGTGGAATAAAGTAACTTTTTCTTCAAGCGTATAATAATACTTATATTATATAGTGCAACGCCTCCTTTAGAAGCAGCCTATTGTTTAACTAGTACAAATATTTTTAATTTTTTAACTAGTAAAAAAATGTAACAATGTGTAGGTAAGTATCCTAGCAACGAATTAAAGATTCAAGAAGCTTTGACGTTTCATTAAGTGTCAGTTGAAATTTGATGTCGCGTGGGGTCGTTTTTAAAATGTCTGAAGAAATGCAGTGCACACCACCAGAATTACTGGAAATTGCAAATACATCAGTGGCAACACTTATACCAACAAAGTCGAGAAAAATTTATGAAAATGCTTATGATAAATTCATAAATTGGGCAAAAGAAAATAATGCACATATTTATTCAGAAAATGTGATGATAGCATATTTTACAAGATTATCCAGAACACTGAAAAGTTTATCTTTATGGGCGCAATATTCAATGGTAAAATCTAAATTAAATATAGAACACAATGTAAATATTGAGAAATATTCAAAATTAATTACATTTTTGAAACGACAAGGTGAAAATTATAAATCAAAAAAGTCGAAAGTTTTGTCTAAAAAAGAATTTGACGAATTCCTGAACAAAGCACCTGATGATAAATATTTAGCAATCAAGGTATGTACTTTTTAAATTATAGGTAGATATATATTTAACCTTTTTATATTTGTAATACAAAATTTTGTTATAATTTGTAAACTTCAAGTTATTTTATAGTATCCATTACGAGAATAATAAACAATTTTCGGAAATAAAGATAGCTCATTGGAAGAATGTTGTAAAAACTCATAAATATAGATGTCTTAAAATTACGTCATGTTTTAGAATTTCCTTGCATTTTCCAACTTTTTTTATTGTTACAAAATTAATAATTCTATATTTTTTAGGTTGCACTAATATTTGGAGTCACAGGAGCTTGTAGATGCGATGAACTCATTCAAGTAAAAGTTAATGATGTAAAAGATTTGGGAAATATAATATTAGTAAATATTCCCAATACAAAAACTAAAAAACATCGTTCATTTACCATAATTGGAGAGTTTTATTTAAATTTATACAGAAAATATGCTACTCTTCGGCCAAAAGACATAACTTTTGATAGATTTTTTATTAAATATCAAAATGGCCATTGTCATCGTGTTGTAATGGGCATACATAAAATTTCAAAAGTGCCAAAAGATGTTGCATCATTTTTAAGGTTGCCAAATCCACATGAATATACGGGGCATTGCCTTAGAAGAACCTCGGCAACTATCTTAGTTGATAATGGTGGAGACATTACAACCCTAAAGCGACATGGTGGATGGAAATCTACCAGCGTCGCTGAAGGATACATTGAAGATTCTGTAAACAATAAGAAACAGATAGCGATGAAAATATTAAACCCATTAGAGTATAATGAACCAAGTACATCAAGCGAAACTGTAAATATTGATCCTGAAAATAATTTAATCGAAGACTTTTCTGTTAATAATGGTACAATTGTTAACACTGAAACTGAGAACCTTATTACAAGTAACGTATTCAACGACAGAACTGTAAACTTTGAAAAAAAGACAGCCAGCAGCGCTTTAAATATCAACAACTGTACCATACAAAATTGCACATTTAATATTCATGTTAATAAATAAAGTTTGATGATAGACATGTAGGTAATTTAGATGTTTATTCGTTTAATTCAAATTAAAGAAAAATAATTGTTACATTTGTTTTTTTATTCATGAATAAAGTGGTTAAAACTGTCATGTTTAATTAATCAATAAAATGTATAAAATGTATAAAATAAATAGTATTACCTACCTACTGATTTTATTTTGTGCTGAGATTGAACATCGCGTTATCCGCTATAAATTTTCAAAATTAGTAATTTTTTATATTCACGCTTGAAGAAAAAATAGTATATGTCACTCGGAGTGGAAGGCTCATTATGTGTTTTGCCCAATTTGCTCAGCCTCGGCTAACGCCTCGGCGAGCAAACTTTTGGGCTCAACACATAATGATCGCCTTCTACTCCTAGTAACATAATATACTATTATTTCACTAGTAGAATAATGAAAAAATAATACTACCTATAACAAATCAAAACCCTTGTAGCATTGTTGCCATCATTTTTGGAACGCATAATATCTACCGAAGTTTATGAAGAATTTCTTGTAAGGAACAGCTATATTTTTCTTGGATTTTCCTTGTAACATCAAGTTTGTTAGATATAGACAAGTCAAGACAAGTTTCTGCTACACAGGAGCTCTTCCATCCACCATGCCCTTTGATGGTTGTATGATCACCACCTTTATTGGCTAATAAAGTTGTTGAAGTGCGCCTCATACAATGGCCAGTATATGCTTCTTGATTTGCGATATTCAGAAATGAAGCAACTATTGAAGGTACCTTCGCCAATCTGTTGATTCCAACAGGCTAAGAAGTACATTTTTGATTGATGTATTTCGAAAAGAATCTGTCTTGTGTTAGGCGAATTTGGAGCAGAGAAATATATTTTCTGCATATTTCAACAGTGTTCATGCAAAATCCTTCTTCTATAATTGTAAATTTTCTTGAAATGCCGGTCTTGGTGTCAGATATTGCAACAAGTAGGTAACTACCAACATCCTGTACGTCACTAATTTTCAAATTTGTCAATTCGCAGCATCAACAGGTACCAGAAACTTCCAATATTAATAATTCAAAATTCACTATATACCTAACAACATGTAAAAGGTAAAGAGATATTATCTTTTTTTGCTTTGTATCCTCTCGATTCACTATTCAAATAAGCAGTAAGCTTGTTATATTTTCCAATATCTATATTTTCGTAGACCTTTATAGTAACCTTCGACATTGAATACTTCGGCCACATAGATGAAATTACATGTTTTTTTGTCATTACTCTCCGTTTTTTCCCCTTTCGTTGAATTCGGCGAACACTTTTTCGTAATGTTCCCTGGATTTCGCTGGTAATAAATGAAAAATTGCTTCTTGAACTTCTTCAAAAACAGCCACAGGAACACAATTACTTTCTTGCATTTTTTTCCAAATTCAGACAGAACTGTTTATTAAATAATGGATAATAAACAACGTACCATAGCGACCAGTATAACTGAACCTACCACGTTTCACTGAGTAGTTACTAGTAAGATATATAGAAAGTCCTACGAATATTTTTTTTATTAAATTCCAATAATTCTGACCACAAATATGATTGTGGTGTGATTATGGATAAAAGGTTGTATTGCGTTCCTTTTATCCACTTAAGAATATTAAACGCTCTAACTATGTTCTCGCGTTTAAATATTCTTGCGTTGATAAAATGCTACTTAAAACACTTATATAATAAGTAACTATTACAGGTAGCACGAAAATAATCCAAAATTAAATTGCTGTTATATATGTAATAAGTTTTCAGTAACTTATAATACTTTTTAAGTTAGTGTATATAAAAACAGCAATATAATTTGACGTTTACCTATAAAATGGCACAGGATTTTCAATTTTTCCACCCCTTTTGTGATATAGACCAAAACTAAATCATCATCCATTTGAAAACTGCTGAGTAAGCCAAACGTCCACCAATATTAAAATCTCCCTTACTATGAGTATTTAAATTGAGATGGATAATAAATCACAAGGCTTCTACGATTTATTATTAAAAATATTGGAAACCATCTTCATCGGGATTAGTCCAAACGCAATTAATATTTTATGGATTTTGCACCGCCGCGTCCTCATTTGTCTTTCAATGGCGGTATTTTATAGATTTATTTATTACAGCAAACTGTAACCCCTATTGGAAATTTATGGTTTTTATTTTGGACAGATTTTATTGCCCAATTGTTACATTGTTGAAAAGTTTTTTGTACACGACTGCGACTGCGAAATAATTAGTACAATAAGTTCTTGAATGCGTTCCCCGAATTCTTTTTAGGCTTGAGGAGTTTTATAAAATGAATAGTGTACTTCAGTGAAACTGAACACAAATTTTGGTGCTGTTTACTACTGTGTACTATTTGGCAGTATTACCTTTGCTACAGTAAATATAATTTCAAATATAGCACAATAATATAGTAATTTTTTTTGTGAAGCAATCATTTAGCTCTATCTGCTCCCAGTAAACAAATTTGTTTTTACCAGAACTTCGGTTAACCCTACGCGATTTGCCACTGTAAAAAAAATGTAAATTTACGCCGCAAAATTTAATGGAACCCCATTTATTTCCTTGTCCAGAAATATTCATTGGCGCATTTTTCTGGTGGTTCTTAAACCCCGGCCATTTATTTTAGCGGCCTAATTTTTCAACTTTGTAATTTCCTTTGCGAACCATTAAGCACCAAAATTGTAATTAAGAATAATAAGGGGGGATTAGGGCGGCAATTTAAAAACAAAGTGAAAATTGAAGCGTGAATACGCGAGTTAGTTAGGCCCATTATGTCCCTTCCACATGGAATTATCGGGGTAAAAGTGGAACATGCTTTTCTACTTTGCACCGGCGGAGATGGGAATCGCCGCTCCGGATCCTGACGGGACACGTTATCGTGCGAGCGTATAATTTTTTTTCGAATATCTGTAATTCGGGAAATGTACAAGATTCGGGCGCCTTGTGTTTCATAGCGAAAAACGGAATTGGGATTGTTTTTCGTAATAAAATGCCAGTATTTATTTTTTAATATTGCCTCACTTGGAAACATTAAGATAGATTATGGAGCAAGTAAAAGAATATATACTACTAATACTACTAATATTTATTTAGGTTTTTTTTAATCTATTACAATAAAGAAAAATTATATACAAGATCAGTCAAGGAGTCATGAGGAAACTATACAAGATGTTCCCTTAAAGAAAAAGCAACTTTGTTTCGACATGGCTTTTTGACTGATCCCTTAATTTTTCCTCCATATATATAGATTTCAAAAAAACCCTAAAACGTTTGTATCTTATGATTTTTCGATAGCTATTTTACTTTAAGAGACAAGCGACCGTTTCCGTACGTATCAGCGACCCTGTATACACTTATAGCCCAGTAAATGAAAAAAAAATTGTACAAAAATTCGTTTCAGATTGAAACTTGGTTTAATTGTTAGTTTAGGCAAAGAGAAATGAAAAAGTATCGGTTTAAAACAACAAGATCATTGTTTAAACAATGATTATAATGTAAAAATTGCCAAAAATGGAGTTTTCTAGCTGTATTAAAAGGCGTTCTCCATTCTCCAACAGGAGTTTTTGTTTTTGTTTATACTTATAGGTTTTCAAAAAACGCTTCATTTGAGACCTGCTAAATTAAAATCCATTAAAAATTTGTTTAAATTATTGCCAAAAACCAGCGAAATTTGAATTTGCTATAAATAGAAGAAAAGAGCATAAATCGTCTCTAAACTGCAGTAAACGTTGTATTTTGTTCCGCTTAAGAAACCCTGGAAATTTGGTAAAAAACTATTTATTTGTTTACGAGTTTTGTCATTTGTTTATTAGAAATTGCATTTTTTCAATTACAAAAACGCGGTTGTTAGCGTTATAATAAAGGGCCTTATGAGGGCTCATTTGTTTCGTCTTTGACTTATATTTTCAAGATATGCAATTGGAAATTGTAATTTCATAGGCTAACCTCCTCAAAACGGCGTATAAACAAATAGTGTAATTTGTTTATAAGGTTTTTCGTTAATAACTTTGCGGAGAATATTTTTTAAAGCCGCTTTGGTATTCGTAATCCTGGTAAATTTTCACGAATTAAAAAAAATGTTCCAGGTCCATTTTTAGCCGAGATAGCTTTTTTTTAATTCATAACTTGTTTATTTATAAACATTAAGACTTGAAATTTCGGGAATAAATCAATCAACCCTTAAACATCATAATAACGGTTAAAGATAGGTATCGAAAAAAATGCATTTAATAGTAATTTTTAACCCTTTAATAAAAGGTCCTCGAATACATTTTTACACCTGGAATGGGGTGGGGGAAATAAGGCAGAGACGTTCCGAGACTTCAAATTTTAATTGCCCGAAAATTTTGCGATATCTCCGGGAATTGTGGACCAATTTTAATGTTTTTTTTAAATCTGGGGTAGCGCATGAAAATAATAACAACTGCATGGTCCCTATGTGCAATAATTAATTATTAATTTGTTATAAACTATTAATTTTGTAAAAAAAAAATTTGTGCATTTTTTCCAGAAATAATTTTTCACAATGGTAGGTACCAATAAACAAGTTTCTTAAAAATATTTTTATGTAAAAAAATTCAGGAAATGACATATTTTTTATGTATAAACTTTATTTTAATAAGAATCTAGTGTTTTAATTTACTTACCTGTTTTAAAATATAATATAATTTAATGTAATTATGCATATTACATCCAAAAACTCGATTCTCATTAAAATAAACTTTATACATAAACAATATGTCATTTCCTGAATTTTTTTACATAAAAAAATTGTTTTTTAAGAAAATTTTTTATTGGTACCATTGTGAATTTTTTTTTTTTGCAAAATTAATAGTTAACAAATTAATAATTAATTATTTAAAAATTGACTGTGCAGTTATTATTTTCATGCGCTACCCCAGATTAAAAAAAACGTTAAAATTGGTCCACAATTACAGGAGATATCGCAAAATTTTCGAGCAGTTAAGATTTGAAGTCTCGGAATGTTTCTGCCTTATTTCTCCCACCACATCCCATGTGTAAAAATGTATTCGAGGATCTTTTTTTAAAGGGTTAAAAATTACTATAAAATGCATTTTTTTTCTATACCTATCTTTAACCGTTATTATGAAGTTTAAGGGTTGATTGATTTATTCCCGAAATTTATTAATGTTTATAAATAAACAAGTTATGAATTTAAAAAAAATGCTATCTCAGCTAAAAGTGGTTCTGGAATATTTTTTTTAATTCGTGAAAATTTACCAAGATTACGAACACCAAAGCAGCTTTAAAAAATATTCATTCTTCGCAAAGTTATTAACGAAAAACCTTATAAACAAATTACACTATTTGTTTATACGCCGTGTAAACAAATAAATATTTTTTTACCAAGTTTTCAGGGTTTCTTAAGCGTAACAAAATACAACTTTTACTGCAGTTTAGAGACGATTTATGCTCCTTTCTTCTATTTATAGCAAATTCAAATTTCCCATGTTTTTTGCGATAATTTAAACAAATTGTTAATGGATTTTAATTTAGCAGGTCTCAAATGAAGCCTTTTTTGATTGTGAAATTGTGAGGTAGGGGTTCAGATATCCTAACCAGCAATGGTTTGTCATTAACTTATACTAGTTTTTTTATCTTCACACAACTTTAATGGTAATAGTAAGTAATGACAAGATAAAGTATTTATTTGACGTCAAAACTGTCAAACGAACGTAGCATGGCCATCTTCTCTGTGTTGGGTATTTCTTACAATTATAAACAAAGGCAAAAACTCCTGTTGAAGAGCGCTTTTTAATACAGCTAAAAAACTTCATTTTTGGTAATTTTTACATTATAATCATTATTCAAACAATGATCTTGTTGTTTTAAACCGATACTTTTTGGGAAATATTATTTCTTTTTGCCTAAGCTAACGATTAAACCAAATTTCAATCTGAAACGAATTACCTTTTCATTGACATGTATTACAAATTTCATTTACTGGGCTATTAAATAAGTAATTCTATTTACCTACGCCTTTTCTGTACAATAAGCTTTGCAAATATGTGAAGAGTCAACGTAGACTCTTATTAGTGTGTTCTGACCATATATCCGTTAAATTTCTAATTCCTAAAAATGGGACAATAAAGAATGATGTCCCTAATAAAAAACGCAACACCAAGGGTGTTTTATCTCCCATTCTTACGTTCGCAGAAATTTAATCGACTTTAAATGTCTTCCTTGGAAATAATTCAATTGCGCTAAGGAAAACTCGAGCACATCTTTATCCAGCCATTCTCATTTGCCACGGCAAATTACCGGAAGCGATTAAATTTAAAAATGTATTTATTTGCCGCCCTAATTGTATACGAAGAGGATGAAGCAGCGAAAGAATGGGCGCGAGAGGATTATTTTTAAGTTATTGCAGTTGGATGGTTATTGCCTATTTCCCGCGCCATCTATCTCACCTACACCTGATGAGTTTGCGCAATATTAGAATAAAGGAGTAGTATTGAGTAACTAAAACCTCAAATTTTATATTAGCTTTAATTTTTATTTTAATGCTAAATTACATGATTCTATCTATAGGTTATCGAATTCGCGTAGTGTTATCGACATTGACTGTTCCTGTACTGTACGGACTGAGTTACTAGACTGGCCGCAGCCAATTAAGAGAGTCAGTCTAACGTGCGACACCGTCAGTCAAGCTAAGGAAATTAGGCTCTGTGATGGAATTAAACGAAGCGAAATTATTGGGTTCATCAATCAGCCTGTGTGTTCTCAAACACTGTTTCGGAATGTAGTTGGATGTAGCCGCTGTTCCTGCTTAATCCGCTATCGATTAATATACCTGGTTTACTTCGGCCAGTTGTCAGTATTCAGTACTAAATGATGAAGATATGGAATAACGCCACTCTAGAGGTTGAAAAAAAAGATAATTTTCGGGAATTTTCAAGGAAAAATCGATACAAGATGTAGTGTCAGCAACAAAATGGCTTTGTTGTACAAGATCACTACGTTTTTTTCTTATTAACAAACAACACAGGTCTTGGAACAAATAGATAGATAGATAAATAAATTTATTAACTACTTTTTATACAAAGAAGTACAATTGTAGTAAGTGTAACATATATCAATAGTAAAAAAAAATCAATAATGCACAATGCATAAAACAAAAAATAACAGATTAACAAAACTTACATAACGACAAAAGTACAATTAAAATAATCAAGACAAAAAATAATACAAATTTAAAAACATGGTGGTAGTACTCAGATACTCTTGCACCGAATAAAACAATTTTCGAGAAGATATTTCTTGATACTTAATATAAATTTACAAGAGTTTAACTCTTTTACGGCATCAGGTAAAATATTATAAAGATTTAACTGAGGTGCATTTCTTGATGATAGATTTAGTCGAAGACTAGGCGGTCGCAAATAACTAGTCTGTCGAGTAATATGATAATGTACATTAGAGTTACAAACAAACGTATTAATATTTCTGTGTATTTCCAAAATCTGGTAAAATATAAAAAGAGTAGGTAAAGGCATTACCCTCAGTGTTTTAAAATAAGGCTGACAGTGGTCCAAAAACTTTGCGTTAGCAATAAACCTTATAATCTTTTTTTGCATTCTAAATATCTGTATAGCAGAGGAAAAGTTACCCTAGAAAGTAATACCGTAACATAAATGAGAGTGGAACAATGAAAAATATACTTTTAAGAGAGCACTTTGACTAAAATTTGGTTTTAATTTACGAATAATAAAGGAATAAAACGACAGTTCTTTCTTCAAAGAATGAACGTAAGGTGACCAACATAACCTATCATCAATAGTGAAACCCAATAATTCTACTGTGGGTCTATTTGTAACATTAGTTTTATCCAAATTTAATTTAAGATTATTATTTACGAACCACTCTGGCTTTATTTTCCAATACATTTACATCAAATTGTAAGGAGACTGCATTATTATTGCTACAAATCAAAGATGTATCACATCACAAATAGAGAGAAAGGTCATTCATATAAATTATAAAGAGTAGGGGCCCCAAAACCGAACCTTGAGGTACTCCGCTCTCTACTGCAGATCTATAATTTTTTAGAGCAACACATTGCTTTCTGGAAGTAAGGTAAGATTTGAATAGTTCTAACCTTAACACCATAACGGAAAAGTTTCTCAATGAGGAGATAATGAGAAATGCAATCAAAGGCCTTGCTAAGATCACTAAGCCCAACCAGCTCTCCCCTCTCAATTCTCTCTACCACGCAATTCACAACTTGGGAAATGGCGTGCACTGTCGAAAGACCTTCTCTACAGCCAAATTGACAACTGCCTAATAACTTGTTCGAAATAAAGTAATTTGTCAAACATTTTCTGATATTATACAGGGTGTTTTCATTTTAAGTACAAAAACTGAATAATAGAATAGATTATTCTATTCTCTATGGAATAGATTAGTTGCCAAAAAATAAGTAAATTTTCCTAGGGGACGTGGTATGCGAGATACAGGGTGCTCAAGTTTCCAAAAAATATATATTTTCTGTCATATCTTCATATTGCGCTGAACGATTTGAATGAAATTTACTACAGCGTATTCACTTAATTAGACTTTAGATTTTTCGAATAATAACGCTACAAAGCAAGTGAGCTACTTCGAACATTACTAAAAAAGCTTTCGTGTATAACAAACTCGTCTTTCTTTTTTTGCTGAGCTAACTCTACAGAACGAACTTGATACGTTTCTATAACACAGAAAACTGGTTATACATACAATAATAGAACAATAAGAAAACCGACCTTTTGTCTCTATGACTTTTAATAGACAATAAAAGTTAGGAAACTCCGCCATCGGAAACACGAGAATAAAGAAAAGTTGTGAGTTAAGATTGTTGTATATAGCAGTTAGGGGGGAAAAACTGTATTATTCATATGTTTTCGTCTTTTTTTAGACAAAAGTTTCCACTTCGCTGAGAAGGGTCCCACATAGAATATAACTTTAATAGAGCTCGGTCTGGGTTTGCGTGTCCGATTGAATTTAGGACAGTAACGTACAGAGCTATTAGTTCGTACGTTGAAAGCAACTTTATCATTTTTATATCCCACTTCTGATTTTCTGCTGGTACGCAGGAGACAAACTAACCCGTATTTTACGGCAATGCTTAATACGGTATGTGATCGCGAATAAAAATATCCTTTTAAGTTGAGAGCGTCCTTAGATATCTTTATAATTATTTCATCGCCTCCATGCAGTTTGGAGTGTTAAAATATGTACTCTAAAGCACTTGGCTTTCTCAAGAACACCCGCAGCGGTTTATCTCCGGTTTAAGGATTCCTCTTGCACGATATATTCTCTCAGAGATTATTTACTGAACGTCTATGAAGGCAAACTCCTTTTCAACTTCCAAGCCTCTCTCTGTCTATCGACCTGCTCGGCAGCGTATTTTCATTACTTCGCAAAGGAAAATATGTTCTCTAAGTTTCTGTCGAATGGATAATAAAACCAGAAAATAACGCAAGCACAATAAAATGCGCAATCACAGACCGAAGAATTGACGTATAGGCACGAATAAGTTTGCGTCTGAGTTAGCACCGCCCACAAATGCGACTGGACACGGCAAAGGTACAACAAAAACAAAACAAGATCAGGATTACAGCAACGCTTCTTTTTTGACATCCACAATCGCTTACTGAAATCAAAACCCCAGAAGTTTGTGTTAATGTATAGCATTGTGAAGGACCTGAACGAAGGATCTGTTGAAATTTTAATTTTTAAAAAATTACAACAGTTTTAACAAAAATGGTTTTTTGGTGTACTAACTGTCGGTTTTTTGTTATATTTTTTTTTGAATAAAATAAAAAATCCTTCATTCCGACCCTGCTTATTATCCTAACGAAAAAGCACACACGAAATGTAAAATCCGCAAAAATTTTTGAATAATCGGACGGAGAAATATATTTCAAAAGACAGTTTATCAACAACATTCTCAGGGTATTGAAAGAATTTTTAAGAATATTGAAAGTAAGTAATACAATAAACATTTTATATATTCCAGTATTATTGCAGAAACTAGGAGAATAGATAAAAAATTTAACATATAACAGTTTTTCATACAACTAATATTTTACGCACTTTTTTTATCAAAAACGCACCCATATTTTCAAAATTCAATTGCATTTATAGTATGCCTTGTGAATGCAATAAACATTTGTTGAAGAGACGTCTCAACCTATAGGTTAGAATAGACGAACACAAAAATTACATTAATAACCGCTTTTTAGTATATAGAACAATAGTTATTTACACCATAATGGAGGTAAGTAATATTTACCAGTCGACAACGATTTTGCGCCCGAGCGGAGCGAGAGATGGCAATAGAGTCCGAGACTGGTAAATTATACTTAACTGCTGCGTGGTGTATAACATTTTATCTGCTACCACAGTTCTTTATGGTTCATGAAATAAATATTAGGTTTTATTTTTTGACATTTCTTAATCGATTCATTTTGACATTATTCGAAATCTTGCAAAGTCGTCTTGGTTGTTTGGATTTTGTCGTTTCTAAGGTGTTTATAAACAAAGCTACGTAAACAGTTGCAATTTTGCTGGTTTTCAATTATTATTTTTAAATGAGTGATTTTCAAATCAAAAGTGCAGCAAATGCTGCCTGCGAATTTTTATTGCCTGAAACATATACAGGCCATTCATTCCGAAGAACATCGGCAACGTTACTGGCTAATACAGGAGTTGATGTATTAATAATCAAGAGACACGGTGGGTGAAAATCAGCCACAATTGCAGAAAGTTATATTGCTGACAGTTTAAGTAACAAAAATGAAATAGCCAACAGGATTATTTACAACTCCAGGTTATAATAGTACGTCACATCATGCGTTTTAATGGATCAGTCAGATAATAATGAGCATCCGGTGACTAAAATGGAGCTCTCAAATGATTTTGAGAAAAATGTGACAATTAGTTAGTAAACGCGAGGGGAATGATTATTTTATAAATGTTACTAAATGTAATTAACTGTACAATTACTATAAATATTCATTCATAATAATTAATAAAATTAAATGTTCATCAAATATTTATATTTATTTGTTAATAAAATATGCCTTCCGTTGTCCATAGCAACTTCCACTTCTACAATGTATTAATTATTTACTATAGTGGGAGCAGATAAATTATTATTAATTGATATTATTTTCAGGGGTGAAAAAATACCTAATAAGTTAAGAAAAAAAAACGAAATATGTCAGAAATAAATAACCTAGAAATGAATGCTGCTATCCTTATGAAATTTTGTAAATATGTTCTTGAAATAATGTGGTCATGATCCTCATTTCTTCAATGCAATTTTTTTATATTAATACATTTTTAAAGAAATCGCCAACTTTTTGACATTATTATCGTATAAATACAGATATTACATAATTAATTATAATAAAATAATAATAAATCGTTTAATAATATCACATTTAACCGACAGTGATACATCGCTATAATTTACATCACACTCATAATTTTTTCTGTGTATACTAAAAATGAAAAACCGATTTTCCTGACTTTTCCTTTTCAGTCAAGTCGGTTGACGCAAATAGAACAAGTAACGATTTCACGCACCCGGGGCGTTTCGCACCCTCTACTTTTCGCCCCACAATGTCCGCTTTTTGCCCTCTACACCGAGATCCCCCCTTCTTCCGGCCATATGATCAGATTTCCTATTAACTCTCAACAGCATCTTCACAACTTAACGCAAGCCTCGACCAGAGTTAATTAAAAAGTATAACGATTATGGCGCTACTTCGCTGGCGGCGCCGGTATCAATTTTTGCAAGTATCGGAGCTCGACTAGATCTCGCCTGTGGTCGATAACTACTTTTTCAAGACGTATAATTGAAAACGTGTAGTTGAAAATGATGCTTGATACATACATTCGAACTTTAGCGATGACTGGGATGGAGAAAAAAGCACAATACTGTCATCTAGGTATCTAGTGATATTGCAATAGCATTTGTGTAATAAAATATTTTTGTTTTTAGACTTACATGTATTTAAATTCGTTATACAGAAAACAAAACAAGATAACTACTTAATTTTTATACAGGGTGTAAGAAGTTTGACTGCCATCACTTCAGCATGAGATAGAGTGACTATAAATGAACAAAAAAGTTGTATACTACAGGGGCGTAGGCTTAACAGTTTTCAAAATAAAGCGAGTATTAATATTGGGGAGTTTCATCACAACGTGACAACAGCGCTTAACCTGCTGATACACGTGTGCACGTGGCAGACTTGTCTACGGAGAAAATGTAATCTACTATTACTGTGAAATATTTAGTAAATTTCAAGACAATTGTTGTCCAGTTTTTGAATAAATAAAATAAAATGTATCGATTTTGTAGTACGAAGATAGTGTTGTGCTTAAATTTTAGCTCGAATTTTAGTAATTATGAATCTCTTAAAACAGGAACTTGACTTTTAATTAAATTATGTATTTGAAAAATATGTAATTAAAGTACCCAAAGATTCAAGTCGTCCAAATTATCATACGTATTAAAAATAATTTAGGTATTACCAAAAAGCAGAATTCAGTTGTTTTTAAACCGCACAAGTACAAAACAATCTACAACATATGCTCAAAATGTCCACCACCTTTTCAATGCACGCACAACACCTTCGAATCCGATTTTCGTGCACTAACTGGAAAACACCTCAAGAAAAAGAAATAGTTGTACGCAAAAAACACTCCGACACGGTCGAATCCAGATATCAAGTGAATTGCGTATTGGTGGTTGCTGGACATTTTAGTACCTCGTGTTAATAAACCATCGCGCCGTTGTCACGTTGCTCGATATGCATTTTATCGAATTTTAAATTTATTACAACGCTAATTATTTTTTAGAATTAAGCATAAAGAAGTTTAAAAAAGTGATAAACATTGTATTTTATGATATTCTATGCACGCAGTTATGTAAATTAATGAAGGGGGTGGAGGGGAAAAGGAGGGTGAGGGGGTTGGTTCGTTTAGAATGAAAACGATTCAGTATTGCTAGTAGGTACTAAAAAAAAGTTTTCAGATTTTTTCAGCCAAAAATAATTTAGGCCTAAAATCGGCCTTAGGGGCCCTCCTCGTTTCTCCATGCCTAAGCGAGATACGGAAAAATAGTTCAGACAAAAGTTCAGTTCAGGACAATGGGGGTCACCTATTTGTGCAGCTAGCTTTGACCTAGATTCATTTTCAAGGTTATTTGTAGGTCCGACTGTTTTTTTTAAATAGGAACCCCTATTTTTGCCACCTGATTCGAAAAGAGCGGGAAATTTTACGTCCGAAACGAATTATCATTTCATTTCAAGTTTGTTTTCGCAACCTCTAGAAGGTCAATTCAAGGTCAAGTGCCAAAAACTGCCTGGTAGCTGTTTATTCGAGTTTTCTGGCGGAATAAACGTTGTGAAGGTACCTGTATAGGAAATATCGAACTCAAATGTGACAACGACCTTAACAAAGTTGACCTTGAGGTCACTTTCAAAGTCATTTGAATGTCAGGGTGTCTTTTTAATAGAAAACTTTGTTTTTAACACCGGATTAGAAAAAGTGAAAAATTTAACGTCAGAAGTGATATTTTAATTGTTGTTGTTCTGACCTTGAGAAGGTAAAATGATGGAAATTTTCTTGCCAGTTTATTTAATTTTTTTGGACAGATTTAACGTTGTGAAGGTACCTTTAAAAGGTAGGTCAAACTCAAATTTAACAATGACCTTGACCGCTCTTTTCGAGTCCGGTGTCAAAAATAGGGATTCATATTTAAAAAAGCACTCTGACCTTGAATATGAATCTCAAGATCACATCTAGTTTCACAGATAGGTGACCCCTAATGTCCTGAACAACTTTTGCCTCACCCATTTTTCCAGATCTCGCTTAGATACGGAGAAAGAATCCCACACAAAACATATGGAAATTGAACACCGGTCAATTTTTATGAAACTTAGTATTTTGATAATCCTCGTCATGCTGATCAAAAGTCTCAATGGGCACGAAGCCCTACAACCCCTTCCAACCCCGTAAAACCACCCCCAAAAATCAGAGTAATGAACTTGACAGATTACAGGCAACTGGCTTACCGTAATATTTCACTACTGTAGTCGAACCTACAGACATACCATAACTAGGCTTACGACTATTTATGGGCACCGTGCCCTACAACCCCCATCAACCCCCCAAAACCACCCCCTAAGGTCAGGAGGATGCCCTTGACAGATTATTGGTCAATAAAACTACCAAAATATTTTACTACTGCAGTCGAACCTACAGCCATCCAAATTTTAACTAGGCTTAAGACTACTATCTCCAAAACACTTAACCCCTATCCCTTTCCCGCCCCATCAATTACCAAAGCCTGTCATGTGACTTTTCCCTGCTTACTGGTTGTGTAACAGTTTAATCGTGAATTCCATCTCACAGCCACCTAAACGATCACTACTCTATACTCTCCGACGTCGACTCCCGTCAATTGAACCACCCACCCCCATCTCAAATCCCATGGTTGGGGTCGGACCAACACCAGTTCTTATCGAAGCCTGACATGACTTTTCCCTGCTTATGAAACCGTTCAATCTTGAATTCCATCCTACACCCATCTTATTGTTTAATACCTGCTACCCTTTAACCCACAAAAAGTACCAAAACCTGCCATAAGATTTTTTGCTGTTTGTGGGATGTGAAATCCTGGCTGTAGGTTCGACTACAGTAGTAAAATATTTCGGTAGTTTTATTGACCGATAATCTGTCAAATGCATTCCCCTGACTTTTGGGGTGGTTTTGGGGGGTTGATGGAGGTTGTAGGGCTCGGTGCACAGTGATAGGCTTAAGCCTAGTTATGGTGTAGGTGTCTACGACTACAATAGTGAAATATTACGGTAAGCCAATTGACCTGTAATCTGTCAAGGTCATTACCCTGATCTTTGGTGGTGATTTTGGGGGGTTGGAAGGGGTTGTAGGGTATCGTGCCCATTGAGACTTTTGATCAGCATGACTAGGACTATCAAAATACGAAGTTTCAGAAAAATTGACCGGTGTTTAATTTCCATATGTTTGGTGCGGGTTTCTTTGGGTGCGTAGATTAAAATGGCCCACCCTGTATATTTAGAGTTCTCAGTATTTATAGATAACGATATAATGACTATAGCCGGATCACTTTTTCTCAAAATTTGCGTTGTTTCAACAATGCAATACTGTTTTCAACCACGAAAATTGAATAATTTCAAATATTTTAAATTTTCATTACCAAAAACGGCGGTGACACCATTTTTAACATTAAGGCGATGTTTCGCATTGTATTAGCTATGTCTTGTCTAAATTTTGTTCGTGCAACTCTCTTGGTTTCGACAATGCAACGAAAAACTAGCGTCAGTCTTGGACGAGCCTTTCCCCTCGTTTGTCGCTCCTTGCTGTCGACTAGGCTAGCCTCCCTCTCCAAACTCAATTGAGCGTTATCGCACTCGAACCACGAGCGCGCAATTTATTCAAATTCAAAAATAATATTTCCACAAACTACTTAAACTATGTAATACAATTTACCAAACTTGTAAACCAATGATGGCTTAAGCTTAAGACATTAGTGAGATTCTAGTCTTAGTGGACTTTTTAAAATGTAGTACATTTCACAGGCAAAACAAACCAAATAAATAATGAACAAAAATCAATAACGATATATTTTTTTAAATGGGTCCTTTATTTCGGCTTATTGCCCGTCATTTCGTAATAAATTTCCAGCACGTCCGACATCATTTCCACGTCCTCGATATGAGCTTTCTGTATATCTCGAATAAGTCGCTGTTTATTTGATCTGTGCTTAGCGCGTCGGCTTAGGGGACTTAGACTAATCCGTATCAGAGCGGGATCCTGGGCTTCTTGACGTTCCGTAGGTCGGCCTGTCGGTATCTGTTGGAAAATATCGGCGCGTGGTTAGAACTGGGATATCCCGTATGGTAATCATAGCTGAAAATTTCAGATATAGAGTTCCACCATATTGTAGCTCAGAATCGACAACTGTATCCGGCTCGGGTCAGAATTTAGTTTGTTTAAAAAATGGAGTCGTTGGTGGAAATAGTGCACTTCCAAGTATTCTTTCTAAAACTCTCTGTTTATAACATTTTTCATTTACTTCACAGTGCGACATGGAGCAACACGACATCCTAACTCTACTTACTGACCAACCATGCCATTTCAATAAATAACGCAAATCCGGGCATTACGGATGCATCGAATACGCATCACGGATAAAGTGATGGGTCCGCCGTAATAAATCATAGTTACATGAATGTTTTGCCGATATTTCACTCCGCGTTTCGGATTGATTTATCGCGAAGGATATTAATCCATTCGATGAAATGAGAATGGACTGCACCGCACGGTCCGGATGTTTAATTCAAAGAGATATGGCGGATTGTGTTCGCTTCCCGACTTTTTTTTCGCGGGTGTTTATATGAGACGATCGGCAAAGATTTATACTCGGATTAATATCGGCGCATGACAAAGAGTAAAGCGCATGTTGTGATAATCTCTTTAAGAAAAAATACTATTGCCATTTTCATTCTAAAACATTCGATTATGATTAATAATAATAGATTTGTTCTTAGCGCATCAGATCCAGTGTCGAATAGATGCAATCGCATTTGACTCGAGGCAATGAACTTTTAGTCCAGGCGGTACTTGTTTCGGGTTGGGTAAAACGCATATTGTCGGAGATTTTTGCTTTAACGGCTTCTAAATAACATCAGAAATTATCATATTTCTATGCAAATAAAAAAAACGTGGGCTTAATTGTTATTGCAAAAAAGTATAAAAAAATAGCAAAAAAATTCATTTTTTTCTTGGATTTCTCGTCGACAACTTAGCAACTATTCGTTTTAGACAAAAATGGAAGAGGAAAAAAAGTTTTGTAACTAAATTTTGATCAAGATAGAGTTAGTTGCAATTCGAAAAAATAATTATTGTTGTTGCAAAAATCGGAAAAATCATTTAAAATATTGCAAAAAATGCTAGTTTATTTGTCAATTTTTTTCAGACACTTGAATAATACCTAGGTTCTTCATACATTTTCCAATTAAACTTCTTAGTGCATAGAATCATCACACCAAATTTCATCCAATTCGGTTCGATAGTTTTTACATAATAATTGTTTAATTTTTTTTATTTTTTTTAAATTAAAGAATTTTCTAAATCAAATTTCTAAAAATCTAAAGCCTTTGGATACTTGATAATTTTACCACAACAAGAAGAGCTCTCAAGCTCTAAAATGCTTTTTGAAAAATTCAAATCGGACGATTAGGTGAGCCGTGGTGATTGTTTAAACATTTTCGCAATTTTCACGATTATAAACAATTGCAATAATTTAAGTTTTTTTTTCAATTTTTGTTTATTTTAAAATATGGTTTGAAAGTACTCGGAAAGGCTAGTATTTAAAAAAAAAAACTGATGATCCGCCCATTATTTACGGAGTTATAGCCCGTTAAAGTTAACCTTTATTTACAGCAAAACTATAAGGGCTGTTTTTTGAACCAATAGATTTGTTATTCCGAGTATTTTCCAGATATAAATTTTCAAAATTTGCAATCACGGGCGTCTCATTTAAAATGTCACTCAAAGATATTCAAGACCGCGTGAAATCAATTAGGTATCAGTGGTGGGGGGAGCAAACACACAGCTACTCCGATCTGAATTCTTGAGTTCAAAATTGCGACACTCGGAAAAATTTCACTTATCTCAGCGTCTAATGGACCAATTTCGAGGATTATTTTTTAAATGGATGTCTCGCAACAAAAAAATTCGATTATCATATTTTCAACTACATTTTATTACTAATTATTGGACTTTTGACATGCCGATAAACAGTTACTTTAAAAAATGATTAATTTATTATGTTTATTTATTTACTATGTTAATTTTCACGACCAAAATTTTTGCATGTTGATGGTATTAATTAAGTATCCAAAAGATTCTTATACTTTTTTTATAAATAAAAAATAAATTTTAGATAAATATTTTAAAAGTAAACGAAAACATTAAAATTATAATTATTCACAATTTATGTGAGTAATAATTTTTGAAAGACTTGGAAATTTATCGTACAACTAAAAATTAATACCAATTTTCAGTTGTTTATTTAAATAATTATTGTTTAAACAATTTTATAATATTTAGATAAACTTACTAGTATTACCAAAAATTTGAAAAGAACATTAAATTATTGCAATTGTTTATAAACGTGAAAATTGGGAAAATGTTTAAACAATCACCATGGCTCATCTAATCGTCCGATTTGAATTTTTCCAAAATCATTTTAAAGCTTGAGAGCTCTTCTTTTTGTGGTGAATTTTTCAAGTATTCAAAGGCTTTAGATTTTTAGAAATTTGATTTTGAAAATTTTTTAATTTAAAAAAAAAATTAAACAATTATTATGTAAAAACTATCGAACCGAATTGGATGAAATTTGGTGTGATGAATCTATGCACTAAGAAGTTTAATTGGGAAAAGTATGAAGATTCTAGGTATTATTCAAGTGTCTGAAAAAAATTCACAAATAAACTAGCATTTTTTGCAATTTTTTAAATGATTTTTCCGATTTTTGCAACAACAATAATTATTTTTTCAAATTGCAACTAACTCTATCTTGTTCAAAATTTAATTACAAAACTTTTTTCCTCTTCCATTTTTGTCTAAAATGAATAGTTGCTAAGTTGTCGACGAGAAATCCAAGAAAAAAATGATTTTTTTTTGTAATTATTTTATACTTTTTTGTAATAACAATTAAGTCCACGTTTTTTTTATTTGTATAGAAAAATTATCATTTCTGATGTTATTTAGAAGCCGTTAAAGTAAAAATCTCCGACAATATGCGTTTTACCCAAGTACACCTCTGTAAGACAGATACCGCCTGGACTATTTGGCCCTTATGTAAGCATTATATAGGAGTGCGCATGCGTTTGGCTGTCTGGATTGCTCTATGGACAAAACTAATGATTTTATAAGGCCGTTGGATCGCCTTTTCATTGAACAACGACGGATCGCAAAAACAATTGGTAAACGGATGGATTTTGACGCCTGAAGACTTCAAGAAATATCAATATCGCGCAGAATCGTACTTCACAACGTTTAAGTTTTCATTTCGTGCGTATCATTCGCGATTTAATTTTGTTGCTGTCGCATATTTTGGAATAATTTAAGATGTTTAGCACTGATTAAGCTGATAAAGTGGCTAAATAAGAAAGAAAAACTTAAAAACAATTAAAAACATATTATTTTGTTTAGAATTTCATAAATTTTTAATAATACCCGCCGTAGCTGCCTGTAACTATGACAATTTAGAAAATTAATTATAATTTGACTATTTATTTGATATAAACAACTAACTTCAGGTTATTATTCTGGGGAACAGGTATTATTGTCCCTAAGAAACCGACCCCAATTTAAAGTTATATAAAGTACACTACTGAAAAAAATTAAAGAATAAAAAAGTTTCATCATTTTCGAAAAGCTGTATCTCTGTAAAAAATGATCGTATTGAGATAATTAATTTTTAAACGATATCTAATGTAAAATTGTGGGAAAAGTAGAGAAAAATTTTTCTATTGCACTTTGACAATGATTACGTATGTTTAGGAACAATAAACGTGTTTTTTTAATTATTCCCAAAACTTTGATCACTTGGAACAGAAAAACGGTTCGATACATCGACTTGTCAATTTACTCGGTTATTGTGGGTACATCGAGCTGAAAAATTTCTCTTAACATTAGTCTTTTCATAAATATTTGTAAATTAGCGGTAGATTTTCTAAAAAAATCAATCAAATTGGTGACGAATGAAAAAAAATGTCTTCGTAAACGATGACAGGTCCTTGTAGAGAATTTATTCAAGTTTTCAAAACAGCTCCTGGATTTAATGTTCAATAATTTCTTGTAGAGATATCGATAATTAAAGACAAATCTGTTATTTTTCATTCAATCATCGATATCTCGGCAACCAATAGTGGCACGGAGACCCTTCAAGAATCAAATTGACGTTGAATAAATAAGCTAACCGACATATGTATGTAAAGGAAAAAAATATTTGGAAAATTTTCTCGAGGTATTTCTTTTGATTGCTCGATAAGCGTAGCTCAAAAAAAAATTGTATTGAATCTTGAAACTAGAGATTTAAAGTTTTAAATTGCTTTTATTATTATCTCGATACTACAATGTTTCACTGAGATACAGCCTTCCGAAAGTCACTAAAAAATTTATGAGAAATTTTTGTTTCTTTAATTTTTTCCAGTAGGTAGTGTATATTAAATAATCTTAAACTGTACAGGATTAATCACTATAATCTGACAAGTTATTGTGAGTTTATTATTGAAATTACAAAAAAGTTTTTAAAACAGAAGTTTGTCAGTCAGAACAATTGAATATTGGAAATCACTAAAGTAAAAAAAAATTAAAAATTAAAGGATCGCCCTATATATTATTGCATTCGTTAATTTTTTCTCTTCAAAAATATAATATGTTACAGTTTGATCCAGGACTTTTCGACATATTTCAATTTAAAACTATTTTTGAAAAAACAGGAGGGAAATTTATGTCTGACGGATCGCAGTGGCTATGGATGAGGCACGCAGAACAAACAAATGACTTTAACAGAAGTTTATTTACCTTCATTAATTTATTCCTATAATAAATATTTTAACAAGGAAATAATGTTTAGTGAGAACGAAAAATCATTCTTAACTTTAACAGAATTTTAATACCTAATTAATAAAAACCAACTAAAACAAAAATGGTCACAGATGCTCAATGTGACCGCCATTATTATTAATGCACTTCATATAATCCTCATTAATTTTCAGAACTGCATTTAGTATGAAATGGGAATTAAATTCATTCAAATCTTGTATTAACTTTATGTCTTAGTTCATCTAAGTTTACACTAGTTTCCTTATAAACCTCGTTTTTTAAGTAGCCCCACAGAAAACTGTCCAAAGGTGAAAGGTCTGGGCTATTTGAAGGCCCTTGAATATTTCCTCCATTACCAATCCACAAATCAATCCTATTATTTAAATAATTTCGTACTGCTCTGGTTCTATGCGGAGGCGCTCCTTCTTGGTGCCAAATTAAATTGGTATAGTCGATCAGTCTTCCAATTTGTTTCTATTTGATTTTCAAGAAAATGTAGGTATCTTTCCCCAGTCCACCTTCCACCTTTATAAAATAGTGGGCCAATGATTTTATTTCTCAACATACCGGAACAAACATTAAAGAATGTGCGTCCTTGACTCGAAATTTCCCCATTACAGTGAGGATTTTCAATTGCCCAGCTATGAGTATTTTTTTGTATTATAAATGCCAGCTGTTGTAAAAGTCGCCTCATCAGTCCATGAAATGTTTTCACAATAGTTTAGGTACCCATTTTTCAAGCGCAGTATTTCTCTGCAGTGCTCTAATCGCTGAATTGTTTGATTTTGGGTGTGTTTTTGAACCGGCACATAGTTTTCTAAGGGCGGTATTTATATTTATGTAACGTTCTAATAATTATACTTTGGCTTATTTCTAACTGTCTTGAAGCATTTACTGTAGACTCTTGTGGCCTTTCTACAATAATTTATTATTTGAATTTACCATGGTAAACCTCGAATGAATATTTGTTTACTTTGAAAATATAATAATATAGTTAGTTCTAATTCTTCATTTGGAATAATTCTTCGGTTCTGTCTTCCAAAAGATTTTGTTTCTCTAGAGCGTCGCTCAATGTCGTAAAATGCAGCTCGAGATGGAATTGGAAACCCGGGATGCAAACGAGCATACTCGGCACGCGCTGCATTCATATTATTATTATTTTTGTAAAATAAACGGATAACTTTAAGTTCTTCGTTCTCACTAAACATTATTTCTTTGTTAAAATAGTTTGTTATAGGAAATAAATTAATGATGATAAATAAACTTCTGTCAAAGTCATTTGTTTGTTCCGCGTGCCTCGTCCATAGCCACTACGATCCGTCAGACATAAATTTCCATCGTGTTTTTTCAAAAATGGTTTTGAACCGAAATATGTCGAAAAATCCTGAATCAACCAGTAACATATTATATATTTTTGAAAAGAGAACAATTTAACGAAGCTAATTATGCACTGATATATAGCGCGTTCCATTAAAAAAAAAAAACGGCGTCCTGTTCTTTGTTCTTACTCTTTATTTAACTATTAATTCCGCACAAGACACGCAATCGTTACAAGACAATAAAGGTACGTAACGACCTAGAACCGTAAATTGGAGAACAGCTAATACGTATCCTTGGTGATGAGGTCGCAGCAAGCTCTGCACCTATTATCCCCCGCTGATCATTCTGCATCGAGTGCGCCGTGGAATCGCTCTCGTGCGAGAATACTCGCATGTGCCAATTAAAACGGTCGCTAATTTAGTTTCCGCCACTAGAATGCTTAGTTGCGACTCCATGTAATTCACTGGCGTTATCAACACGTAAGGCACTTAGGTGGATGGTGTACTGGGTCGAGCAAGGAGCGGGAACTAACTTTGCTGCCGAGATGGGGATTGGATGTCCTGAAAAGGAAATTACACGAGAAAGGTCGGGAAGTTCTACGGGATTGTACTTGTGCCTGCACGTTGAAGAATACTGCATTGACGATGAGTTGGATGGAATTTCGTTTGTACGTTCCAATTTCTAATGTTCCTTTAAAGAAGAATACAATTTTCTTAAGCGTAATATACCATCAAAAACATACGAGAAAAATTTTTTTGTCATACACTTTCTAAGGCGTAGTAGCTTATTCTGGAAATTTAATATGGTGAAGTGAAAGATCTAGAAATAGTCCAAAATAGTACTCCATACGTATTACCAATGCAGAAATATGCAACCTACACGACGACACCAAAATCACCCCGATCGCACCATCCCCGCGCCCAGCCTGTACAATTATAAACCCCTCAAACAAATGTCATTAATCCAAAGCCTGACAAAACTCATTTCGAGAGCGTTATCGAAAGGTGGGTAAATTAAAAACCTCATTGTTCGATGCTCTTTCCGATGTCGCCGGGAAAAAAATTAAATCACCGAGCCCTGGGTAATATCGCGACGAGATTATTTCCCGACATTGACAGGCGTCAGCCAGCGGTCCGTATTAAAATTTCTCACAATAAGGGACACGGACCGAAAGCATAATACGCGGTGTTTTTCAATAAAATTCCTCCAGTGTGCGGCGGAACGTGTTATTTGCCAACCGATACACCGTCCCCGCAGAACCGGCTGCGTGTGTGCACAGCGCTGGTGTCCCTAAATGAAACACGATCGTGCCGTCGGGAGGGGAAACGGAAAAATACCCTCTACGTGTCGGTCAGCATCCCGACACGTAGAGGGATGTAATTACAGCGAAAATAGCAGGGAACGGTTGATGGAATCAGAACAGATGTTTTCGATTTCCAGCGTTAAATATACAAAGAATGTGCGCTTTTAGTTCAGGTTTGAAATGTGAAGTTTTTTATGATTTACTATAATCGGTTTTTTTGGGGGCGCCGTCATACATTGAAATGCATCCCAGTGATGGTTTAATAAATCGTAGTTTTAGTTGATGTTAACGTTAAAGATTAAAAATACAACGTTTTAGTTGCACGAAGTTTCAACAGAACTTTTAAGAAACGTAGTGTAACTTACAAGAAACGTTAAATACCTACATATAACGTTAAACGTTGAAAATATGGCGTTTTAAGTTACATGGATTTTCAATCAAGTGTTAAAGAAACGTAACATAACTTACAAAGAACGTTAAATACCTACCTATAAAGTTAAAGGTTGTAAATATAGCGTTTAAGTTATACAAATGCTCAATCGAACGTTAAAGGTACGTGATATAATGTACAAGAATCGTTAAATGGGTATAAAGTTAAAGGTTAAAAATATAACGTTTAAATTACATTAATGTTCAATCGGACGTAAAGGAACGTAATATAACGTACAAGAAATGTTAAATGAGTATAAAGTTAAAGGTTGAAAATATGTTTTAAGTTACATGAATTTTCAACCGAGTGTTAAAGAAGCGTAATGTAACTTATAAAGAACGTTAAATACCTATAAAGTTCAAAGTTGTAAATATAACGTTTAAATTACACGAAATTTCAACCGAACGTTAAAAAAACGGAATATAAATCACAAGAAACATTAAATGCGTATAATGTTAAAGTTGAAAATATAACGTTTTAAGTTACATGAATATTGCATCAAACGTTATGGAAATGTAATATAACGTTACAAAAAACGTTAAATGCGTTAAGGGTTGAAAATATAACGTTTTAAATTACACTAATTTTCAAAGGAACGTAATATAACTTACAAGAAACGTTAAATGCGTATAAAGTTAAAGGTTGAAAATATAACGTTTAAATTACACGAAGTTTCAAGAGAACGTTAAACAAACTTAATGTAACTTACAAGAAACATTAAATGTGTATAATGTTAAAGGTTGAAAATATAACGATTTAAATTACATGAATATTCAACTGATAGTTAAGGAAATGTAATATAACGTTACAAAAAAACGTTAAATGCGTTAAGGGTTGAAAAAATAACACTAATTTTCAAAGGAACGTTAAAAAATGTAATATAACATACAAGAAACGTTAAATACGTACGTAAACAACACAATTAACCAAGCTAAATTATTATAATTAAAGAAAAGTCAAAGGAAGAACGTTCAACTTATCTATTTAATTGCTCATACGTACGATTTTAAGTAACTCCAAGATGTGATGTTATATAGAATGCTTCAAATGGTAGTTATTGTAGTGAAGAAATACCGTTAATTAACCAATATTGTAGTAAAAAATAAGGTCGATTAACGGGACATTTCAACTGAAGTTTAAAGTATCAATAAACGTTATTTTAACGTTCGTGCTATCACTGGAAAAGGTCGAGAATTGGCCAAAAGTTTGCAGTAGTTATTGATGATTTTTAGATTTTCATAGTAGCACTGAACAATAGACATAGTTTCATATACTTCATGCAGCATGCTCCAGTTAAGTGAAAAATAGCATTAGGCCATGTTTGTTATAAATTTTAAATCTGTATAGTCCAGGGAATCTTGCACAATTTAAAAAATTTAATCTATTTGTGCAAAATTTTAATATATTGGGCTACTTTAATATTTTGCTCTTGATTTTAGATTTTTCTGTCTTCTTTTTCATTATGAGAAACTTTTCTCAATAACGTTTACTCGCACAGAAAGGGCATTTTACTAATAAAAAAAGATAATCCCATCAAAGGAGAATCTTTCACGAAACTCGTCTCGAAATTTAGGCCACCCGCAAGTCCAGGATATTTTAATTGAGGATAAGATGTAGAAGGAAAAATATTACTTACTAATATATTGAAAGACACAGTTTAAAAATATTTTAGAAGAAAATCACCTTTACGAGACACCAACGAGGCGTATAAACCATTTAAATAAATGTAGGTGCCTCAAAAAAACTTTGAAATACTAATTTCTCGGAATACTTACTTCTACTTCTACTTAATTCTTTTATGTATTCCACATAAAAGAATTAAGTAACCGCTAAATATACCAGAGAATACTGGTTTTAATTCAGAATTACCTTTTACTTCTTTAACATTAGCTAGGACTTTTTGACCTGCGCATGTTGTTCTCGGGCTAAGCTCTGTCTATTATAACCCCTCAAAAGTTTCAAAATTATTGGCATTTTGCTCGATTTTTTATTTTTTTAAGTAGCCGTAGAACATTGATATCTTGCACACATGATCAGTTTTCCATTCTAAGGGCCTATCTACATTTCTTAAAAATGGGGATAAACAAACATTTTGAAATAAATCCAATTGCGAAACTTTTATTTCTAGTTTAAAAGCGTTTTCATATCTTTTGTAATATGAAAAATAGAAAATTCCAACCGTTTTCATTATTACATCGGCAGCGTGACTAATATTAATCAGTTCTCGGAAAACGTATTTTTAAATCCTTTTTAAACGAAGTAATCCCATCGAATATCAAAAATAATTAACGGCTTATCCGGGGAATATTATGTTAATGGATTTTTGCAATTTATCATCCACGTTGATCCGTTGAATCCGATGTTCCCCGTTTTAATATCGGATACATCCGACTGCGACTGCAAATTCGATTCGCACATCCCCATATTCCTATTCGAGGCAATTAGATTTTGTGCACACACATAAATTCTACCTGCTGGTTTTATTAGTGCCAATCCCGCAACGGCGGGATTTTTAGAGCAAACACGTCCCTACGTACACACATATAAATGAATCGACGCGGTATGTTTTCGCCTAATTCTAGTTTATGCTAATGGATGCCCTGATTCTACGTGTAACCGTGATTGAGGGTGTTATTCGTCAGAAGTTTCTTCTTATACTGCAGTGCCATAAAATACAGCGACTCTGTCTCTGTACCAGGGTTACTGCCATAGACAAAGTAAATCTGATCCAGAGTCCAGAGCTCTTTCTTCGACAAAATAACAATTCATAGCAAACAGGAATCTAACTTCACAGAATAATGAAAGGCATCCTTCACTGTTCAACAAATTATCCAAATAAATAATAAAAAAAACCTAAAACTGCGCCGCAAATAAATAAGTTCAGACAATAAATTCCTTTATATCTTCAATTATTATATAAAAATGACCAAACTTCTACCAGGATCACGCAGTAAGAGCGTCTTCATCACTGTAGACATTAAACTCATCGTTTTATCGCGGGATTCGACTTAGAGAATGAGGTGTGGACTTTCGTGACTTCTTTCGTCCCAGATAAAGAAACGACGGAACTCTCCCAGATAAGCGCCATCTACATAAATGGTAATCGTGCGGCCGCAAGTTTGTTGTCAAAGTTCACGGGAGAGTAGCGGAGAAAGCGGCGGAGGATTATGTTTGGATTAAATCGTTCGGAATTTAGGATCCTGACCAGAAACTTCATCCAGGACGTTCTATTCCAAGTTATTGTGGATGATCCTTGTTCAGGGATTTGTTTATGGACGGCTGAAGCCCCAGGAAACGCTTCCGGTGTCGTCGTTGGTGGAAAACAGATGGGGGTGGACCGTTAAGCACTGTTTTTTTCGATGGTACAGTCATAGTTCAAAGATTTGAACTGACAGTAATGTTTACATTGGAAAACAAAAATCGTTAGGTGTTAAACTGGAAAAAAGTTGTAAAACTATGGAAAATGAATTGATAAATTAAAATACATAGCGATTTATTTGAATAAGGCAGAGAACATTGATCTTGTCATTCATATTTTCTTATACAGCATCGTATGTAATTATTATAGATAATATTCAGGAGGAAAAGTTGTCACTGTTACATTTTTGCATCTAATACATTCGTACTTGCTAGCGCAATCATTCAACTATACTAACAACAGAGCAAATAGGAGTGTCACGAGTACCACTTCACGAGTCGTTCTATCATTTTTGTTTGCACTAATAAGTGCCAAATTCTAAATTGCTACCATGAAATCGGAAATTAATAATAAAATGCGATATTTACGGAGATATTCTTTTTTTAAATCCATATGCACATGAACATTTTGATAACCTCCGTCCATATGAAACGTAATCATTTATTCATATATATTTTCATTGGTTTATCGTTTAAAAACTTACTTATTTTTGTATTTCATAGCTTCGTTCTTCCTGTTTCATGTAAAGAGTTGGAGTTTAAGAGTTCTGCGTAACACTGACAACACTGCGCATCAGTGTAGATAAATTATGTTACGTATAAATACCACAATGAGGCCAGTGGTTCTCAACAAGTTTTCTATTCGCAAAACTATTAATTACGTGTTCTACACACAATTTAAAATATATATTCGCATTTCATAAACCTAAGTAGATAAAATGAAACGCCTCATGAACTTTTTGTAGTATGAGCAACCTCAGTTTACTCCTGTAGTTTAAAAAAGTGTTTTCTGCTTTGAACGTAGCGCTTGTGACTGGCGTTTGGACAAAATAAATATTTACCGACAACCTGTGCACCGTAAATTAACATTTGGGTAAACCGACAGAGGCGCATTCCGACTGATATATTTACAGTGGACCACTTTTATCTCCTAACAACACGACCGCCACAAAAAGCGTGTTCAACGGGCCCATTTTTTTGTTATCTACACCGCGGAAATAATATATATCTCGTATGCCCAGCAATCCGGTTACCGTTCGTAGCCAGACATTTTTATTCGTCTTTTTTTTTCGCTTTTGCGCGAGAAATTACTACAGTGCTGTGTTACGTATAAATGACAACAAATCGAGGAAGGCTTGATTTACTAATCAAGCGATTAGACTGTGATTATACTTTATAAAATAAATAGGAATATGTACAGTCTAATCGCCTGATTAGTTAATCAAGCCTTAACCGAGACTCAAAGTACCGGGCCTAAGTATTTAATTTGGAGAATACCTACAAGGAATGGGGATAAATATCTGAATATGCAATAGGGTAATTTATTATGGATTGTTATTGGTACTTTACTCTTGTTAAATTGTTTGTTAAGGACTAATTGCCCGGACGTGGGCGAACTTTGAAAACTGATTTATTCGGGTTCAGTTTCATAAACAGTCTGCAGCTATGATGGTTCGTTTTGGATATATGGAACGTCGTACTCTGTTATTACAGTGAGGTAGAAGCATAGTCAAAACATTCCGTGTTTGCTATGGACGATGTGTAGTCACAATAACAACGCCGTAGTCGACCAACTCGCCCCCGTATAAAATTTTAGTTTCATGTTTTCAAATTCAGAGAGTCAAAATCACGAACATTTTAAATAAATCAACCTTTATTTGCACACATGATTATGTAGTAAGTATAAAGTTGTTACAATTTTTATGAAACTTTCGAATATTTTCTGTATATAATACATCCAAAATGACAAACATTTTCTGGTTATGTGTCTTGCTGTCAGGAATTTTGAACAATTTTAGGTCTTCTCTCGAACTAGAGAAACCAATACTTTCTTATATAAAGTAACTTGAATTCTCCTGACTAAAAAAATATTTCGAAGCAGCTCTCGGAAAAATATTGCTTGATACACAGTTACGAAGTCTCATTGTAATAATAAAAAAACTCTCCATTTTTCAATACAAACAAAAGCGGCACTTCTCAGCCTAGAATAAACAATAACTGTTTTTACTGTTTTTTTTTAAAGATATGCGGTCTTCAGCTTTCATTTTTGAGTCAACTTCGTCCGCCTTTAGTTTCAACTTATTGGAAAATCGAAATGCACCAAATAAGAATATACAACTGTAAAGATGTGTTTGGGTAAAAATGCTTACGTGAAATTTATTCACTAGCACTGGGGGAAATCTGAAACACGATTGTATAATTTTACACTCCATACAATTATCACAGACAAGTGAGGTAGTTATTTCCAAAAAATGAAGCTAGAAGAATTAGAGCCTTTGTAAATGTAAGATTATCTGTGTAAAATTAACTTTAAATTTAAAAACTTTGTTTTCCCGTGCGAAAAAAAAACTATTTGATCTGTAAAACTTGCTTTCCTTTTGAGAAAGCATAATTTCCTGATGTACTTTGCACTTCACGAAATATTATACAATGTTTCAAATACTATTACCTATATATTTTACTTATGACTTCAGTTATTATTATTAGTTAGACCATAAAGGAGATAAGTATTATTTACCAGTCGAGGACGATTTTGCGCCCGAGCGGAGCGAGGGCTGGTAATAGAGTTCGAGACTGGTAAATTATACTTAACTGCTGCGTGGTGTATAACATTTTATCTGCTCTCACAATTCTTTATGGTTGTGAATTAAAGATTAGGTTTTATTTTTTGACATTTCTTATGACATTATTCGAAATCTTGCATATTCCATATTTTTTTGCTAAAACATTTTCCAATACTTTTGGCATCTCACTTGACAATTATTTTCAAGATGGCACTTCAAACATCAACTTTTCCTTATATTTCCAAGAATGATGATAACATTTTTATTGCAAACTGCAGGTCCTTTGCAATTTTGTATGATTTTGGTAAGTTGTTACTCCATAACATTTTATATTTTAATGTTAAATCTCAAACGTCAATGTATCAAAATTGGTTTAGTGGCAAATAGATTCAATTTAATCAATCTTGTTGATATTACCGATTTTGTGGACAAGTTGATGTAATTTACACAGTTCTGTCAAAAGCCGTTGACAGGCTGGATCACGGGATCTGATTTTGGTATGTCGGTAAACATTTTGAAACTTTTTTAATTTTCACAGGTCTAAAAGATCATTGAAAGTTCAGTATCGTAATTTTGCATCGACTAAAATTGTTGCTACTTTAGGAGCACCTCAGGGTTCAATTTTTAGCCCGTTATTATTCAATACGTCCATTAATGACATTTTTGGCAATGTCATAAAGATCTGTCAAATGTAAATGAGTTGTTCAAAATAATAAACTGTCACTGAACATATCAAAATGTTGTATTATGACATACACAAGAAAAATTAAGCCTATTGTTATGATTATAGTATAAGTATTACGTTGCGCTGAATTTAAAGATTTGGACGTAATTTTTTATACAAAATAAATGTCAGTTTCAATCACTCTTTGATTTATTTAGCACTAGTGTTTGTAGTATTAAGTTTTGCGTCTTCGGTCGCTAAATGTGTATTTTAGATAGATTTTACATATTTTTTTTAGTATGCTCTTTAATTAGAAGTATCTGGCTGGGCAGTGAATATTTAAATAAATTGTCGATATATTTTCCATGTCTTGTTTAAAATTTGGGAAAGTATATTCTATTTAAAGCTTAATCATCTTTAAAAATACGTGAAGTGGAATTTAAAATAGAGTATGAACAACATGAAAGTACATTATCTTAAAATTTCGCCCCAATCGCCCCTATCGCCACTTAATATGTATGCGGGAAACTCCCGTCCGCCACTCGCCTCCTGTGTCGGCAACCGATCTCCTAACGTAAGCGTTTCTCTGTTGCAGGTCGGCAGCTTGAAGGGCTTCTACTTGTTCGAGCACGAGCACGTCCACAAAAGGTCCCTCCAGACCGACGATCACCACCACCGCAAGCTGAGCTCCGAACCGCAGGTCAGTAGGGCACGTTTCTCATATGTGGGTCGGCAAATTGCGTTAAGGCCCCGTTACCATACGTAGGAAACGGCGCTGGGTGTATAAACGCAATAGCTTTTGTATATTTTTCCGTAGAACCGTTTCTCAGATACGCGCTGTTTACATTTTTGAAAAATACGTATATTCAAGTATCTCAAAAAATGTTTGGCGTGAATTGTTCAGACGTAGGATTTAGGTAACTAACTAAAAGTAAAAAATACAAAAAATCAGTCGATAGATCTTTTTAAAACCTACAACTTTCTCATTTAAAATTTTTCAATCGATGCTATATTTTTTAAGTTATTTTAGAAAAACCGTTTTTGCAACTTTGCGATTTTTTTAAACCATATTCGCCATTTTGGATCGAGTTTAAAGGACAAGAAACTCAATTTAAAATTTAATTTTCTATATGGTCATATTTTTTTGTCCAGGTAATAATTTCTGTAAGCATTTCTCTACAGGTTCGGAAAGTACCGATGGTCCATCTGCCGTTACGTGAGAGCGATAAAGTAAGACATAGAAATCCGTGGGATAGAGAAAGATGGCTATAATGAAGGCGTCCAATAGTCACCGCCCATTTCGCCCTTCCACAAATAAGATCCACTTCTTATTTGTGGAAGGGCGAAATGGGCGGTGACTATTAGACGCTTTCATTATAGCCATCTATCTCTATCGCACGGATTTCTATGACTTACTTTATCGCTCTCACGTAACGGCAGATGGACCATCGGTACTTTCCGAACCTGTATATTGCTTGGACTACATATGAATATGCTTCGACCTATTGGTCGAACCGACCTCTGAAGGTCATTTGCAGGTCATCTAGAGGTCAAAACCTTCTTTTAATCTCTCGCCTGATCTGAGTTAGAAATAGGCCTCGCACCAGTTGACCCCCTATATTTTTGGGGTCGCTGATCACGATCCCGGTGTCCATATGACTTTGTCACGTCTAGATCTAGGTCAAATGAAGGTTAAAGACATAATTAAATAATTCCATCCACTTTCATGTCGTTGGCCATTAAAAGTAGGCCTCTACAATAAATTTACCGTTTTCTAACCAAAAAACCATTTTATAACCTAAAACAGTTCGAGTACTTTATATCGAAGAAATCAGAAATCATCAGTATTTTGCTTCCTTGCCACAAAACTAACAGTTAACAGATGACTAGCGTTGAAAAAATACCGATTATTTATGGGATTATTGGTAAATTCAAATAAAAACACAATCGGAGAACACAAACAAATACAACACACAGAATTGACAGATCGTGTCGGTCGGAAATCTAAGAAAACGGAAAGTAATTTTGATCAAATGGAAGTAAATTTTAATATCTTTATATTAATTTCGGCATCATTTATTGCCGCATTGAAATAATTCGACAGATTTTTTTTAATTTTCTTGTAAGTGTAGGCAAACTTTGAACGATGACAATTTTCATAAATTGTGTGTTGAATATAATATTAAAACTTTAGGGTTTTTGGCCTGGTTGTATCTCAAATGGCAAATAAATAAATAAAAAATCACTGGGAGCAAAATCTTGTTTCAGTCATTAAATTTGTGCACAAATTGGAAATGTTTATTTCAACGAAAAACGTCTCTCAGTGTAAACATTATCCTCCCCAAATGAAACAATCCGCGTTATTAAAAAATATATATTAATTCTTTTACGTGCTAGACATATTTTCGGAATACCCCGCTGTAGTATTTTTATAAAACGGGATTCCAGTTGCATATTCGTTCATTTTCCAGCTAACGAATGCGCATACACTCGACGTTAAATCCGGTACCGAGCATCGAACGTTTTCGGTTTTATCTTTCAGCCGGATTTTCGAGCCATAAATCCCAATAACACCCCCTGCCGACCCGAAAATAATCGTGCCGAAAACCGAGCGGAACGTTTATTTTTTGTTTGCATTTTCACTTTCGGCTAATCTCTGGCTTGTGTCCGGGCAATGATTGGGGGATTTTCGCTTAATGAGCGGGAATGCGGAACGTTTCGGGAGCATATACGCTTCAATTGGGGCGTAACGCTGCTGAATGGAGAGTTAGATGATTCTTTAGTCTCATGGTTTACACTTTAAAACAATATAATAAGTGACCATTTGAACATACGAATATTCACACTGTTTTTTTATTAAGTAGTTAAGTAGTTAAGGAAGAACTGCCTGATTTTTCGGAGATCTCTTCTGAATTCGACACCCCGCTTCGACACGCCCATTTCTTGGGTCCAGAAGTTTCTGTTCTTATCTTACTGGCGAGAACCCTGTATATCGGGACGCTTTGGCATAACTATGCCATGTTAATAGTTGTCTAATGGCCTGAATTTACATTTGTCTAAATAATTTTGAGGCTAAACTTACAAACAACTCTATACCTTCCTCTTGTGACTCCGCATAGCAATACGGGACAGATTAGTCCATCTCATTTAATATATTCTTAATAGCTTGGAAAATCCGCCTAAGAACCAGCTATTTGATCTATTACTGTCTTTTCCTCACAACATTCTAACAACTTATTCTTGGAATTCCTACGTTCTTTGGAATGCATTTCGCGCGTTATTTGAAATATCGATTTTTCTCTTTATACCTGCTCAACACATGGCCCCGACAGTTTAAGTGAACTTGTTAAAAATATTGCTAAATTTCTCCAAAGGACGACGCTAAACCTACTTGAGAGCCCTTAACTTTCGATAAATTGGTGTTGACTGAAATATTTTACTTTTTGACCCATCCGTTCCGAGAACTAATAAATAAATGACCACGCGTTCCGGCTTTTGTTACATAAGTTTGCGTCTGAAATAACTCCCCCCGCATATTAGTAATATTTATATGCTTTCAATCGGTGCTAATACACTAACATTTCACGGATTGTCAACGTCGCAAAGTGTAGTAAACTTGAAACAATAAAATTTCCTAGTTTGACGAGAGTTAACGCGACACCGAACAGGAATTTTGTGTTATTCTATTGGCTGCACTTAATTACTAAATGTGACGTCATTGCAAACTTTTCGTATACATATAGACCGTATAGATATTTGTGGAATTTTGTAAATAATTTACTACCTACGCCACTGCCGGTTTCCTTGCTACCATTTCCTTTTCTGTCGCTTAACGGGGCGACCTGCGAATAGGCTTATCTAGCCGGCGGCGGTGGCGCGACTCCGTGATCCCCCGGAGCTGAAATCCCGACCAGATTTTCCGCGGCGCTGTTAATTTACAGCCGCCCCGCCGTTTATCGGCCGCCACGACCTTGAGCGTCGGAACAGAGGGACCCCGACCGCCGCCGACATCGTTTGGCGCTGGTATTCAGGGATTAGAGGGCAATTTGCCCCCACGGTCGGAAATGTAGGGCTTTTCGATGAGAAATCAAGACTTTATGGTTTATTGATGGTGGGCTAACAGTTAAACCCTTTTTATACAGGATGTAACAGAAATACAGGTCATCCCATTAATTACATATTTTTGACGACAAAAATGCTTTACTAAAAAATACAGGGTGTTAAAGTTGATCTTTTAAAACTATTTTTAATAGTAATTTAGTCAATTTTTCAAATATTTCTTATAATTAACCAAATTATTATTGTAAACGACGCCTGAATAACTAACGTAGAAATTGAGGGAGATGAGATTACCTTGTATCCCCTTTTTTTTCTGATGTACGCTCATGGCTTTCTTTCAATGTAAAATTTTGTTTAGAATAGTCGATTTTTAAGAATTTTAAATTTCAAATTACAAAGCAACGCCCAAGGAACAGTTTATAGATAATTTACAAAGGTTTTAACTAGAAATAAGAGAAAGTTTGAAACCAGTCTGTGTTTGGCAATCTTCCTGATAAATGATCTTAGTTATTTCCTAGATATTGAGGATGTAATTCAATACCAGCCGAGGCAGTAGTTATTTTCTACAATATTATGTGTAAAAAAGTTTATTCCGCAGAATGCAGTGATCGTTTGTTTCTTTTTTGTCAGATTTAGGTTCTGATTTATCCACAGTGAAACGGCATGAAAATTGGGAGCTGAATGTTTGATCGAACTAAAGAAAACTAACATATTCATCAATTCTTTAACTTGCTAGTAACACACATGCATGATTATTTTTTAGAGAGAATATAACGCAAAAATATGTTTAAGGAAATATTTGTTTATTGATTATTTTTGACTTAAATAACAATAACATGGTAATAATAACGTAGGATACAAACAAACATAAATATGTAGTGAGTACAAACTCTGGCCAAGTATCCGTACACTGGTTATAAATCTATCGATGGATCGGGTCGACGTTCGATCACAGGAATTGGCGTCTCCGCTGGTGGTTCTCTCTCATGGTCCGGTTTAGTGCGTCACCTATTTCCACTGATCGGCTCTGGTGTCCTGTCCGTTTGTGAACCTCTTTGGCAATGTAGGCAGCTGCGGGGGGACGTTTTTTGATTGCTTGGAGCGGTTTTCAGCTGGATTTTTGGAAAAATCGTTGAAATTTTCCCATTCCAGCATCGCGTCGTTTTGGATGTCGCTATCGACGGGATCGTCCTTTGTCTATGTTGACTGCCGTGAGTGGAGCGGTTTGTGGCTGCTTGAAGCGGTTTTGAGCGGGACGGCTGGATATTGGAATGATAGGTGAAATTTTCCAGTCTCGCGCCCCGCTTTCTGTATTGCCGCGCTGGGGCTCTAAGTCCTGCGGGATATCGTCCTCTGCTCGCGCTGCGGTTGGCTCTGCTTGAAGCGGTTTTTTAAGGTTTCGCGGTCCCGATTGGGAAGTGTGGTGAATCGGGACTGCTGATACGACAACTACAAGATTGATATTGTCAACTAAAACTCCCCAAATCTTAGCGTCGTCAATATAAATGGTTTGTTTACAATGAATAATGACAAACTGCTGCGTCTCAAGATAATGCATCTATTATGTTTTTTATTTTGAATTTCTGTATCAAGTTTCCATAAACCTATTCCTATTTTATTCTCGTTGAAGATCTATTCAAATTTAGCAGGTTAAGTTCCGGTCAACTTTATATTATTATACTGGGTGTATCACAACGAAATACCGAACCTGAAATTGTATTTCTTGGTTGGGATTGTCTCAAATAGATTCGTTTTTGCCTTCACGTGCAATGCTGAATTATTTCCGTTCTTCCGTTCAGACTTATTTGTCCCAGTACGCGATAAAACTTTTCACCACCAGGAAGCGGGCGGAACCGATCGGTTTCCCTTACATGTTTCATAAGGAGCCTATGTTTTATACAAAATCATTTTGTCGATTCTTATTTAAATTTAAACTTCATCCGACCTGTTCGTAGGCTCCATAAAAAGGGGTCTCGCAAAAACACGGCCCCTTCCCCGATGGCTTTACTGCTCGTTTTTCTTCCGGTTCCCTCTTTTCCCGGCCCTCCTGACGGTGCCGTTATGTTGTTTTTTTTTACCGCCACGCCAAAGTTCATGCATTTTATTTTATAAATCGATATCGGTTTCCGGTGACAAATCGGTGGAAATGGTATCGGTTGGAGCCCGAGAAATTTCCAGAGATGTAATTGCTTCCCGTTCCATAAATAATGACAATTCGCAGCGCAAAATAACGGTTTCATTGGGAGAAATTCCATTAAGGGCCACAACTATAGAGTCAATATTTTGATAGCGGAATCGTAGGTATTCGATAATTTCCCTTTCGCCCAGTTATCGTAGTAATTTTGTACCCGTTTACTATCTGGTCATATCATACCAGGTGCAAAGTCAACTAGCAGCAGCGACTTTACAGGCAATGCCTACGGCTTTTTAACTTATTTACTACATTAAAATATAAATTATTTGTACTGTTTTCCGTGCTCTAGGCTCATATTCCAGGTTGTCTTTAGTTAACTTTGAACTATTTTCAAAAAACGTTCATCAAACACGAACAATAAATTCAACATAACAAATAATCCTAAAGCCCGACCCCTTGGCAGTTTAAACAAACGTTTTATTTGGATTTAAATAAATATTGAATATAAATTCCCCGTTTACTATGAAAATCCGTATTAACCTTCCAATATTTACCTATCCTTATCCCCGCGATATTTACAGAAGCATTAATATCTGCGCCATCCCCTTACAAGATTGTAAAAAATTAATTATTAAAATGGCCCGTGCATGTGTGTTTGTTTAACCAGCACCGGTTTGTGTGTATAGGACGGCTGAAGGACGACACTCTTGTTGTTTTTTATTACGTTTTCACATTCGGATTCCCAGAGATTTAATTTGGGCGAGAAAAATAATTGTGCGTACCAGGGAATGTGAAGGGGATTATTATTATTATTTTTTGTAATATGCCGAGCAAATTTTTTGCGAAAGTGTTTTTTGGTACGTGACAAACCCGCAGAGAAATCACATCTAAGTCCAGGCGAAAACATTACTTATCCTTATCTGTATTTATTATAGTGATTATTGCGCAATATTTGTAGCTTTGCAAACAGAGTCGTACTCGATTCACTCTCTCAGTTTTTCATTTCAGTTGTTCATAAAAGAATTGGAGAATCCGGTGTACTATGATTAAATTAGTAAACTGCTTTTGTTAAATTTAAATGTTAGTGGTTAACACTAGTCAATTTGAATAAAGAACACATTCGATAGAATAATAACATAAATAATAAATCGGACTGAGATTTACCGTCTGCTATATCATCCAAAGTAATCAAAAGTCATTCGACACGCCGCATTGGCTTTTGGGTAAGTAAGTTGCTCGGAAAACATTTATGGACATCGCGTATTTATCGTACTATAAATTAGGAGCCTCTTAAGTTGAATATATCGTATACTGCGTCGTTTTTTCTCTCCCCAAAAACCGACTCGTAGGTAACGGAAGTTTCTCCAATAAAATAACATTCCTCAAAGTATTAGTTCCAGTCTTGGTCGAAAGTTGGGGGATTTATAAACTTACGACCACAACAGTTGCCAGAAAACGGATCGCAGATGAATTGTATTCTGACATATTTTAGTCAGCATTAATTAAGGACATATGCATCGTTTTCTATGAGGATGCTCGTTAAAATTATATTTGGATTACGTTACGAAGCTCGTTGCAACGAATATATTAAATTTTACCGACCTTTTGAGCCCTTTAAAGAAACTTTTACTGCCGAGGGCAACCAAGGATCAAGCAAATAATGAGCGGAAGCTAACGCGTAATATTGTAAGGTAAATAAAATCTTGAGTAAATCACCGACAAAGGGTGTGTTTTAAATTGTTGGTTTACTACGATTCTGAGTGTTATGTTGCTTGCTCTTGATTTTTCAAATATTACGAGATCGTGTTGTCTATATACAGGGTGATTCCAATTTAAATACAGAAAATGCAGGAGTAGATTAATTGACAACAAAAAAAATATGTATTATAATAATAATAATATCTCTACTCCTCATTCTAACTACGAGAATTAGCCCAGAAGTCGGAGACTTGTGCGGGAGAGGAGGCGGCATATTATTATTAAGCAGGCCGCATTTGCGCCCAGGAACGACTTATGCTGATAGGCCCTAACCACCATTCAGTGCAGGAATGAGGGAAACCTGGAAAACCTCATTAATTAGGGGGGTGGTCAAATGCCAACCGGTGTCAATCTCTCATATTGACCCAAGCCAATATTCTTCCACGCTACCATACTACCGTATTTTGTAAACTTATCCACTCTTTCCAAAAGCTTTAAAAACAGGAAAAGTTATGCCTATTTTTAGAAACAAAATCCTACATGTGTTGAAAATTATAGACCTGTCGCTATTTGGGGTAGAATCTCCAACATATTTAAATATTATTTGGATCGCTTATTAAGGTTTATCAGAAAACATGAAATTTTCTCTCAAATAAACAACTTCGTTGTCGAGCCAAGTTGTCTACACGTTTTATAATAAACTGATCGATTTCAAGGAAGCAGTCGAGTGCCTGTTGAGATGTTTTGTCATCTCAGTAGGGCATTCGACTTTGTAAATCATGAGAAATTGTATCTAAATCTGAGATAGTGTACGTGGCGATTACTTCATTCTTAAAAAACTAGAAACAGTATTCACTTAATCTAAATAATAATTTTTTTGTACATTAGATCAAATCATAAAGAAGTGGATGTTGGAATTCCTCAAGGCTCTGTACTGGGTCCCATCCTAATTGCTTTTATACACAAATGATCTTGATATTTTAATTTCTAATGACTTTCTTGTTACATATCCAGATGATAATTTTATAATTATTTCTAATTCAATTATAAATGGGGTCTCAATAAATAGTTTATTAATATACATTAGCAAGTTTGTTGCCTAGTTTCCATGAAATATTCACCGAAGTAAATAAAGTGAATGATTTTTCGGATTGTTATAGTGTAGCCTGTTTACCTTGACTAGGAATCTTTCACCTGCCCTTGTTGTTCTCGGGCTAGGCTTTGCGGCTAGCCCTAAGCCCGCACTGATGTACATTTCGATTATTATTCCTCTCTAACTCTCACTATCAAACTGAATGAGATAACGTTGTATGTGCAATCTTGATTTAAAAATTGTTCGTGTCCGTTTTAGCAAGATTGTCTCGAGTCTCGCTGGCTGAAAGGGAGACGTGAACGTCAGTGCCGTCGCTTCGAGCAAACTAGAATAGGACAAGTTCAGCATTTGGATATTGCAATGTGTTTCCATCCAAGAACATGCATGCCTCTCGTTGTCCCTATGCGAGATTTATTTGTGCTCCGGGCCCGGAAAACTATTTTATCGTGTTTCGAACGTCCTCCGGGATATTACTAATGCATGTATCCAATGTTTTAGTTATTTTATGCATCCTTGCGCGCTCCGAACAGAAAGACAAGGGCACTACTCCGATTGCAGATGACGTAAACCTAAATTTATAATAACTTGATCCAACTCAGGTTTATTCTGCATATACGCCTATCTAAAGTTTTTCTGTAGGTGTGCCACCGTTGATTGTAAATTCAGGACATAATGGCAGCATTTTTTCTATTGAAAAATTTACATTTCTTCCGGCGATATACCGTTTTAATGATAATCGTGTCAGTTTAAATCGGGATGATAGAGGGATAAGCGTCTCTTCCTGCAATAATAAGTCAATTTCGTACGTATTGTAACGTTGTCTATATGCTTTAATTAGATTATACAGGTCCGTTTTGAACATGTGGTTCCAAAAAATTTTAAGTGGCTCTGAGAAAAATACAAGAAAGGTGTTGAATCGTTTGCAATTTTAAGAAAAGAGTGTTTATCTCCTAAAGTACCCCAGATTAAATACAAAAGGATTTTTGTACGTGGTCCAGAGGCCGAGATATCAAAGACTTTGCAAACGCAAGCCATTTAGAATGCACGTTATCAGTTCTCATAATCTGTCATCAGCTGGCGATTTCAAATCCCGTTTAAAATGGTAAATTTAATGATAGTATGAAATTGTTGTTTTTGTGTGTTTGTTTATTGTTTTTAAATTTTATTGTTTTGTTTAATATTACTTAGATGGGTGCCAAGAAGAACTTGTAAAATCTATTATATTCAGAGCTAACTCCTCATCAGGGTGTGATTTCCTTTGATTATGTAATTTTTATAACTATTGAAATTGTAAAAAATGAAAAATTCAATTTAGCATTTGACAAGAAATTATATTACAGTTTTTTTTTTATAAAATATACTAACAATTTAACAAGTTTATTGACTTATACTACGTTATATTTAAAAGCTATAACCTTCCCCTTTATATTTGTTATTATAATATGATCATTTTGATTTATAGTCGACTTTTTTGTATGTTAAAAGGTTAATTTAATTTTTATTTAATTGAAATTTGTTACGAATTCGTTACGAATGTTATTTTAATTGGCCAATTTTAAGTGTATAAAACTTACATTTCGTTGCAAAGTAATGCTGGTTTCATAATCGCAATCCGTTATTGTAGTTCCTTCTGTGTCTGTCCATTCGGTAGAGCTCGAACGTAAACTGTTCACCGCACTGCACTATTTTATTTTTAACAATTTGATAAATTTCACTTTTGATTATTTGACATTTCTTCATATTGTATAAACTTTCAACAAGTATAAGTAGTAGTAGTACTTGGTACCTAACTAAATTCACAATTTGTTTACTTAATTTGACTTTCTTTTTTTTAATTTTAAGCACAACTCGACGATGTTTACTGCTTCGGAAATTATGAAAGACTGACTGCTGCAAGCCTTGTTTTACTTTTTATAAACTGAAGACAATTGTGGTTGTTACTATGGGAACGCCAGTTCACTTTTGAAAAATTTTTATTTGGAAATTATGACTTTATGCATGTTTTTTGCAGCATAACTATTACATATTATTCTGATTCTAGACATTTTTTGCACATTTTAATGTGCATTTCTTTTTTCTATATTCATATCTAAACATTCTACATTTGTCTATTTTTGTAAATTTTCACTAATTTGTGCTATCTAGCTTAATTCTATATTGTTCCACGACATTGATATTTACTCATTTTCACTTTTATGAACAGTTTTTTCGTGTTTGAATTAGTTATTAATTGAAATGTTTTTAGGTCCACCATTTTTTTGACAACTTCTAAAGTCTATACACTACTTGGAACTTAAATTAAGATTTGAATACAGTTTTTAATGACTGGAAGGTCTTTTTAACACTAATTTTACAGCTTACATACACAAATTACTAAACAAATTTTACATAAGTGTACTTTATTGTGCTTTCTAACTTTTCTTTAATCTGTATGGTCCCGAGGTAATTTGCCAAAATTCATGGGTAGATTCCCCAAGTAAAAATATTGCGATTTAGACGAACTTACCTTAATCCAAAAGTTGATAGTTAAATAGATACAGAGTGTTAAATGTAAAATATTATTTCAGTTTTTTTTTAATTTATTCCTTAACAAATGCAAATATCCTCACAAAATTTTGGGGATTGGAGTTCTTTGAGTAGAGGAATTGAAATCTGTTCACATTTTGGTTAAAGTTTATAGAGGGCGCTAGCTGCAGTAGATTGAATATGTTAAAAACGACATAACTTTTTTGTACTTTAAGGTATCTCATCTTTGGTAACAAATTCTTATTTTTCAACTTTTTTTGCACAAAAAAGGTATACTTTATTAAAGTAGCTATCTCGCACCGTTTTCGAGATATTTGGCTTTGAAACTTCCAATGCTGTTGCATTAAATTACAATTAAGTATCTACAGGTATTATTAATTTAGCCGTAAAGTTTCTTAAGTAGGAGTTGGAAGAAAATCAAATAATTGACGTCTACCACTTGTCTTATTGCTGTCGTTTGTATGCTAATTTCCATTAAGGATTATTCGTATCTAATTAAAATTACATCTTAGCTTACAAATTAAATTGTATACTCGTTTACATAAATGTGAGATAGAATGCCGAGGTTTTCGTTTTTGGAGTTACATGAAATCAGTTGTTTATGGAGAAACTATAAACACTATCCAAAGAACCCCAAACCCCAAAATTCTGTGTAGATATTTGCGTTTATTAACAAATAAATGGAAATAAACTAAAATATGTAATATTTTACATTTAACACCCTGTATCTCTTTAACTATCAACTTTTGGACTAAGGTAAATTCGGCTAAATCGCAATATTTTTGCTTCGGGAATCTAACCATGAATTTTGGCCCATTACCTCGGGACCACCCTGTATATTGGTGCATTTTTCAATCTATTTAGTTCATAAATTAAATCCTTTGCAATATTTTGACAGATTGATTTATTTCATTTAACGATTTTGTCTTATTATGCTATAAACTTATTCTATATCTAAATTTTATACTTCATTTTCATATTCTCAGTATTCCACATTCCTGTTGTGTCAGTTTTCTATTTATTTTATGGGAATATCTCAAAATTCAAAATTCATTTGGTTTGATCTCAAGTTTATTTCTCGTTGCAAATCAAAATATATCAATATGTACAGGGTGGTCCGAATTTTATGCAGGAAACTTCGAGGGCAGATAGATCTCTTTAAAATAATATGTGTTTGCCTTATAAACATAGGTCTGGAACGGCACCGTTTTAAAGATACAGGATGTTGAAGTTATCAAAAAAATTGAATTTTTGTTTATATCTCCGGAATCCATTAACCGATCTCAATAAAATTTGGTACATATAATGTATGATAGTAGGCCTTGTATTCCCTAAGATATGAGTTCTAAAGGTACAACCAGTGGTGTACAACTGGACAGGGGTCACCCCCTTTTTACAAAAAAAACCTACGCCACTGCATTTTGTACATGTCATTGTAACTGATTTATATGTTAATGCACAAAATATGTAAAAAAAAAATGACTTTAATTTTTTCCCTAAGATTCGCCGTTATTCGACTCGAGTTATTCATACCAATACAATCCCCTTGTGGCAGACATTTCTAAAGATAATATTACAAAAATATTTGTTTATGTTTAAAAGTAAATGCAATTTGTAAGCACATCAACAAAATTATTTACACTCCTTTCTACACCACCTGTGAGGTAGTGTGCGATATAAAAAAAAATCAATTTTTTTTAAAACTTCAACACCCTGTATCTCTAAAACGAGGCCGTTCCAGACCTATGTTTATAAGGCAAACACATATTATTTATCTGACGCGACAACAAGCACACCTGATGAACTTTCTCTCTCGGATTGGATACATTTAGCTCTCCAGTGTTTCCCAGCGCAAACGAGACAGAAATCACCTGTCCCCGGATTTTAATTCCGCGTCGCGACGCGAGCGAGCCGACAATTCGCGACTATCGAACGTACGCGCTTAATTGGAATGTAATCCCGCTTTGAAAAATTGCGAAGCCTCTAAGCGCCCGGGATAACAACGCTGCACGTGAAAATGCACAGAGCGGTGGTCCATCGAATTTGTTCCGTGTTCCTCAGACATAGGAGCAGTTGTTGCTTCACATGACAAGATCAACAAGATTAGTAAAAAAAAAAAAAATGTGTGGTTGCTGTATTACGTGATTTCGTTTCTCGGTGCATTGCAGCGTGTTTGGTTTTAATTCGCGCCCGGAAAAGAGCCGGCTTTCTGTAATTTTAAAAATATGTGCGGGTAAATTCAAATTGTGCAACTATTACAGACACACGCTCTGTATTTTTATCCGCTGAAGACGATGGAGCCATCAGACATACTCTATTACGTTAGGATTTTCTTCTAACCTCCAATTTTTTGTTAAAATAATTAAGATTTTGAAATTAAAGTACACAAACGTGTTGATAAGGTAAAAAAACTATTTATTCCTGCACTTTTTTCTCTAAAATGTCTGCTTATGGAACTACAACCGTTTTTAACCAGTTTTGAGCATTATTAAAATGCCTATAACTCCTCAAGGATGTATTTTAAAGAAAAAAATGCAAGAATAAAATGTTTTTATTTTAAACAAACCTTAAACTAATAAATAGGAATTTGTCATGAGCTCTAAACCTAACAAAAGGAAAAAAAGAACATATAAGTATTGTAAAAAATCGGTATAAGTGAAAGCAATAAAGGTAAGTGAAATGATTGAGTGAAATGATTAAGTGAAATGATTGAGTATATTTTCACTCAGTATTGAGCAATTGCGATAATATTTGAACTAAAATTGAGTATTTTCACTCAAATATAGCTACCTGTTAAATAAATTCTCCAGATAAACTCGTATTTGGTACACTTGTATCTAAATCAAAGTAAATGTCCTCATTATTGAATGACCCCGCCTCATTCTATAGTTGTCGTACGTTGTCTTTGTCTATTCCCAGCGTCCCCATTATGACACCTCTTGGGTGGTGTATGGCGTGTGCACTGTAAAGAAATTTCACCCAAATTTCACTCAATTCTACTCAATAATGTATCAATTTCTTTCCACACTCGATTGAGTGAAATTTTCGCTCTATTAGTGTGAGTACAACTGAGTGAAACTATTGCATCAGAAATGAATGGATTTTACTCACATCCGAGTTAGTGCTAACTATCAATTGAGCGACTTTTGACTCTATTCTGAGTATATAAAAACAATTTAGAGTTGACTTTTTCTCTAATATGATTTAATTGAACTATTATTGAGTCACTTTTTACTCAGACTTGTTTTTTAATTAACTAAATATTGAGTGCAAAAATAAATCACTCATAAATGGTTAATTAGGATATACAGTGTTGAAATTAATTCACTTCGCGGGGACCTCCTCCTGCCCTGGCTGAAACCCGCCAGCTGAGACCCGCTGCCGCCGGTTAAGGCCTGTTCTCCTGGCTCAGTCTCAATAATAGTTTTTAGACAAAAGTCAACTCTTAGTTGGTTTTACATACCTAGAATAGAGTCAAAAGTCACTCACTTGAGAAACTTGGATTTGAGTAAAATTCACTCACTTTTGTTGCAATAGTTTCACTCATAAAACTTCACTCATAAAATTTTAGTTGTACTTATAGAGTGAATATTTCTCTCAATCGGGTGTGGACAGAAATTAATACACTGTTGAGTAAAATTGAGTGGAATAGGGTGAAATTATTTTTACAATGTAGTAAACGGAAATCCGGGTATGCCGATATTTTAAAATTAAAGTGAACAGGTGATAGTTATTGCAACAGTGCATTGTTTAAATGATGCCCAGGCCCTTTCTATATAATAAATAGCTATAGCGAGACTCGTACCATGAATTGAAAGCGGAGAAAATTCTGGAATATGAGTTCTATTCCTTTCTGTTTGAGCAATTTTATCGAGATCTAAAAATACGAACATCTAGTGCATGGAATTGCGTTTCTCTGTTCCAAATACTGATATTATTGGCTTGTGAAGCACAAAGTGAAAATTGGCGTTGGTATTTTTTCATAAAAAACGGCATCAATTCGCGTGCAGTTCCTTTGGACGTTCGACCGCTGCAATTTAAAAAATTAACCTTTCAGCAGTCTCCGGATAATTCCATTCCGGAGATTAACGTCCGCACATTCTCCTTCACATCGTTTATTTAACCGGTATTGCACGGACGGCCGTTCTTTTGTACGTCATACATAATTTTCTCCTCCGGTTACACCTATAATTTACGGTTCTCCACATTGAGCGTCGGCAATTCTTCCTCTTGCTCTTATTTGTTACGGAAACGTAAAATTCTTTGTGGAGCGGCGCCGAGAGGCCTTTACACGCCCAGCACGGCGAAATAGAAAGAGAATTTTCTATTTTATTGTTGCCCGGGCGCTGCGCTAATGCTGTTGCAATATTTAAGCGGCCATTTTCCCACCGTTCCTAGCGTTAAATGCGCTTTTTGGTGCTTCGTACTGAATGTCGCCCTCGCCTGTTGATTGCCGGTGTGGATTGGGACGTTAGGAGCCGTATGTCTGTTAGTCGAGCAGAGCGAAATAGATATAATGAGTTTTCTGCGCTGCACCTGTAAAATTTACAGTAAAAGTTCAGTCAAAATGAATGATAACACAGACGTACTGTTGTAGTGAAGCTACAGCCCACTTTATTATGTTAATAAAATGGGCTGGCCTGGGAACCTCACTAGGCTATCTGTATGCATTTTGTCACACTAAATCCGAATTTGTTTACTGTTTTACTTCAGCACCCACAGGATTTGAGTAAATCGTAAACTGGGGTCAATATCATAAAAATAATTTAGTAAAATCCTTATAGATTCCGAGAAAAAAAAATATTGAAGTTGTAGTATTCTGAACCTTTACATTGCTGGGCTACTGTAGCCTCTAGCGTCATTCGCGTTGTGCTCTATCCGACGTTAGTATTGTAACAAAAGCCGGGACGCTTAGTAATTTATTTGTTAGTTCTGGGAACGGATGGGCCAAAAAGTAAAATATTTCAGTCAATACTAATTTATCGGAAAGTTAATGGTTTTCAAGTAGGCTTAACGTCGCCAAGACCGTCCTTCGGGGAAGGCTTCACGAAATTAAGCAATATTTTTTGAACAAGTTCACTTAGAATCGGGGCCATGTGTTGAGCAGGTATAAAGAGAAAAATCGATATTTTTAATAACGTGCGAAACCACGAGAGGAGCGTAGAGGTTCCAAAGTAGAATTAAATCAAATTGTTAAATTGATAGTAATGGGAAAAGAAAGTAATATATAGATGAAATAGCTGGTTTTTTGGCGGATTTTCCAAGCTATAAGGATATATTAAATGAGATCGATTAATCCGTCTCGTATCGCTACACGGAGTCACTAGAGGAAGGCTAGGGTTATTTGTAAGTTTAGTCTCAAAATTATTTAGATAAATGTAAAATCAGTCAATTAGATAACTATTAACATGGCATAGTTATGCCAAAGCGTCCCGATATCCAGGGTTCCCGCCATTAAGATAAGAATAGAAACGTCTGGACCCAACAAAAGGGCGTGTCGAAGCGAAGTGTCGAATTGAGGAGAGATCTACGAAAAAAGTCAGTTCTTCCTTGGGTTTCACATTGAGCAGTCTACTTAGTTTTAGAGTCTCGGGTTAATTTAATAATGGATAAAGTCATTCCAAATTTTGCTATGGATCGCGCATTCCCTGAATCTCGGTACGCTATCGTGTGTCAATAAAATTAATTAATAATGATTCTCGAGCCGTTGTGTAGTTTGCTTGTTTGTTTGTTTTGTTTTTATTGTTATTCAAACCCTTCCTGGAAAGTTTTGGTGTTTCTTTTTGTTTCTTCCAACCCCAGTGTCACCCTGTGCAGCCAGTCACTCGACTACATTCTACGTAAGCAATGGATGGTAAGTGCTTGAAATTCATTCTCTGAACATACAACATTTCTAAGTTCCCACGTATTAATTAAAATGTAATGATAATTATAAACTCCCTTATGATACTGGTCATAACGGTAGATAGATAATTAAAAAAATAACCCCTCAAGTTACAGTATTAACGATTTTCTGATAGTGTTTATATTAGTTTTTCAAGTGTCAAAAACGGCTTACGTGTTATAGCAGTTCGGAGGTGATGGATATCGTTTTAATTTATGGTGAAGTAAGACAACATTTGTGTTATGGTGAAGCATTTGTATTATAGTGAAGCAAGACAACATTTGTTTGTTCGTAGAAAAGTTCTGATTCACCCTGTATTTTGTAAGGATAGCCAGGAATGGTTCAACCCCAGTTTGATTAAAAAATAAAAACTCCGAATTATTATTTTTTACGTTTATAATGTACTTTTTGTCTTCGAACGGCTTGTACAATGGACTCTTTTCGAACTGTCCTCTATTTCCGTTTTCAATAAGTAACAGGAGTCCGCTATCATATTAACGTCCTATGTGGGTATCTTCATTAAAACCTTTCAGATCTTGATAAAAGCGTTCACTCAGTAGCAGCTCAGGTGCGAATCCAAGAAATTATTTTTTACATTCATTAATCATCCTAAACCTTAGTAGCTCTCTCTCAGTATCTGTCACTATTTTTCGAATTTGAGATCCATAGAAGATGCTTCCTTTCAATTTTACATCACTGAGGTTGACTAGTTGAGTATTGGAAACAATTTTTTTCATTAATTTTCATTCAAAGCCATCGCAAGTTGCTTCATCAAATCAAGTTTGCTGTATAATATTATGACTTCCTTGAGTTGAGTGCTTTGTGTGAATTTTTGTAGTGATTGTTTTGGTTTCGACTATCCCATAGACACAAGAAGCTAGGATACTTGGTAGATCCTGACAGCTGCCCCAGAATGATTGACATGATCACCATAAATTTGCCAATTGTGCTCTGCGTATTTCTTTCTTTCAATGTAGTTGATTGTGCAATAGGAATATACAGACGTACTTATTTCCATTGTGTAAAAGTATCGCCTTCAAGCTCTGTATCTGCAAGTCTCTCCAGTCTCCAGTTCTTCGATTTATAATCGTTAGATTTCAATACATTCACCACACCATCCGTACGTCCGGACCAAAGAGCCATCGTCTTTTTTGTAGAAGAACATTTCAAATTTTTCTTATTTCATTTAGTTCCGGGTACAACCAATCATCGACTCCTTATTTCCGAAACCAAAAGTTCAGCTGCATCTTTTGGAAGAATTTTTCTTTTCTAATCAGATGATTCAACTCTTCCTGACTAAGTAGAACTGTCTCAGTAGTCACACGTGTTCGTCCTCATGTTCTTCTGTTTCCCCTTCTTCTGCTTCAGCTTCACTCTCTTCCCTTTACGCTTCAATATTTCTCGTCTTCTAACAGGAACATCATCCGCTGAAGAACTGACATCCAAACTCTTACTAATACTAATAAACTAATATTTCTGATCTATTCTGTCTATTCTATTCTGGCTTTTTTCAAAATATGTATATACTAGGAACCATGAACCTCAATGATCAGTGTGTCAAAACATGTTGAAATAAGACCTAAAGTGGTCCAAATAAATTTCTTCATCCAGACCTCAGTTCGAGAACAGCAAAGGTAGGTCAAAGATTCCTAATTAAGACTAAGGTGATTTGTAACTAAAATTTTTCTTCTTTTTTGACTTCCCATGTAATGCAGTCCTTATTGCCTTATAAAATCAATTACAGCTCGACGCGAATGACCTCATTACGCAACACTAAAACCGTACATCTTTATTGCCTTTCCGCCGGGAATTAATGGGGCGCAGATTATATCTTTGGAAAGTCGCAGTCGGAGCGAGCACTCACTCCCCCCATTAAAAGGGCCCCCGTTGTAAAAGGGGCGCAATTTATTAACTCCATAAATTATTCATAAATATACATAAATTATGCTACATAATGGAGTGCACCGGTAGAATCAATGATGCATGCTGAACACTCGGGTTAATTACTGTTCTACCGGTTTTCATAGTTAAGTGTGCATAATTCAGGGGGGCATGAAAATCAAAGGGTACCCCTCGGGGTATGCGCATTATCGTATTAATGTCCGGCTGCATGTTTAGGGTATCAATATTTCTAGTGATTAGTTGTGGGCGCTGAAATTGTCGGTTTTATTTACTGATCTTTCAATATAGGTACGCTTTGAATTGGTGATTTAATGAAGCTGTATGTGTAATGGTAAATTGACTCATTTTTAACGGATACCCTTGCGACGGGTGAGGCGCCCAAAAAATGGGATTCCATGGGCGTATCAATTTAAGAGGTTCCAAAAATTACTAAAAATGGAACAGTAAATAGGGGTGTTGATTCTGATCGTCAGGTAGATAGATGGTACTTTTTTACTTATACAAAAGTTTGTATTCAACATTTCTGTTTTCGTACACAAGAGACGTAGTCAGCGCTTTCTATAACTGAACAAGTGGCCCCTACGAAAAGTCCATAATGGCGGCACAAAATCAGTAAAATCGCTGAAAACGAAATGATAAAATACTAGAAACTTCAACATAATAAAGATGAGTGAAACTCAACTCAAACAGATTTTCGTAGCGAGCAATATCGTCAAAGTACTTCCGGAAAAGGTCATACTTCGAGCAATAACTGTTCGTTTACAAGGAGATTCCCTGTTAAATTCCTGTAGGAATTACATGCCCACCTAACCGTACACTTTAGGTCTGTTCCAACAAGAGTCAGGGATTAGTTCCAAACCGTTCGAAATGTTTGGCCAGCTAAGTTCTAAATGTGTCTTCAGTGAATATATTGCTAGAATTAGTTGGATGCACATTTCGAACGGTTTGGAACTAATCCCTGACTCTTGTTGGAACAGACCTTCTGCTTTTAATTTGCACTTACGCAGCAGCAGACAAAAGGAAAAACGTGACATTTGCTCACAGATGTGGTCAAAATTGGGACGCATCACAACTGGTTCAGCGGTCTGAATAAACGATGAACATATTTTCGTTGCATTTTCATTTGGCACTTATTTGGATGCTAATTACAAATGGCACGTATGGCACAATCAAAAGAAATAATGCAAGGCAAAAATTTTACAAATATTTTTTGCGAAACTGCCCATGGGCTCAGAAAAATTTTTTCGTTCATTCATTTAGCCTGATTCCTCAGCTTTAATTTGTTTTTTTTTAATATTTTCTGTACGATTATTTCTCATTGAGATATGGGTTATTGAGGGAAAAGTCATCTTTTTTTTTTTTGTATTACGAAGAGCACCAATTTTTATAGGTTATTTTTAGCTCAATACATGCCCATGAGGCCTGTAAATTTTGAAATCGATTGGTCCAACCGTTTTTCTTTCTTGAATCATCTGAGTTTTATCAAATCAAATTAAATATTGAAAAAAAAATTCAAAATTTTGAGAAAAAAATGATTAAGCCAGAAAAAATTTTTCTGAGACCATGGGCCGATTTGAAAAAAAAAATTGTAAAATATTTGCCTTGTATAATACAAGGCAAAAATTTTACTATTTACTTTATTGCACTTGATTCTTTTTTTTTTCTCGATACGACCATTATTCGCGAACTTACAGCCTTTCAAAAACACTAAAAAAATTTGGAAACTTTTCTGCTGCCATAATTTTTTTTGCTGAATGTATAATACCATAATTTAGTCCAATTAAATAAGCCTTTAAATCGAAATTTTGGTCAACTTGCCTGAATTTTTTATATGAGTTAGTTTGAGGAATGTTATAACAATAAGTGAGTAATTTTTTGTTCAACCCCCGACCAAGGGTGAAAAAAAGATAAAACAGAGGGGTTTTTCAAGATAACTCAAAACGGGTAAGGGCTAGAAAAAAAGTTTCGTATAAAAGTTGTAAAGCATACAATTCTACATAAATGGCCTCTTGACTTTTTCTTGTATTATTAAAATTAACAGAGTTAGGGAGGCTAGAAGTTAAGGGAAGATTTCAGGAATTTAAAAAAATCATAAGCAGAAAAATGAATGAATTTTATATATTTTTTATATATATTTTTTAATTTTTAATAAGAAAGTTATAACAATTTCAAATTTGTTGTTCACCTCCCTAAACAGATATTTTAACGAAAACCTCGATACAAGTCAATTTAATTTTGTCAATTTGTTTACATAAATCATATTTTTAATACTTTTTGAGTAAATATAATTTTTTTATAAATAAAAAATATAGTTTTTCTGAAATAAAAAGTAAGGGTAGCAACCCCCAAACGCGGAACCACTTGCGAAATATTTGTTTTTTATCATAAGTAATTTCCATTTTGTTTCATTTCAAAATATTGATTAGAACCCCAGAAATTTTGAAAAAACTGTTTCGGGGGGCGAACTTTGAGGGTGTATTACAGCCCGTAAATATGTTTTTCCGACGATAAAAAAAATACGTGTCTCTTTACATTTTTTAGAGTAGATTGAAAAAAAAAATTACAAAATTTATTCGTTTTTCTGCTTGTTATGATTTTTTATAAATTTCTGAAATATTCCCTTAACTTCTAGCCCACCTAACTCTGTTAATTTTAATAGTACAAGAATAAGTCAAGATGCCATTTTTATGTGGAATTGTATGCTTTACAACTTTTATAAGAAATTGTTTTTCTAGCCCTTGCCCCTTTTGAGTTATCTTGAAAAACTCCTTTGTTTTATCTTTTTTCACCCTTGGCCGGGGGTTGAACAAAAAATTACTGTCACTTGTTATTATAATATACCTCAAACTAACTCCTATCAAATATTCAGGCAAATTGACCAAAATTTCGATTTAAAGGCATATTTAATTGGACTAATTTGTATATTTAACAAATTAAATCATCATTATTCCAGTAGGCACTCGGTAGGAGTTAATATTTCAACGAGAAGTAGAAGAATTTTCTTTGTTTACGATCACGACAGTAAGTACCATTCAAACAAGTAAATGAGACACAGAAAACAACATTTTAGAAAAATGTTATCAGTTTTAAGACGTTTAAAAACGATTACCGTTTTGAACAAACAACGCTTGTTTAACCCGCGAACAGTTACAATGTTACGGAAGACAAGTTTACTGCTGCCCTTTAACGTTGTCATTATGTTTTATTTTATGCTTCTTTTGTAATTCACCATTCCAGTCACGCTATCGTATCGTGCGTCTATAATCAGATTACTCAAGCCGCGATTATGGTGTCTCCCTGAATTGGATCAGTTTCCTAGAGAACTACTACGGTTAACTTTGTTTTCTAACATTCTTGCTGAGAACTATGGTTTCTCACTCTCTGTTCCCATCCAATATTAGCGTATTAACGTTCAAAGCTTCCGTAATCTCTTAAATGTTGAGCCAATCTTACAAATATTTTCTTATTCGGTATTTATAGGTCCCATCTAATATTATCTTCTTGCAACATCATCGTTTTCTCCTGACAAAAAGTAGGCTTTAACCATATCAAGTCTTTCTTGGGTTGTATATATGTTTTTATAATGTCCCACAATTGTTTACATATTTGATTAAGGAAAAGAGAATTTCATATTCGTATTCAGGGGAACTCTTACTATTACCTCTAAAAAACTGACTGCTACTATGAACAAAAGTAAACAAAAAAACTCCAAAATGCTTTCGTGTTTCTAAGAAGCCTCAGTTATCAAACGATATTCTGTATCCTCTCTTATTTTTTTTTTTTAAGAGACAGGATCCTGGATAATTACGCCATTAAGAACCGTTCCCTTTGTGAACAGCGACGCGAGCTCTCAATTAACAATGATTTATTCATAAATTTCAGCGCTAGTTTGAAACTGAGCGTTCTGCAGCAGTAGTCAAACACAACTGGATGAAGTTAAAGCTAATATCAAACATGTACACGCCAAACTAAGTAAGTCGGATTATAAATTAGGCTGGAATTGCAGGAGGATCCGACTTAATTATTGCGTGGCGCTTATTGCAGTTCTGGGAGTTGGGGTCTGATAGCTATTATAGTTTTCCTTTCGCAAAGTTCGGTCGTTTCGAATGTACCTGAGTTATTACGATTAGTCAATGTTTCTCAACGTTCACAATCTGTAGAAGCTCGTAGCTTCAGATCAGCGGAATGTGTTGCTGTATCTGATGTCCCACAGGGTTCCTGTCTCAGACCTTTACTGTTTTCCATTTTAATAAATGATATCGTTAACTTTTAGCTTTTTTATTATTAGAGATAGACCTATCAAACCTTATATCACTGTAATATTGAGAAAGCGCACTGTCTATCTTCGAAATTCAAGGAAAAAGATGATGGTGGAAGGATATTATGTGAATAAACCTGTACATCGAGCACAGTATATTCAAATGTTGAAATCAAAAATAAATATTACGTATATCTAGTAAAAATGTTACATGAAACGTTAATTTAATAACGTAACGAAATGACATTTCAAATAAATAATTTGTTTACAATCAAAATATGTAAAACACATTTCAGCTTTACAGTTTTTTGATATGAAAAATTGGTACATTTCAAACGCCATTAAGAGAATCAAATTATCGTGAATGCGATATTAAAAACTAATATTTACTGTTCCGCCATGCAGATGGCTGTTGGTGAAATTATAACTAAAACATTTTAATGTTTCCATGTGTGTGTTTCAAAGTGAAACAATTTTAAAATTGTATTGTATGAAAATTCCATGTAACTTAATTATTATTGACAAAATCGCGCCTATATGTTCACTGTTCTATAATTGTATCCGATACAAATCTCGTAGAAAGTGACGCTTTGAAAATAAACTTGTCTAAACTTTCAACGTACATAAATAATGAAGTAATTTCTTATTGCCTTCGAAGTTCGTACGATATTAAACATTAATTTTCGAATGAATCGATACAAACTCCTTCTGTGCTCTACAGGCGCCACGAAACTTGGAACGTAATTAATTCCAATTTCAATTTTGACCTAAAGTATAAAAAAATAAAAGTTGAGCTGATGTAACACGTCTCTTGCATAAAAAGATAAATATTAGCTAAATTTGAAATGAAAAATACTTATTTTGATTTTGTACAGGGTTAATCACTATAATCTGACAACTTATTGTGAGTTTATTATTGAAATCACAAAAAAGTTTTTAATACAAAAGTTTTAGCTTTTTTTATGAATTTTTATAATACAGTATTAGAAAAAACAATTGAATAATGGAAATCACTAAATTAAAGAATTTTGTGGACTCTTGTGGCCTTTCTACAATAATTTAATATTTGAATTTACCATGGTAAACCTCGAATAAATATTTGCTTACTTTGAAAAAATATAGTAATATACTTAGTTCTAATTCTTCATTTAGAACAATTCTTCGTTTCTGTCTCTAAAGCAGCGGTCTTCAAACTTTTACGACTTGCGGAAACCCGCCAACATTTCGATTATTTTGAGGAACCTCTACACCTAAAGAGAAATTACGAACACATTTTTTACTGATTGTTTAATATATTTATAAATACTACGATTAATAAAATAAATATTCTACTAAGCAAAAATTAAAGACTTTAAAGTTTCAAGTAAATATTTATTGAGTAAAAGTTGCAATCGCATTTGAAATTCTGCATTAAGCACATTGCGATACTTTGTTTTTGTCGCTACGTACGTGGAAAATGATTTTTCGCACAGGTACGTAGTTGCAAAAGGCTTTAATACATTTATTGTCTGGTCAGTAATTTCAGAATATTCAAATAAATCTGTAGCCAAAAATCAAGACCAACACGAAGAACGCTGCGTCAGCTTATACACTGAAAAAAGGATTTATTTGGACTAAATAAATATCGTTTGCCATGAACTAATACTAGTTTTGGATATCGCCTAGCATATATAGCGTGAAAAGTAACTAATAATAAGTTCCTAGTTTTGTAATAAATCTTATTTGAATGTTAATTTATTTTTACTGTAATATTACATTTCGCCTCTTTATTATTAATCTACATATTTTAAGATGTAGATGACATAAGATTAATAGAAATATATCTTAGCTTAATGTGAACTAACAGTTCTTCAGTGAAAATGGATTATTTTAATATTAACAAATCAATGGTTTATAAAAAGCGAATTGTTTTTTTACGCTAATATTGGACGTATTTATTTTTTGATTAGTCTCAAAATTATGTACTTTCTCAAATTTAATTAAACTGATAATTAGATAATAGTGTTGGGATCTACTAATAGAGAAGAACATACGAGTATATACGATACTTTTATTCGAACATTTCATTTTTGCTAAAAATTAAATGTAAGACTTAAATATATCGTTCAAAACTACTTGTTTACAGTTTAATGATTAAAAATAATATTCGGATTTTTAAATTGGGTTTTATTATAAATTTATGAAACTACAACAGCAACACTATGTCCTTATCTAAAACTGACTTTTTGACGATTATTACTTGTAAGGCCCTAGCTTCCACAGTTTCTGCAACCATTTTAATAAGGAGCAAACGGAACACAGCACTCTATAACTATATGCACATACGTATTATATTATGAATACGATCTAAGAACAACAAGAAACACTACCTTTTGATATAGTCCATACTAGCTTACTGAACTACACAGGTACCTTGCGTACATAGTCGTCATGATGGCAAAAATACGACTGTTAGTATAGAACACAAATTGGTCACGTGGCTGGAGTAATTTTTAAATAATATTTTTTAATATTGAACTTATAAGAGTTTTAAACTATATAAAAATTTAACTTTTATAACCAGCTGATTCACATTTAAGAAATTATATGTTTGGAATAATTTTCCTTTAAAGTTTAATTGTAACGTTTGATAGGCCTAAATAAAAAATAATATTTATTAAATAAAAACGAATATAAATTTGTATTAAAAATTTATTCTTTTATTTCGCCTAATAAATATTTTAAAATCATAAATGGTTATATCAAATCTAATTTGTTAATAATAGACAAACCTGTTGTAAACTGTTTCTTTTTTTAATTCAAACAAATCAAATGACTTGTATTGAATGTAACTGGTTTATCTTAATGTAAACTGTAAATGTAAACTGACTGCATTCAAAACAACCGATTGATTTAATGGAAAGTAATTGTTTTTTCAGTGTAAGTTATAAGCCGACTTATTTGCACTTGCATAGATAAATCTCTCATAGTAACTTATACGCATGTACTTATAAAAATAAAAAGTTTTGAGAGTATAAATTTTTTTGAATTTTGTAATTATTAATAATAAAATTTTAAATTTTTGACAGAGTCGCGGAACCCCCAGAGAGGTTGTGCGGAACCCCAGGGTTCTGCGGAGCACAGATTAAATACCGCTGCTCTAAAGCGTCTCTCAATGTCGTAAAATGCAGCAGCAGGAACTGGAAACCCGGGATGCAAACGAGCATACTCGGCGCGCGCTGCATTCGCATTATTATTATTCTTGTAAAATAAACGGATAACTTCAAATTGTTTGTTCTCACTAAATATAATTTCTTTGTCGAAATGGTTTGTTATAGGAAATAAATTAATGATGATAAATAAGCTTCTGTCAAAGTCATTTGTTTGTTCCCCGTGCCTCGTCCATAGCCATTGCGATCCGTCAGATATAAATTTCCCTTCTGTTTTTTCAAAAATAGTTTTAAACTGAAATATGTCGATAAGTCCTGAGTCAAACAGTAACATATTATATATTCTTGTAAAGAGAATAATTTAACGAAGCTAAGTATGCACTTAGTGTAATATACGGGGTGTTACATTTAAAATAACAATAAAATATTTTCTTTGTAGGAATTGCAAAGACAAGTTTATGACTAGTCTCTAAAAAGACTTTCTGTATAACACTGACAACACTGCATAGTTTCATATAAGTTAGTCCCAAATGCCAGAGTATAAAATCAGCGATTCTCAACAAGTTTTTCATTAAAGAATTGTGCACATTCATTTTTTGTAGGTTCCCAAGTTTTTCATAAAAAAATTATTAATTACATTTTCTACATAAGTGTGTCGCTGTTTAAAATACATGTACGTATTTAAGCTTCACCCTGTATACGTGTGCTTGGCAAAAAGTCTACAGCAGGTATTCAAAACGTGAAAATAGCAAAAAGGTGGCTTCACCCGCCCATCCTAACGCCAGTTTCCTGTACGGCAACCTGGGGAGGGCGAATCACGATCCATTTTCGGCGGTAATTGATTCAACCGAGAGTGAAACGAAATGCGGACAATAACAGTTTGCGCACGTGCCCCCTAATCCGGTAGTTTCGGGCTTGTTTCCGCCGTCCTCCAGTTGCAAGACGGCGGGCGGGGCAATTTCCTCCAGTAATTCCGTTTATGCCGATTATGCTAAGCATGTAGATGTTTTCAAAACTAAGAGGCCGCCTCTCCCGCGTGCCATCTACAAGATGAGACCCCGAAATAACATCGACGTAACGGCCGTAGTAAATTTCCGCGATGGGTAGTAGCATCGCCCGCTTGTTTATGTTCCGTGCGCTCGTTTTTTAGGGCCGCGTCTTAATTTTTCTCGGAAATTTTACGGCCGCTCCCCGGGGACCGCCAATGGGGAACTATACTGCCGCTTCGCGTTGGGGATAATTTAAATGCAGTGATTATATTTTATTTGATGCTCGCGCGATTATAATATACAGGGTGTAACTAAATAAGTGTAAAACATTTAAGGGGGTGATTCCTCATCGAAAAAAAGATGGGATCTTTCATATAAAGAAACTTCATTGGAGCATCCCTTGTTAAGATACAGCCCCTTAAAGGGGGTACATAAAATTTGTTTGTAACAATTTTTTTCACACACTAAACAAGTTACAATATTGAAATTAACCTGACATTTTCTACTACCAAAAAGACACTTAGCCAGTAATTTATTTGGTTTACCCCATGGTTGTAAGGGGTGGAAAACGCAACCCCTAAAATTTATTTCCAACGTAATTTTTTGTCTTATTATTTTTTTACCATTTAAAAATTTATTTCCGATAGCCTGTTTCATTCTAAAAAAAAATGTCTCTTGAATTTTTTGCCCAAATTAAACCAGTTCGCAGCAAAAAATTATTTTACGAACAACTACAGAGATACATCGTCATAAATGCGGACTGGATTTACTGTTATTTTGTAGTTACTACCTGCATTAAATGATTAAAGGGGAATAATCAAAACTAATTTAATAATAACAAAACATACAACATGTAGAAATCATAGTAAATGTTCAATATGTCTACCTTCAGACATTACGCATGCGTCTAGACGTCGGCGCATTGAGCCACGTATTCGCTCAAATATTCCTGGAGTCTCTCTAATTACCCTGCACGCATCGATAATGCGGTTTCTTAAGTCCTCTACATCGCGAACAGGAGTACGATAAACCAAATGCTGCAAATGGCCCCAAGTAGACAAATCCAGAGGATTGAGATCCGGGGATCGAGCGGGCCAATTCTGTGGTCCTCCTCGACCTATCCACTGATTTGCATATGTTTCAGTTAAATGCTGACGTGCTACTTGACTAAAATGGGCGGGAGCCCCATCATGCATAAAAACCATATCCCTTCTGACGCCCAAAGGAACTTCCTCCAGCAGTACGGGGGGATGCACTTTTCTTAAAAATTGAACGTATGCCTCACCATTTAATCGAGGAGGTAGAAAATGAGGCCCAATTAAATAATCCCCAATAACTCCGACCCACACCTTAAGAGAAAACTGTTCTTGATGGTTAGTTTCGACAATAGCGTGATGGTTTTCATCAGCCCATATGTGGTAATTATGAAAATTAATAATCTTGTCCCGAGAAAAACTACATTCGTCTGTGAATTCGATCGTCTTCAGAAAGTCACGATTTCTTCTAATCATTTCCAGCATCCAATTGCAAAATTCAAGACGGTTCGGAAAGTCTCGCGGTAACAGTGCCTGTACTCGTTGCAGATGGTAAGGGTATAAGAGATGTTCCTTTAAAATTCGAAATACCGTCATATGATCAACATTTAGCTGGAAAGCAATCTTTCTAGTACTGGTAGTAGGTTGTTCTTCTATCAAATTAAGTACTGCTGCCTCAAGCTGTGGTGTTCTTACTTCTCGATGGCGACCACAATCCTGCGTTCTTTTGTTGAATGAACCATATTCACGTAATCGTTGATGAAGTCAGACAAATATTCTATGTGAAGGATGCTGCCGTTGAGGATACATTTCAGCATATCTTGTAGAAGCTTCTAACCCATTCCCCTGCGACAGACCGTAAACGTAATGCATATCAGCCATTTCCTCATTTGTGTATGCCATTTTAATAACAAGTGAATTATTAAAGTAACAAATTAAGAACAGAACAATACACAATTAGTATTACTTCAATTTCAAAAATTTACAAACTGACAGCTTGATTCCAATTTAATTGTCAGTATCGCTAATGGCGGCCTACTAGATAAATTAGTTTCGTATTTTCGTTTTATGGCGATATGTATCTTGTTCGTAAAATAATTTTTTGCTGCGAACTGGTTTAATTTGGGCAAAAAATTCAAGAGACATTTTTTTTTAGAATGAAACAGGCTATCGGAAATAAATTTTTAAATGGTAAAAAAATAATAAGACAAAAAATTACGTTGGAAATAAATTTTAGGGGTTGCGTTTTCCACCCCTTACAACCATGGGGTAAACCAAATAAATTACTGGCTAAGTGTCTTTTTGGTAGTAGAAAATGTCAGGTTAATTTCAATATTGTAACTTGTTTAGTGCTTGTGAAAAAAATTGTTAAACAAATTTTATGTACCCCCTTTAAGGGGCTGTATCTTAACAAGGGATGCTCCAATGAAGTTTCTTTATATGAAAGATCCTATCTTTTTTTCGATGAGGAATCACCCCCTTAAATGTTTTACACTTATTTAGTTACACCCTGTATAATGCTCGCTAGGTATTAAGGAACGTACAGGGTGTCCTGTTTGTAGTTCATACATTTGGAGCGAGGAGAAAACGACGAATTTGTTCCTCTTGGTAAAATAGTGGGGGTGGTTTTCTCATTAACTCAGCTTTTCCGACGTACAGGAAGTTAAAGTGGCTTCTTTGAAACGGGGGTTTCTTAATTAATTTTAATAAATCTGCTACAGCTAAAGATAAACAGAGTAAAAATTTTGTAAACATCCTAACGTCTTTAAAAACGCCAAAAATAATATGAAAATACGTATACGAGTTGAAAAAGTACATTTTTCAAGAAAAATGAGAGCTCACAGAAGGACATTTTAAAATATTAACCAGCAAATGGCGTGTAACTATGGATTCAGTATAATTTGACGATACAAATGTTTATGTTCTGAAAAGTTTCCTAGTCCACAAATTCCTCATCTTAGTACTTTTACTGCAATCGACATGTTTCGAGATGGTACTTTTTTAACTCATACTAGAGATCAGATTCGTCCACACAGTCTGTAAGACTGTAGACACTATAGATGTGGAAGAAGTCATTTTAAATACTGCTAGAGAATTGCTGCCGGTTTAATGATTCAGTCTACAGACCATTAGTATTAAGAAAACAGCAATCACAGCACATCTAACAAGGTTCACGAAACTTTGCCCCAGGATAACAATGCCTGACTATATTTTTGTAGCTGGTTCAGGAATAAACAAAATGAAAATAATGACGACTTCTGTAATACGGTCCTTTTTACTAACGAGTCATGTTTTACGAAAAATAGGATGATAAATCTACACAACGGTCATGAATGGAGTGTCGATAATTGAAAAGCAATAATTGTGTACCATTCCTAACATCGATTTGTTATTAATGTATGGACTGGAATTATCGCAGATCACTTATTAGAACCACTTGAGCAAATTGAGGTTTGAATGGTGTTCATTATCAAATTTTTTTTAGAACTAGTTATTTTGCCAGCTCTATTAGAAGATACGCACTTGAATATGATTTATGCATGGTGGCCTACCACCACATGACACTCAAACTGTGCAATTGTTCCTTTTAATAATCAATTTCCTGTACGACGGATTGAACGTGGACAAGATGCAGCTGTAAATTGGCCTGTCACGTCTCCCGACTTGAGTTTTTTGTATTTTTAGTTTTGGGGATTCCTGAAAGGCAAAGTTTATGCTACATCAGTACAAACTCGTCAAAAATTATGGACATGAAATGCGAAAATGTAAAATTTTGTTCGCCAAATATAGGAGTTTTGTTTCGCACACGACAATCATTTCATACAGCCTTGGGCACAGAAGAAAATGGCAGGCAATTTCAGTATTTGTCATATTTTGCTTATTTATTTATATACCTATTTTAATTATTCATGTATTTGGTAATTTCTGCTTTTTAAATGGCTGTTTATTGCCTATTCTTATATTTAATCTTAAGATTACACAAGGCCGACAAAATTTGGCCGACCCTCAAACTCAGAAAACCAGAACGTACCTACCTTTCCGAAGGATTTTCGTGCGCTGAATTCGAATTTGAGGACCAAATTTCTCAATTGGCTCTGGTTTTCGTGATATCCTAACCTAAAAGCGTCAAAATCGCGATTTCTTGACATATTTGAGGTTATACTGCATGGATATGTAAATTTTGTTGCTAAAACTATTAATGGGATCTTCAATACTGTACTTACTCTTTAATGCACATGGATTTAGTGACCGCAAAAATCACCCGTTTTTTCACAATTCGCAGAGAACTAAAGAAAATAGATAAAAATATGTTTTTGGTCTCAAATTACTCTTCGTAAAAAATTAAGATGAGCATAGCTTTTAGTTTTTTGACAATCTTCAAAAATCGCTCGAAAAGACGCTCGAAATAAAGAATTGAACATTACCAATAAATATAAAAACTATTAGCATGTGAATTTTTCTATCGAATGATTCGTGATACAAAGAAAGATTTATTCTCGTGACTGAAATAAGCATGTTGAATTATAAAATCCACCCTTAAGCGCGCTCAGGGGGTAAAATCATCCCCAAATAATTGTAAAAATTAAAAAATATATATATTAAGATAATTCACATGCTAATAGTTTCTATATAAATTGGTAATAATCAAAATTTTCATGTTTGGCATTTTTTCAACCCCTAAGTAGGGGTGATTTTTAAAATTTTCAAAATACTAAAACCTATGCTCATTTCAGTTTTTTACGACAAGTAATTTGCGCCAAAAACATATTTTTATGTATTTTTCTTAATTCTCTGCTAATTGTGAAAAAACGGGCGAAAATCACAGGTTTTTTGCGGTCACTCTTTAGTAGTTTGACTTATTTCTCGGTTTTTGGAATATTTCAACATGCGATTTCTCAAATAGGTACTAAAAATGGTATCGAGATAATTACAAGTGCATTTTAAAGAGTAAATATAGTACTTTAAGACCCCATTAATGGTTTCAGCGAAAAAATTACTTTTCCATGTAACATAACCTCAAATATGTCAAAAATCGCAATTTTAGCATTTTTAGGTTAGGATATCTCGGAAACCAGAGCCAATTGAGAAAATTGGACCTCGTACTCGAATTCAGCACACTAAAATCTTGTTATTTGCAAGTTCATTGTTTAATATTTTGTGATAATTAAAATTCGTGTTGTCAAATTATACTGATTTTGAGTCCAGAACATGTTTTTTCATGTTAATATTTGTAAACTCACTTCAACTCTTCTCTGAACAGAAACTTAATTTTTTTTGAAAAATGTAGGTACATCTTATTGATTGACTCATCTTTTTGTATTATGTGTTAGAAGTTAGAATATTCAGAAAATTTTGATTTTTAACATCTTTTTCTTTCAATTATATCTCTCAAACTACCCCCGCATGGACGCCATTGCTATTGAGGATATGATTTTTCTTAGCACACAATCCATATTTATTTATATACAAATTTTGACATATTTAGCCGATTTAAAAATAAATTAAGAGAAATCTTCCTCAAAGTAACAATTTNTAAAATAAAGTTATATAGTCATTAATGTTATTGAAACTGACAGCTGCTATACAGCTCGTTGAGAAATGAGGTTAAGTTGGTCGCTGTAAGCTACGCCCTGCGTCCAATGTGTCAGAGCCAACTTCGACCACGTTTTTATTTGAACGCTCGTTATTTAAACTTAAGATTACACAGGCCGACAAAATTTGGCCGATCCTCAAACTCAGAAACCAGAACGTACCTACATTTGCGAAGGATTTTCGTGCTCTAAATTCGAATTTGAGGTCCAAATTTCTCAATTGGCTGTGGTTTTCGAGATATCCTAACCTAAAAGCGTCAAAATCGCGTTTTTTGACATATTTGAGGTTATACTGCATGGATATGTAAATTTTGTTGCTAAAACTATTAATGGTATCTTCAATACTGTACTTACTCTTTTATGCACTTGGATTTATCTCGATATTATTTTTCGTCTTCGAGAAATCGCATGTTGAAAGAGTGACAGCAAAAATCGCCCGTTTTTTCACAATTCGCAGAGAACTAAAGAAAATAGATAAAAATATGTTTTTGGTCTCAAATTACTAGTCGTAAAAAATTAAGATGAGCATAGCTTTTAGTTTTTTGGAAATTTTTCAAAAATCACCCCTATTTAGGGGTTGAAAAGACGCTCAAAATGAAGAATTGAACATTACCAATAAATATAAAAACTATTAGCATGTGAATTTTTCTATCGAATGATTCGTGATACAAAGAAAGATTTATTCTCATGACTGAAATAAGCATGTTGAATTAGAAAATCCACCCTTAAGCGCGCTCAGGGGGTAAAATCATCCCCAAATAATTGTAAAAATTTAAAAAAATATAAGATAATTCAAATGCTAATAGTTTCTATATAAATTGGTAATAATCAAATTTTTCATTTTTGGCATTTTTTCAACCCCTAAGGGTGATTTTTTAAATTTTTAAAACACTAAAAGCTATGCTCATTTCAGTTTTTTACGACAAGTAATTTGCGACCAAAAACATATTTTTATGAATTTTTTTTTAATTATCTGCGAATTATGAAAAAACGGGCGAAAATCACAGGTTTTTTGCGGTCACTTTTTAGTAGTTTGACTTATTCCTCGGTTTTTGGAATATTTCAACATGCGATTTCTCAAATACTAAAAATGATATCGAGATAATTACAAGTGCGTTTTAAAGAGTAAGTATAGTACTTTAAGACCCCATTAATGGTTTCAGCGAAAAAATACTTTTCCATGTAACATAACCTCAAATATGTCAAAAATCGCAATTTTGGCATTTTTAGGTTAGGATATCTCGAAAACCAGAGCCAATTGAGAAATTTGGACCTCGTACTCGAATTCAGCACACTAAAATCCTTTGAGAACGTATATTCGTGTTGTTGTGTTAAAATCTTGTTATTTGCAATTTCATTGTTTAATATTTTGTGATAATTAAAATTCGTGTTGTCAAATTATACTGATTTTGAGTCCAGAACATGTTTTTTCACGTCAATATTTGTAAACTCATTTCAACTCTTCTCTGAACAAAAACTTAATTTTTCTTGAAAAGGTAGGTACATCTTATTGATTGACTTATCTACCTTTTTGTATTATGCGTTAGAAGTTAGAATATTCAAAAAATTTTGATTTTTAACATCTTTTTCTTTCAGTTATATCTCTCAAACTACCCCCGCATCGACGCCATTGCTATTGAGGATAATGTGGTTTTTCTTAGGACACAATTCATATTTATTTAGGTATATACAAATTTTGACATATTTAGCAGATTTAAAAATAATTAAGAGAAATTCTCTTCAAAGTAACAATTTTAACACCCTGTATTTCGGGAATGTGACAGTAATTAGAAAAATGTTATACGAACAGTTCGCATTATTTTTATTATTATATTTATTATTATTATTATTTTTTAAGTATAGACAGGGTAATCTGTATAAAATTATGTTATGCACAGGAATTATGATAACTCAATTTAATAAAATTTACACGCTTGAGCGTACCGCCATGCGCCATACAGACAACACATTTAATATTAGCCGATCTGGATTATTAGCTTTCGCTGCACAAATATCGAAAATAATGGATACTGCTCATATTTACAAACTTATGACTTTTTGATGTTAACGGTTATAAAGTTGATGAACTGTTAATCATAAATATCAAAAGCCTGCATTCATAGCTGCATTCCGCTCTGTAAATTTTTACAGGGTTTCTGTTTAATCCAACATTTTCCGCTTAAAAAAAAAATCCAATATTGTTTGCAGTTAAAAATGGAATCGTATACATGGACGACCCGTTTTACATATTTGCGAAATACTTTACTAAAAACAACAGATATTTCCCATCAGAACATGATAAAATTTCAGCGCAACTTTTTCATAGTGAAATTTAAATGAATTGTTCAGGTTTATCTAAAAAGTATAATCTGCAATTCCGGGCAAATCATTTGCTGAAATGTTAAAATAACGTTGTTAATTAGGCGATTTTCAACGCAAAGGGTCCCAAAATTGCTAACGATGCAAGGGGAAATATTAATAGAGAATATTTTTCAATAATCCGCTGTAGAAACTAGAAATAACGAGGTATAACGATTGTTGTGCATTCGTTTTGCTTCTGCAACATTTTGTCTGCATTCACCGTGTATGAATAGCATATATAGGTATAGGCTGTTTCAGACCTCCCGTAAATACAAGAGGTGATAGTACGACAAGAAATATGAATTTTTTGTCTTTGAACTATATGTCTATCTCCTCTTGTTTTCGAAATACAGAGCGACAAAATAAAATTTTTTTAATAGAATTTTTACATAAATTCGAAACGGTGCAAAATATTTTTATGAAAGTTGGTATTCCGGGGTTTTTAAGGATGCCAAATACGCTGGTGTAATTATTTTTTGGATATTTCATAGAGTTCGCTAGTTATGCTACATTCCCATAACATTTTTTTTTGTCGTACTATCACTCCCTGTATTTACGGGAGGTGTTTCTGAAACAGCCTGTGTATATCAATTCGTGATTACAGTAATTATGCACCTATTACTACTTTACTTAGATTAATTAATAATTATTGAAACATAATAGACTTTTAGACTAGGCAGTATCTGTTTTGGTTTGGGTGAATTGTATATCCACGGAGATTTTTGGCTTTTTTGCTTTCAAATATCACTAGAAATGAAAATTTTTCTATGCGCATAAAAAAACGTGGGCTTAACTGTATTGTTTTTTAACTCCATTTTTGCAATTTTTTCAATTTTTACCATAATCATGATTCATTCAATTTGCAACTAGTCATGTTTTGTAAAAAATTAATTACAAACATTTTTTTCCTCTTCCATTTTCGCCTAAAATCAACTCTTGAAAAGATAGATAATTAAATAGGAAGAAAAATATGACATTTTTCGAATTTTTTTAACATATTGTGCCGCCAAAAGTTAAGCCCACGTTTTTTTTATGCGCATAGAAAAATTTTCATTTCTAGTGATATTTGAAAGCCAAAAATCTCCGGGGATATACGATTCACCCAAATATGGCTTTTTGAAACAGATACCGTCTGGACTATTTGGAGAAATGCAACCGGTGCATTACCACCCAAATTACTGTACACCCCTTAAGGTTGGCCCGTTTGAGGTGATTTTTTTTTTAAATGTTCGTCATAAAATTCTCTATCGATCCCTCTTTCTCAATTTTCGCTTTGGTCTTCATTTTCGCGGAATTTGACTCCAAAAATGGGATTGCACGGAAAAAACTAGATTTTTCGCACAAAAATGAGATTGAGATTTTGCCGGACTTTTTTATGGGGGAATGCTCATCTTGGAAAGCCCTACAAGACTCTCCACTTAGATTTCGGAGAGAAATTTTCCGTTGCCGCTAAATATGGCCACAATCATCCTAAAATTTTCACATATCAGAAATCGTTCTACTGAAAACTGGGAAAGTATTGGAAAAAAATCTCATCTCACAAAAATTATTTGTACACATTCGAGGAATCCGCAAAAATTTGTCCAGAATTTTTGGACACATTTTTGGACATTCACAAAAATGGCCACATACAGATTTTCCGAATTTTCCCGTAATTCTGAAAAATTAAATTCAGAAAGGTTCCATAAATGATTTTGAACCCTTTTTTGGGAATTCAATTTTTTGACAAAAGTGGCCATTTTGGATACAATAGTTCTTTGTTAATGAGAAATGATTGATTTTTCCTGGAACTGATCGGATGGAAATGTATGATAGTGAAAGTCTTCAGCATCTACTGGATGCTTTAAACTTTCGAGACCATAAGATTTTATGTGGATCTTTCTCTTTTTGGTCACTTTGATCCAAAATCCGCGAATCGTTTTATTCAAAATTAGGATAGTATTGGGAAAAGGTGTTGAACAAATGGACACATTTTTAGATATTCCGAAAAATGGCCGCATACAGAGATTTTCGGAATTGGAATGATATGTGAAAATTTTTGGATGATTGTGGCCATTTTTAGCGGCAACGGAAAATTTCTCTGCGAAATCTAAGTGGACAGTCTTGTAGGGCTTTCCAAGACGAGCATTCCCCCATAAAAAAGTCCGGCAAAATCTCAATTTCGTGTTTCGTAGGGTAATTTTTGTGCGAAAAATCTAATTTTTTCCGTGCAAACCCATTTTTGGAGTCAAATTCCGCGAAAATGAAGACCCAAAGCGAAAATTGAGAAAGAGGAATCGATAGAGAATTTTATGACGAACATTTTAAAAAACAAATCACCTCAAATGGGCTAACCCTAAGGGGTGTACAGTAATTTGGGTAGGCATTGAAAAAACAGGTAGTTTTAGCTTGCATTAAAACTGCCTGTTTTTTCATTAGATGCTGTCGAAACAAAGAATATTCAACAAAAAGACACTCGAAACGGTAAAAATATGTTTTTCTATACGTACACTGAAAGAAATGCGTTTTATTCTTTATTAGAATTCTATATACCATTATAAGACCATTGTTTACTGTATGTGACAGTTAAACAGGTGAACATTGGATATAAAACGCGTATTGCTAGCACAGTTGTATAGTGACTATAAACCTTATTCTTTATTAAATTATTGTATAACTAGTATACAACGTTTTTTTATACCCTTTACGAAATAATAGTAATAACTGTTATTAAAGTGTTCCATATCGTTATTAGAACATCTAGTACTNGTTTATCTAAAAAGTATAATCTGCAATTCCGGGCAAATCATTTGCTGAAATGTTAAAATAACGTTGTTAATTAGGCGATTTTCAACGCAAAGGGTCCCAAAATTGCTAACGATGCAAGGGGAAATATTAATAGAGAATATTTTTCAATAATCCGCTCTAGAAACTAGAAATAACGAGGGATAACGATTGTTGTGCATTCGCTTTGCTTCTGCAACATTTTGTCTACATTCACCGTGTATGAATAGCATATATAGGTACAGGCTGTTTCAGGCGTCCCGTAAATACAAGAGGTGATAGTACGACAAGAAATATGATTTTTTTTGTCTTTAAACTATATGTCTATCTCCTCTTGTTTTCGAAATACAGAGCGACAAAATAAAATTTTTTAAATAGAATTTTTACAAAAATTTCCAAACGGTGCGAAATATTTTTATGAAAGTTGGTATTCCGGTGTTTTTAAGGATGCCAAATACGCTGGTCTAATTATTTTTTGGATATTTCATAGAGGGCGCTAGTTATGCTACATTCCCATTACATTTTTTTTGTCGTACTATCACTCCCTGTATTTACGGGAGGTCTTTCTGAAACAGCCTGTATATATCAATTCGTGATTACAGTTATTATGCACCTGTTACTACTTTACTTAGATTAATTAATAATTATTGAAACATAACAGACCTTTAGACTAGGCCGTATCTGTTTTGGTTTGGGTGAATCGTAGATCCACGGAGATTTTTGGCTTTTTGGCTTTCTAATATTATTAGAAATGAAAATTTTTCTATGCGCATAAAAAAAACGTGGGCTTAACTGTTGGCTGCACAATATCTTTAAAAAAATCGAAAAATGTAATATTTTTCTTCCTATTTAATTAACATGTTTCAATAGTTGATTTTAGGCGAAAATGGAAGAGGAAAAAATGTTTGTAATTAAATTTTTTACAAAACATGACTAGTTGCAAATCGAATGAATCATGGTTATTATGGTAAAAATCGAAAAAATTGCAAAAATGGGGTTAAAAAACAATACTTTTTAGGGAATTTTTTGGGGTATTTAAATTGGGTATCGGCTACCCAATTAAAAAGTATTGTTTTTTAACCCCATTTTTGCAATTTTTTCGATTTTTACCATAATAATCATGATTCATTCGATTTGCAACTTGTCATGTTTTGTAAAAAATTTAATTACAAACATTTTTTCCTCTTCCATTTTCGCCTAAAATCAACTCTTGAAAAGATACATAATTAAATAGGAAGAAATATATGATATTTTTCGAATTTTTTTAACATATTGTGCCGCCAAAAGTTAAGCCCACGTTTTTTTTATGCGCATAGAAAAATTTTTATTTCTANCTGATTGAATAATGAGTATGGAGATGATTGCTTTTTTTAATAAAAGTTGTATATTAGTTATAAAAGTTTTAATATGCGCTATACACATTATTCTAGATAAACAGTTTAATAAGCCCATTTCTTTCAGTGTAGTTTTCATATATGTAGAAGTTGATATGGAAAAAATATCACGAGGACGAGAAATATGCGCGAAACAGCGACGTAATCACCGCTCCATACTCCAATGGGACGTTTTCACGTCACTTTCGACTCCATCCGCCGGAACCCCTCGGGAACGGCCCGATTTTTTAATTGAGTTGTTTGCATTTCGATGCGAAATTCGGCGATTCTCGGCGGGCTGCATTTTATTTCAATTTCCAGATGCAAATTCGAAAGGTGGCGGACGCGCCACGCTCTCGAGGCGAATAATTTATTGTGGATGACGTCATATTTCAATTTCCTGCACCGAAATTTCAATTTATCAGTCAATGTATGCGCGCGCGGAACGGGACGTATTGCGTACGACAAAAATACGTTGCTGATAAACAACATCCCGAATTTCATTTTATAAGGAACAAGTGTCACAATTTAAATCATCGGTTATTAGTTTTTTTCTGAGGTTGTAATAATTTTAACAAAATAATTATTTTTTGTCGTACGTTTTGAAATATAATTTTTGTTATTCAAGACCAGGACATTTTTTGCGAACGCCAACAAGAAATAAATGAAAGCAGAACCTACTTCGTAACAGTGTACGAAACATGTTTTCGAAAACTGCGTTGAAAGTAGTAAAAATATTGATTGACATTTACGTTTATGGTATAAATATATGTCGATCAGATTTTGGTATGCCATAAATCAGTAATAATTTGTTCATATATCGATTTGTGCCGAAATTTATATAACATTCTTCTTTTTGTTGTATTCTTGACTTGAATTTTCTTTTGTATGTTTCCTGTGATTCGTAATTTACCTGTTGGAAATAAACGTATTATTACTATTTCTGTTATTATCATACTTTTGTAATAAACAAGACAGTTTATTTTTTCCGCAATCCACGCGCTCTGCTTTCATTTCAATCGTTTAAAATTCACCACCGGCTTTCGTTCGTCGTCCCTCACGTTCCCTTTCTTGTTCCGGATTCAAATGCTACACACAAAGAACAAATCTGAAACACACCGGAGCGACCTCTTCCAGGCAATTGAACAGATCGGGAACGGTTTTTTTTTAATATGTATGAGACGCCATTTATATCAGTTTAGGGGAGAACTCCCGGATATTTGCATGGGATTTGCAAGGTGGCTCTGATTACATAGGATACGCAGGAGGAAAATACGTGAAAAACCTCCCCCTATAGTTTTGACGGTTCACTTATTCTGTACAGACTCGAATGTTCCTTACGTAAGGAACATGTACGAGAATATACATATTTTTGCAGTTATACAGAACGCGACTAAAGTATAGAATAAATTCAGTAAAAACGAAATAATTTTTTTTTTTGGGAAAAATCCTCGAACAGGTCGATTTTTAATTTAAAAAATACATATTTTAGCATAAAAGGCGATTTTCAACCGTCATTTGTTTTCGAGTAATGATGTCATCGACATTTTTTTTAAATAGCATCCCCCTATTTTTTTTCTTGATTCTAAAGGATGGTTTCATTGTCGATCCGACAGTATTAAAATATTGCCATCTTACATAGGAAAGTTTTCGAGTAAATGACGATTAAAAAAACATACAATTCCTATGTCAAGCAAATACAATTCATTAAGTTTTCTACCTAAATTAAATGTTCGAATTGCCACCCACCGACTTCTTGACAATACGTAAGTCTGTGTAGAAATTCTTCTTGCACATTATGAATTATTTCTGGGGCAACTCTGTGTATTTCATCTATAATACAATATTGGAATTCTTCTAAATTATGTGGTCTATTAACGTACACTTTGGACTTTAAGTAGCCTCATAAGAAATAGTCCAGGGGTGTAAGATCTGGGGATCTTGCGGGCCATTCTATCGGTCCTCGTCTGCCGATCCACTTCCTAGGAAAACAATAATTGTCCAGAAAATCTCGAACAGGGCGCGCATAGTACGGAGGTGCACCGTCTTGCTGAAACCATATGGTGTCATCGGGAATATCAGGGTCATTATCGTTAGGAAAAATTACTGCAAGCGCTGGAACAAGGTCATTTTGCAAAAGCTCTAAATATCTTTCTCCTGTAAGGGCTCCTTCAAAGAAGAAAGGCCCTACTATTTTGTTGGCAACTATTCCAGCCCACACATTTAATTTCTGTGAGTGTTGGGTATGTGTCTCTGCCATCCAATGAGGATTTTCCCGACTCCAATACCTGCAAGTTTGACGGTTCACTGTACCATTGAGACAAAACGTGGCCTCGTCTGAAAAAAGTATTTGCCGGAGGAAATCTCTATTTACTTGACATAAATCCATCATAATTTCACAAAAGTGTAAGCGGCGGTCGGGATCGTCTTCATTGAGTTCCTGCACAAGTTGAATTTTGTAGGGATGATATTTTTCCTGCCTCAGGATACGTAGCACTGTGGTCTGACTAATTTCATTGTTTAATGCAACCAATCGTGAAGTATTATGAGGATTATCTACCATACTTATCAAAATGTTCTGTTTGTGATCTTCACTAACGCTTGGACGTCCAGGTTTTGGAATATCTGCAACAATGCCAGTTTCTCTAAATTTAGATTCTATCTTACTGACTGTTGATTGGCTGATACGGCGATCTGGATGTTTTTCATTAAATGAATCGCAAACTTCCTGCTGCGTTCTAGTCTTATCCCCGCATCCGATAAGAATTAAAATTTCAATTCTTTGTGTGACGGTTAAATGTGCCATGATACTTTAAATTCAACAATAATTTTTATATTGCTTACAATACATATAAAGTTGACTGACAGTGACACTTTGTAAAGATTTACACCTACGTGATTCATAAAAAACTTCAGGCATTTCGAATTTCTTTCAGAATCAAGAAAAAAAATAGGGGGTAGCTATTTAAAAAAAATGTCGATGACTTCATTAGTCGAAAACAAATGACGGTTGAAAATCGCCTTTTATGTTAAAATATATATTTTTTAAATTAAAAATCGACCTGTTCGAGGATTTTTCCCAAAAAAAATTTGTTTCGGTTTTACTGAATTTATTCCATACTTTAGGCGTGTACTGTATATTATAAATTCTGAAATACTGACAGGGAGAATTCAAATTTAATCTGTTAATGTTATTGATAAGCTATTAAGGAAGTTTCATATTTATCGTAATAGTCGTTGTAGCTAATGTCGCAACAATTTCTATCTTACAATCAATTGAGACACACGAATGACGTAACGTGATTTTAAAATCGGATTATGGAATTCCACCAACAAGTACACTCCGATTTGGTTATCAGATGGACCCCTGCAGAACTCGGCAAAGCTGGTAATCATTTAGCGGTTAGATTTAGTCCGATGATCCATTCGTAATTTAATATCAATTGTCCGCCGACCGTGCCTCAAAGCAATAACTGGATGTTGACCTAAAGTATTTATATGGGACCCTCGCATGCTCTAAGAGGATCTGAGCTCTAATGAATATTTAAAGTTACCTTTTCCGGCGACTTTGTCGTTCCGTATCGTTTCGCCGCAGACGGCGCCTCAATGGGATTTACTTGGAGCCCACCAGGCCTCGCGTTATCAGCGATTCTAGTACGTCGGAGGTAATTAAAATTTCTGCCGTCTCCGCCCAAGAAAATTTTACTGAAATCTGAAATAAAACCACGACGATTTAACATGCAAGTCAACGGAAATGTTTGTGCCAAATGACGTCGCAAGCAGTGACACTTACTTCAGTTCTTGTTTAAGCCTTTTTAAATTTTACTGATGTTCTGATTTTGGAATGACTAAGGAGTGTTAACGTAGCATTTTGATTTCACTTTTCTAGAAAATCAAGCGGAAATGAAATATTATACGGCATTCCTTAAACACTGTCAAATACATGACTTTTGATATTTTTTAACTTCATAATTCATCGGAAATATTACAAATATTTCGAAAAACAGTCATTATCTGTTTTGGTTTTAGAAATTATTAATTATTATTATCATAATTAATTAAGTGATCATACACAGTTCATTAAAAATATTAATTAAACACACTTTAAAGAAAACACCATCCCTGAAAGTAACAAATCGACACATGCACGTCAACCCTTCAACGTTGTATTGGTCCTTCCGGCTTCCTCGGCTCCAGCAGCGGTTCTCAACATGTACAAGGTCATTCACTTAACATTCTACCCCCTTGTTTTATTTAACTTTTGTAACAAAAGCCGGAACGCGTGGTAATTTATTTATTAGTTCTCGGAACGGATGGGCCAAAAAGTAAAATATTTCAGTCGACACTAATTTATCGAAAAGTTAAGGGCTCTCAAGTAGGTTTAACGTCGCCAAGATCGTCCTTCGAAGCAGGCCTCATGAAATTTTGCAATATTTTTTAACAAGTTCACTTAGACTGTTGGGGCTATGTGTTGAGCATCTGGCATGAAGAGAAAAATCGATATTTCAAATAACGCGCGAAATGCATTCCAAAGAACGTAGGAATTCCAAGAATAAGTTGTTAGAAGTTGTTAGAAAAATAATAATAGATCAAATAGCTGGTTTTTAGGCGGATTTTTCAAGCTATAAGAATAGATTAAATGAGATTGACTAATCCGTCCCGTATTGCTACACGGAGTCATTAGAGGAAGGCTAGGGTTACTTGTAAGTCCAGTTAGTCACAGAATTATTTATATGTAAATTCAGTCCATTAGATAACACTATTAACATGGCGTAGTTATGCCAAAGCGTCCCGATATTCAGGGTTCCCGAAGCGAGGTGTCAAACTCAGGAGAGATCTCCGAAAAAAAGGGCAGTTTTTGCTTTTACTTTACTTTTACTACTTTTTTTTGCTATGGATCTCCCATTCCCTGAATCTCGGTACGCTGTCGCGTTTATATGAATCAATAATGTCAGTTCGAGTCTGTTGTGTTACCGTTGTTTTGTTTGTTTTGTTTTTATTGTTATTAATACCCTTCCTGGAAAGTTTTGGTGTTTTCTTCTTCTTCCAACTTAAGTGTTACCCTACACAACCAACCACTGGATTACCTTGTACATGAGCGACATACGGTAAGTGTCTGGTTTTCATTCTCTGAACATACAACATTTCTAAGTTCCCAGGTATTAATTAAATGATAATTACAAAATCTCTTTCGAGAATTAAATAGTAAACTATCTTGAAATCCAGACTCGTTATGATACTGGTCATAACGGTAGATAGATAATCAAATAAATAACCCCTCAGGTTACACTTTCTATCTAAAAAAAAATGGTAAAGACCAACTTTTAGGAAATTTTGTTTGCATTATCAAGGAAATGACTGAGACAGAGACTGTTGCATCTTGAAGATATGAAACAAGCGTTGTTTTTTTAAATGAAACGCCTCCTATATTTTATACAGGGTGTTTTATATCTTCGAAATTCACGACAATTGTTTTTTGTATATTACCTTAAAATCGCAGGAAATTTCTTAAATATTTTCGACTTTGTTTAATAAAATAAAAATTACATATTTGTAATTGTGGGAAAAGCTCACTAGCTCGTAGCGCAGCTAAAATATAAATAAACATTAAATACTTTGTATTTTATGTCTTTTCCAAACTCGCCATTTCATAATTTATCGTAAATTTCCCATTTTTTCACTGTCTTCTTCCAGAAAATCGCCTTATAGAAGATTCCTCCCTCTTTCTCTATTGTCACATCCTTTATATCCGACAATGGCGTCACCTCATCGAATATAAATGAATTCGATACCCATGAAAATATTATCCAGTTTATCTCGATCCTCTTATCTGTTATAGTTGACATACGCATTTAGGTATTATAAAATTCGCCGTGCTTGTAAAAGTAATTAAAAAAATAAGAGTATCTGCAAATTATTTTCTCCGAATTTGAAATATTTAAAATTCGACTGTCAAGCGGAGGTACAAGTCAAAGGGGAAGAATTGTTAATTATTCATACCAACAATTATCGGCTCACGGTGGAGGATTTGACGACAGTCTCAGGTATTATCAATTATTTATGTAATTTTCTTGTATACACAGGTATTAATTTTGCTAATCAGGCTCAACGTTCGGGGTAATTATCGTCATTATCGTTAATTTATAACAGGAAAGTGGATATCCTTCTGCTTTTACGCTAAATAATACATGAAAAGGAAGCATTACGATGTTATTAAACGATTTGATACTTGTTTTGGGCTTTTGTACGTTATAACACGAAATGTCGTAAATAGAAGTAAAACATATTGTAAGATTGATCCAAGTAAGTTGTCACCGGAAACCCCGCACCTCGCATTGACTAAAAAGTGATTATGAAATATGAATTCTCTACAGCACTGGATTAGTATCGCACCAATAGTGAGTGTTATGAAAATAAAGTAGCCATTATCTTATAAAGCAGTTTTCGTCGGTGAATAATTTGGTTGTTGTGACACTTGCTGCCGAAACCAATCACAAAAATCATTTGCACTCAATAGTTGCACACATTGTATATAATAGAGGTGTAATAATAGCTCCCCTAACACACACAATATAATAGTATTTGAAACACCCATTTTACGTGCAATGTCGCGCGTACTGCGGCTCGGGTTTTCTTTGATAAGGCATAAAATGTCTTCCTCCCTATTTAAGACATGTTGCGGTCTTTCATACCCACGATTTTCATACGTTGGGTTCATTCTACCAGTGTCCCGCAGTCTTTGAACAACTCTTTGCATTGTTGCGGGATTCGGTTGTTGTTTTGGAACGTAACGATTCGCATACAAAGTTGTATTTAAATCATATTCGTACACCCCATAAATCAATACCATGTCCTCTAATTCTTAAGTTGTATAAGGCATTTTGAAATAAGACAACGTAAATCAAACTGAGAGAAAAAATTAAACACAAATAACCACACTGAACTTGTAAACAAGTGACCAGCTGATTAATTGGGGCGATACAAGGTCGTCCGGAGTTTTGCGTAATAATTCTTGGTTCATTTTCATGTTCTCTATCTATCCCTATTGAAGGACCGCTGTACAAATTTAACATAATATGATTTAATCTGTATACACTTTACTTTGTGTTTTAAATTTTATATTTAACAATATTTTGTGACAAATAATAGGCATCATATAACTCTTGCCGAATAAATGCTCTTGTTAAGGAATTTTCATATCACAGAACAAAACTAGAATACACAGTCATGTTAAGGGAAATTAACTTTGGGCATTTTTTCATTGTTGTTATCGTAAATTCTGTGGCTTTGTAGAACATTTCATTTCCATGCTCTGAAAATATTTCTTTGTATGTACGTAATAGAAGAACTACTTTAGTTTTAGCCACCCTTTGTCGTCAATGGTAAATAGAAAATAATGCTACAAACGAATCTAGTTAATTTTAAAACGTCCCGAATTTACGTTATAACCTGCTATCATGTACAGGATTAATATTTCAATTATATATATTATTTAGTGCAGTATTAAAGTATTATTGGCAATTTTAATGCTAATGTGCAATTACTGTTTCATACGTTGATAATTTTTGAAATGGATTTAACTATTTAATTTTGTATTTTGAATTAATCGCCCACCGGTGTCCAGTTATATTTTAATTGTGATATATTACAGCGGTTTATAATTACAGTTGTTAATTTGCAGCGCATTATATTTATTATTAGTAGTATAATTAATATATCGCTGATTAACGAATTTTAATTGCAATCGATAATGAAATTTGTATACATAAATACATTTTATTCATTTTATTTTTGATAGGATAGGATATTTCGCTTTGTATAAGACGTACAACACTTAAAAAAGAAACGATTTTCTTTGTTTATTTATAAGCTACATTTTTGTTTATTACACTTTTTTAAATAAAATGCGTAGTTTTTGAGTTATTCGCGAAGTTTTCTATCGTGAATAAACTAACAAAAAAACTACTGATTTCTCGAAAAAATTCTTCGAATATTTTTTGCTCAAAATTTGATTCTCCAGCGATTTTTTTTGAAAAAAATTTCCAGCCCCGAGAAGAGGTGTCATGGGCTATGTCACTAATGTTCATTGACCTTTTCTCTAACTATCTGCCAAATTTCAAGTCGATCGGTTCAGTTTCAAAGAATTCGGAGGTGAAAAGCTTCAATGACTGTACTATATAGTGCGAGCAGATAAAAGTTATTTATTGGCATCAAAAACAAAATTAGTTCGTGCGCAAATCAAATCTGTTCCCGTTCCCAACCACACAAGGCTATATAGATTGACACTTTCCTGGCATTAGTTACATATATTTAGTAAGGCTCGCATTATAGCTTGTCAAATTACTGACAGCGTTATTAATGTTCCTACTTGCCTACCTATTATCCTGTTGTAATAAATTCCTTAATAATTTGTAACCTGTCAGGTGGATACATTGGATTTTTTATGTAGATAATTAATAATTTCTGTGGAACAAAAACCAATTCATACAAATCTCTGAAATAAAATGTAATGTCGTTCTTAGATCTTATCGTAACCGTTGCCTATTTTTCCTCCACGACGTCAATCGATTGAAGGGTTGAAGGTTTATTGAATTTTTTTTTCATCGGCGACCCTATTTTCTGATCTAATCACTGATAGGTTAAACGAAACGAATTTCGTAATTAACGTATTAGAACGAGGTTTTCATAATTAAAGGAGGAGTTGAAAATGAAAAAACACTGTTCTAACCTGCGGGCTTCAATAAACAAAAGACATTTCGAAGAGCAAAAACGACTTGGCGATTGTGTATCAAACAATAATTTTTTTAATAATTGCTTCCATGTTGACACGACAAATTAATTTGTTTGTAGTGAAAATATGTAAGTAAGTAATTGAAAGGTAAATATCTAATATAAAACATTGTAATATTGGAAATTTCCGAACAAAGAAAATGATTTTATTTGATTAGTTTGAATCGTAAGTGTTCAATTAAAATAAATTAATATCCAAACAATCCTAGTCATTATTGAAACAATTTATATAATTAAATTAATAAGTAATTGTATGAATAGATTATATTGTTCTATAATAAAGTAGTATGTTTCGTACCAATTATCTAAAGTGTATTAACATTGTAAATGTTTAAGGTGGCCATATCCCTGGCCGAGAAATAGTCAAATTTCTGGCGTTTTTAGGTACCGAAATCTTGAAAAGTAAAACGTGTAGAACAAAAGTAAGCACAAAAATAAAATCCTTGATGTTTTGTTTATTCATTGTTACCATTTAAATTTACCCAGATAAAATAATAAAAAAAAGCGTTTGTAAAACATGCGTTTGCTGTTATCCTAACCCCACATTTTAAGAATTATTTTCACGTACTTATAAATAAAAGTAAACAAATTTATATGAAGGACTAAGCAAGCAAATGTTATAAGAATATTTACATGTGGAGTTATATAAAAAAAAGTTAGTATTTTCGTAGATTTCAGTACCTAAAACCTTGATGGTTTGATCGTCTTCTGAAACATAGGATTGATCGAATTTGACATGAAAATTTTACAGTTTTTATACAGGGTGGTCGAAAAATTTTGTCGAATATGAAGTTCAGAAAATGTGGAAAACTCAAAATTTTTAAATTTTAGTAACCTATTCGCATTATGCACTAAAATTAAGTGTAACTTTGTTCAAGTTTCCCTATACCCAAACACAGNAACCTTGATGGTTTGATCGTTTTTTGCACCTGTTTATTCGTTTTACTGCGGCGTCTTTGAAAATACTCAGGTGGCATGACATAACATTCCTATTATCTGATAAGCTTTAGATTATTCAGTTATTAAATGTTTTAAATTATTTGTCTTTGAGGAAAACACTATTTAAAGAATATGGGGCCCTTTTAAGGAATCGGTAGTGTAACGCTGTTAGGAATATACAGGTTGTCCCACCACGAACTCCATTGATGAATATCTGGGAAACCGCTCAAAGGATTTTTTTGAAATCGTGGTGGTGTGATACGGGCCGTGACGCCTACCAAGCTAAAATATTTTCAAGGTCACCGTACTTCCGGTTATACCGGAAGTGGATACTAACTTTCTTATTTGAAATGGAACCCCCTGTATATCATTGCATTTTTGGAAAGAGCATCTATTTTTAAGTTGAAAACATGTAACACACTCCATACTTAGGATTGACCGTTTCCGAGATAGTTTTGATTTGATGAACTGTCAGCAAAATTTAGTTCTCCCGGAAACATAGGTTTATTTTTTTGTGCAAATTGGACATGTTGTAGAGGAAGACCTAATCGATCGAATTTGACATGACAATTTTACAGTTTTTATACAGGGTGGTCGAAAAAATTTGTCGAATATGAAGTTCAGAAAATGTGGAAAACTCAAAATTTTTAAATTTTAGTAACCTATTCGCATTATGCACTAAAATTAAGTGTAACTTTGTTCAAGTTTCCCTATACCCAAACACAGTGGTTTTCATTTCATTTACGAATAAACATTTCCCTTTTCTTAATACGATGTTTCCATTTGTTATGGTAAGTAACAATCAACATGATAACTGTCATAGGTTTTTAATTGTCAAATTTATTTAGTTCCTTGTGGGTTGCTGCTCTAATAGAATCCGGTGATATATGTTATTTTATTTGGGCCACTAAAAAATAGTGTGTATAGTAACAATAAAGGAAAATTGTAGGCATAGAGTAAAGCAAGCATTTGAGCATCTATCATCGGATTATATTAAAGCAGCGGCCCACAAGGAACTAATTCGAAGGTGTGAAAAATGTTTAGAAGTTGAGAAGTTGAAGGAAGACATTTTGAACATTTATTAAAATAAATTTGACAATTAAAAACCTGTAACTGTTGTAATGTTGATTGTTACTTACATGTCATGGCCAACCTAAAATGTGCGAAACAAATGGAAACATCATTTTAAGAAAAGGGAAATGTTTATTGGTAAATAAAATGAAAACCACTGGTTTAGGTATAGAGGAACTTTACCAAAGTTAGCTTAACTTTACTGCAGAATGCGAATACCTTAAAAAAATTAGGGGTTTCCATTTAAATATTTCGAGTTTTCCACATTTTCTGAACTTCATATTCGATAAAAAAAATTTGACCATCCTGTATAAAAACTGTAAAATTTTATGTCAAATTCGATAAATTTGGTCTCCCTCTACAAAATGTCCAATTTGCACAAAAAATAAACCTTTGTTTCAGGGAAACCTAAATTTTGTTGACAGTCTGAATCTGTCAATTTTTGCTTAAAAATCAAAATATCCAGGAAACGGTCAATCCTAATTATGGAGTGTGCTATATATTTTCAACTAAAAAATAGATGCTCTTTCCAAAAATGCAATAATATACAGGGGGTTTCATTTAAAATAAGAAAGTTAGTATCGACTTCCGGTATAACGAGAAGTACGATGACCTTGAAAATATTTTAGCTTGGTAGGCCCCACGGTCTGTATCACACCAACGTAATTTCAAGAAAATCCTTTGGAGCGGTTTCCCATATAGCCATCGATTGAGTTCGTGGTGGGATATCCTGTATACACCAGCTTTAAAATAAGTAGAAAAATATTAATAAAGAGTAATTATGACAAAAAAAATGCTATAGGTCTGTCAAACATGGCTCGATAAAAAAAATAGAAAATATTGCAGAAAAGTGACAATTTCTATTTACTAATTGACCTTTTTTAGTTTTTTTTTTTAATTTCCACTGGAAAAAAAATATGAATTTTGTTCCATCATTTTGGGACACAGTATATAAATGTGTAAACTCTCAAAATGTAACAAATGTTTGGTCGCGATCGCTGGGCGCAGGGGTGGTTGGATCGGAGTTATTTTATTGTCGTTGTACAGATTGGTCCCTTCTGGTCAAATAGAAGTTGAATTCCATAAATTTTTCGAAACCTAGGAAACGGAATTAAACTGTCATTTAATGACAAATTTTAAAAAAGCTTTTTTGAAATCCGTTCTGGAAAAATCCAAGCGGACAAACATAAAATAATGTGATTTGGGCCGCTGGGAGTAATACCAATATTTTCATTTCAGAAGACACGCGCCATTCTCACATATTATTGTTAAAAATCTGGCGTATTACTCAAACACAACAGCGACCAACTGCTCGCAGATTAATCTTAATTTGTTTTTAATCGGAACCATAAATCACCCTGCGACAATCGGCAGTGCGAACTATCGCGCCCGGTATGAATGGTACCCGCCATTACCGATATGCACGGCATAGTAGCATCCCGTGTATCGCTAATGAGTTATCCGATAACCCGTGCGGACACGCCGCCGTTGTGCGGGAATTAGTCCCGTACCACTTAATTGTCGTTATTAGTTATTGTTGGCCCTTCATTTTGATTAATGCCGGAAAGCGCGCTAGTACCCCGGTAATGGCGGCAGGGGGATGATGGATGGGGTCGTCGCCGGTCCCTTCCTTCGAGGGGGTAATCGCTGTATTGAGTTTTACGATGGAGTTGAGACAAGAAGAGAAACACATATTGTCGGTACATTCATATTTACAGGGTGATCCAGTTATGTCATTAATTTTAAAGGAAGAGAGGGAAAAATGAGTAGAATACGAATAAGCGATTAAAAAAATTTTAAAATACATATTTACAAAGAAAAAAATATTTTTAAATCATTATTTGAACCCCCTTTCGGACCGCTCCTGACCGCTAGCCCACAAAGGTTTATCGAGAGTATTATTATTATTTAGTATTCGGTCACTAACCTAGTTTTTACAGCGTTTTTAATGTGTAGTGACCGACAAGGAAAAAAAGATCTTTTAACCTAAACACATAAAGAAATATAAAAATAATATATTTTTTTATATTTTAAATATTGTTGTTAATAAAAACAAATGTATAACGATAATAATAGTTTTCGAATGTTAAATTATTACAATTTAGTATTTTTAATATTGTTAACGTTGTGACTATGTTTTATATTTGAAAATGAATTTTTTTACTATGTTCAATTAATTATTCAGTTTATAGTACGTATATCTAGACTAAAGACCCCAAAAAAAATTCCTAAAAAGTAATATTTTTTAACCCCATGGCGATTCTTTCGATTTTTACAATAATAATTATGATTCATTCCATTTGTAACCAGTCATATTTTGTAAAAAATTTAATTACAAACATTTTTTCCTTTTCCATTTTCGCCTAAAATCAACTCTTCGAATTTTTTTAACATATTGTGCCGCCAAAAGTTAAGCCCACGTTTTTTTATGCGCATAGAAAAATTTTCATTTCAAGTGTTATTTGAAAACCAAAAAGCCAAAAATCTTCGTTGATATACGATTCACCCAAATATGGATTTTTTTTACAAATTTTGTCAGTTTAATGATAGCTTGAGATCTGTATAAACGCCAAGAAATTTAACATATTCAAGATTATTTATATCATTTAAGTTACGAAGCTTCAAGATTATCGTTTCAGTCTTGTATATATTAACTGTAATTTTATTAAAGAAAAACCAATTGCAACAGATGTATATTATTAAATAAAATAGATGGGATTGAATTTGCTGTAGTAAGACTGGCGTCATCTGCGAAAAGTATGACTGTCAAAAATGATTCATTTTCATTCAGATCATTTCGGTAAATTAAAAACACTGAAATCTGTTACTTAAACATTGAAATCTGTTAATTAAATAAGAAGATAAAGAAATATGCCACCGTTTGAAATGCCAGAAGAGTACAATTGTTTTATTTAAATTTCAAGCGATACAAAAAAGTTAAATTAAAAATATGGATTTTTATTCACTGAGAATTGAAATAGCATTAAAAATAAAAACTAGAAATTGTAAAAATTGTGAGAAAACTAACTAGCGAATATGCTTTTCCATACAAGATAATTCACAATGCATACAAATATATGTAAAAAATAAGACAAAAAAGGACACTTCGAAAATTATTTAAAAACATTTATTTGGGCACCACTGGACTTTAGTCTACTGTAATACCTGACCTACTGCAATGCAGTTTTAGTGGAATAAAGGTTTTGTCTTGTTTCATCATAAAATAAAACACATAAATCCGCTAATCTGCATTTCTGTATACATAAGCCACTTTAAACAGTTTAAGACTGATGTAGACAATAAACCACGACAATAAGAGCACTATGAAAACCACAGTTATACTAAAACTACTTTGTGTGAGCGCAAAAAACTTGAGATACACTCTAATAAACTACGGGTTCTTTTAAATATTACAACAAAAAATCTGTGTAAATGTTTTTTTTGCAATTTTATCCGATTATTGAGGTTGCAGTTTTAGTTTTGTTACAGGAGTTTTTCAACCGTCCCGAAATAAATTTAATGATGAATAAATTGACGCATCGATGTCTAGGGCCTCTCGGTTGTTATTCAGAGCTGGGTGGCGGACTAATTAAAACTTGTATTAATGGCGAGTTGGGGTTTCATTAAGGCCTAGGAAGTTGTTCGAACTGTTGGAGATTACAAGGAGTAGTTGTGTGCTTTTGCTGGCCGTTCAAAACTCAACTGTTGATTATAATACTGACGAAACTAATTTAAATAGTTAATTCAATAACAATGACTTTGGAACTATGCCATTATTTTGTATGACGGAAAGACTAGTTTTACCAAAGAAATTCACCTGTTTGTTTAATTTATCTAATGGAAAGCATTAACGGGACTTTCAAATTTTGTGCCGCATATGTTTGAGTTAAACGAAAATATAATGTTACTAATTTATCCTCCATCCTCTAATCTACTTTATATTTTGTTTCAGGTGGGTGTTAACAACATTAAGATACTCAGGTGTCACGTGAGTACATATCAAAACAAGTAAATTAATATTTTTTCAGTTTTCCTTTTCCGACAAAATTATGTTAGGAGAAAATTAAACATTAAATTTGATACTGGAGAAAACAAAGGATCCAGACAGTGCCGCGAGAGTTGTTTTATTCGTTTTTTGTATATATCTGTTCACTTTCGGACCTTTTGTTTCTTAACGTGGAGAAAAGCAAGGCTTATTATTATTTACCAGGTACCATGCTATATTTTTTCTAAAATGTTTTAAACCATTCATACAAACGATCATATTCAAGGTGGAATTAAAATTTTTGCCCAAACTTCGTTTGATGGGAGATTTTACGTCAAAAATTAACAAAAAAGTTATGGTTTTCGAAATTACAAGGAATCGATTGAAGCAAGTTGGTTCAAATTTGGTAGTTTTGATGGTTCATAATCTTCGTACATACCAGTTTTTTTTTGTAATTTGCGATTATAGAATCGTTTTTAGAGATAAATGGTAAAATATCGTACCATCTATTGGTAAAAAGCTAAAACTATCAAAGTTACTTTCGAAATAATGACAATAGCAATTCAAATAGTAACATTGTCTATAATAAAATGAGGGTTGCTTTCGCTGTACAGCAAAAATAAAACGCTCTCTCAACGGTACAAATAAAGTATTTTTTATAGAAAACTAAGCTTGTGAAAAAAGACGTGTTGTCGGTTTGAATGTTTGCTGGAGAGTCCCTGTGTGTGGAGTCGGTCGTAAGTATACGAGTAAGCATCTGGTCGCCGGCGCCAGCCCGCCGTAGACCCTTCCTGGAACGCTGGAGCGTCTGGCGGCGTCCTGCTGGCGCTCTTGACGTAATGCTTAAAAATGGGTCACTTGCGGCATGTGTACCCACAAAAATGATTCGTAATCGTTTCCATCAACTATTTTATTGAACTACACAATTTCAATAACTTTGAACATCATGTACTTAACGTACGAAAACGGCTAATCTTTGTTAACCTGTGACGTACATACAATAAAGTCTGTCAAATGCTCACTGTGTTGCAATCACTTTACAAATTCCAACGAAGTAAACAATTGAATGCGGTTACGACGTGGTCATAAAAGTAGACAGGGATGCATTTCGAAAAGTAGAGGTGGAATATAAAACTCGAAAATTTTTCGATCCGTTTCGACCAATAGTTTTGCGTGCATCACGCTTGATCACTGCTTACATGTTTACTTCGTTGGAACATTTAAAGTAACGATAGTTTAGTATCAATAAAAATGAAAATGATTTTCGCACAGAGAAATGTTGCTGTGTATTTTTCCACCGCGTCGGAGGTTGCCAGGGATATAAAGCCGCGAAGAAAACGTATAACAGACAGTAATAATAGAGATGCACAATAGCATTGTTAAGGAGTTTCCCGTCTGCTTCCTTTGTCGGGAAAGCCCTTAATTAAGAACCCATTAACGCGATATTTTATAAATCCAAAGCCACCCCGGGAGGCCCATAGGTAGCCGGGAACGAAATTGAGAAGTTGAGCGGTTCCCTTAATAAATCATGAAAAAAAAAATGTATAAGGGAAGGCGGAGTAGGGTTTCAAAGGGGGGCCGCGGCCATCTGCGCGCGTCTTTTGGGAATTCTTTTATGTAAACACGCGTTCTTTTTTCCCGGGTCGAATGTCGCGGAATTCTAACGAGATAAAGGAACGGGATACGGCGGCGGCGGCGGCGGTAAAAAATACCGCGGAGCCCTTTGTTGCCGATTCCCGTAACCTAATTAGAATTTAATACCCCCGTTTCCGAAAGAGTATTGTAAGTGAACAAAAGCCCTCGCAGATGTTACTTAAAATTAATTATTTCTTATAGCTCGCCGGGCAAAACACCGACCTGGAATTAAGTTACAATCTAGATGCTTCCCAGTCTTTTCGTTGTCTGTTTATGATTTTTTTTCCTGTAGGTAGCGTAAGTTCCTCAATCAATAGAATTTTAGATTAGAAAGGAATAGTGTATTACATAACAAGGGCTGAAATAACATTTTACCTGCGAGTGCATTAATATTGTATTATAGGCTATTGAATAGAGGATTTTAAACGGATCTATGACGTTCAAGATATTTTACTACATTTTACTACAAAATCCGCGAAGTGCTATTAAATTAGAGGGTGGAAATTGGAGATAGGGGTGAAAATGCACCCCTTCCAGTTTTTTAATTGTAGCTCGTAAACGAAGCAAAATTTCCCTATAGTTCGTAGGAAAAATTATTTATAGAATTGAATTTCCTATGGATATAGCTTATTTAAAAAATTTAAAAGGAAAATTGTATGCAAAAAAATTGTTAATAAACAATTTGAAAAAAAAGCAAAAAATTCGATTTTCTGTTTTTTTTTTACTTTTTTTCCTCTATTTTTTTTTTGAGTAAAGATAGGTATAGGCATTGCTTCATAGAAAAAAAGTAGATAAAATTTCCTTCAAAACAAGAGGTTGTAAAGTATTTTTGGATGAAAATTGACTGATATATATGGCCGCTCAAACTTAGCCAATTTTTCGATTTTCGTCGCTTTTATCCTTATACATTTTAATTCTCATTTTTTGCAAAATAGGAAGGAAATAAGACGTTCGAGGATTTTCATCACATGACTTGTTCGAAGGGTCATTAAAAATGAAAAAACCGCGTGGTGCTATTAAATTAGAGGGTTGAAATTGAAGATAGGGGTGAAAATGCACTTTTGCTGTTTTTTAAATATAGAACGAAAACGAAGCAAAATTTCGGTATAGTGCATAGGAAAAAATTTGTAGAGAATTGAATTTCTCATTGAAATGGCTTATTTAAAAAATGTAAAAGAAAAGTTTTATGCAAAAAAACAATTTAAAAAAAGCAAAAAATACGATTTTTTATTTTTTTTTAACTTCTTTGACTTTTTTTTTTAGTAGAAGAAAAATGTAAAAGGAAAATTTTATGCAAGAAATCGTTAATAAACTATTTTAAAGAAAGCAAAAAATAAGAGTTTTTTATTTTTTTACTTTTTTAATAAAATAATTTAGTAAAAACTTGAGAAAATTAAGTACATTAAAGTTTATTAATAATGTGTATACAGTGTGTCACGGATGGAGTTGACAAGAGGAGAAACTCTTTTGTTTTTGACTTATCGAAAAATGTCACTTTTTATAAAAAGTTCTGCCCCTAGAAAAAATGAGACTGTCATACACACATCTTAGATTAGATATACAGGGTGCTCATAAATTAAAAAAAAAACACGAAAATAGTCAAGAGAGAAGTACAATTATTTATTATTTTACACAACATTTTTATATAACATATCTGTTTATAACCTCAAATAATGTCCTAATACAAATTTTAAAATAAAAATTTCAATTCTGACTTTTACTCAACCTATATGTATAGCTACTTCCCACCTCAAAAATCGGTTTTGTAGTATTCAACATTGAGTGTGCTATGGCGAAACTATATTTTTTATAGAAAAAACCTTTTTTTTAAGAATGACTATATAACCCTTCGCTACAGCGGAAAATTGCCAAAGTGTTAATAATTCACCACCAGCATCTGCCAAAATCGTAGCTGATGTCCAAAAACTATGATCATTTAGTATCTACCAATCTTAGATATTCTGGATTGTATAAAATATTTCAGGGACTACAAAAGATGATTGTGAGTTTTTTTTAATCAGAAATACTAAAAAAAAAGAGATTGTAATGAAGATGGTTTGACTTTTTTTTGGTAATTCTTCAAAATATGCTAATAATACATTGTCCGAAATTGATTATATATTGCTTTTTTCACGTCAAATCATTTGTCACAATTTTTTAAGCTTTTGCTAACATTTGTTTGCATTAAGCATGATCATTAATTTAGATTTGTTTTTGCTTGGGTTGTGTTGATTTCTTAAGAATTTATGTTTCTATATCTAACTTTTTATAAATATTTATAGCCATTATTATGATCCATAGTTCTAATATGATCCATTTGTATACTAAAATTATTAAAAAACTAATACTTCGTTTTCCAAATATAAAAAAATTCTGATGCCAACATAAAAAAGTCAGTTGTCGATAGAAGAATATAGCTTTATAACAATTATAAAAAAAGTTTTGTAAACGTATAGGTATCATAAATTTGCCATGACAACTCTATGAAACAAATTCACCCGAAAAGCGAAAAAATTAAGTGTAGTATTTATTATATACATCAAAAAAATATTTCAAGTTAAATTCCAGCGAGTAATATGCCTTTGATGTTTTATGAATGTAGTCAAGGACTGTTTCATGTATTCAAAAAGTTTCAAGGGTATTTATAAATTACATTCGACTTGTATACAAGTTATTTAAGTGGAAAATTTAGTCTCTTCTGCGTATTTATTGTTAGTTTAAGGATAGTCGATATTTCTGGATTCATTGACAATTAGAAGTAATCAAATTAGCAGATTTTTGTGTTAAAACTCGACTATTTTCAGACAGAATAAAAAATGCTTGTTCTGGCTGTACTATGATTATGTTTCGACTGTGACAGAGTATCGGAAGGAGGGGAATGGAATTATAAATCCTCCAGATCTGCACTAATTGACTGGACAATTAGAGTTCCCGACCGATATCTGTTGATTTAATGAGCGATCGATACAGATTCGCTGTTTATGCAGAGACCAAAACATGCAATTTTCCCTAGTCTCGTCGAACAAATAACGTTCCCTTAATTATGCTGCCGATATTAGGCCGGTTTACACAAATCATTCTGTCCAATGCTCTTTTCTAGGCTTTCCGCTAAATTTACAACAATCCTAATGGAGTCATTTGCCGTATCCGGCGCTGTAACGTTAGTATAGTCGGGCGGATGTAGAAATGGAAATTATTTTTTACCGCGAAACCAAAAAATGTCTGTCCAGATAATAGAGTTGTTTACTATATTTTAAATCATTTTTTTTTTCAAAAATGCTGGTTTTGTTTTGTCTCTTGAAAAATGCCAGTTTAGGCTCACTGCTTGAAAGAATTATTACGATTAGATTGGAAGAATTGTTGCTCCTGAAAAATTTTGCTGAAAACCATGATTTACGAGTAAAATTTAAAAAATGTATTATAGCAATGATTACCAGATGCACACATCAAAGGTGACCTGATGTTCATCCTCACGTACATATAAATGTTTCTAAATACTAAAAATTATTAGCCAACATGTATGTATTATAACGAATTTGAAATGTTTATCTAGAAACTCATATGAAAATATTGCCTGACTGAACTTAAAGTCGTATAAATTTTAATTATTGTTATAGCAACACCAAATTTGTATAAAATTGTTAATATGCATATTCTGGATATAAAACTAGTAATGTTCGATGATATTACATAGTATAAAAATAATATTCATTTAATTTTATTCTCAGGTACAGAATAAATTTTCATAAAATTATTGACGTCGACACTTGTTAGTACTCAGTACATAGAGAAAAACGAATCTAAACCTAGAGTGACTTATATCGAATGAAAGTTTAAAGTCTATGGATTAATCTGGTATACATATCGTTGAAAGACGAGTAAACTTAAAGAAGATATTTCAATCCAACATAAACCATAACATGAAAATTTTCATCAATTGACAAATTTTATAATAAATTTCACAAATGTCAAAGCTAAAGGTGGCTTTATAAGAATACCCGGAGATGACCTAAAAACATAAAATAAAGAATATTTTATTAATTAATTTATAGAATTGTATATATAAAAATAAAAGAACATTTGTTAAAAATGTGTTAGTTATAAGTAGTGTTGTGAAATAGTGATTGAAAAGGACATCCAAAGACTGAAAAATTCTGTGTATGTACCTTAAGCAAAGCTAGGAACAGAATATTCAGGAAGGATGAGAAAAACAAAAAATTATTGGTTACGCCTTGGGTTTTGCAAGATGTACAGCGTGGAGAGGCAGCCCCCGAAAAATTAAAAATAAAGCAAGAAAAAACAGTCCAAGAAAGAAAATTAAACACTCACCAGTTAAATTCACAGTTTGACAGTCCAGAGAAAGTTATTTTGTCATCCTATGAAGATTTTCCGCTACAGGCAGTATAAAGCAGTTTCCAGTGGCCCCATAAATAGCCTGCAAGGCCTCTACGTAGTTTCCAGCAAAGAAAACTTCAAATTTTACAACGTACCAGGTACCTAAAACACAGTGCACTATAATATTGCTAGCTATCGCCAATAAATCATGCTTTCTCTCGCATCAAATATTTGCAAAGTATAAATAACAAACCACAGAACTTACCTGTACAAAAGTAAGCATAATCCAACCACTTGTAACTTAAATATTTCACCCCTATGGCCTTGGTTTAGTTCCAGTTTCGAATTATTTTGGACTGGGCCATGAGGGGTATGCTTGGTCGGCGTTGTCTGATACAGCTGATGACTTTTGGCGGCGATCATGGATGTCTTTGTTATTAAAAACATACGTAAAAATTGTCCCATCTTAGAAACATAGGTGAATTTCGATTAATTTTGTTTTTTAAACATTTTATACTTCAAAATTTTTAATAAGAGATCACAAACGAAAATCTGGGAAAATAAACCATCGGGACCGCCACGGACGAATAAATTATCCATAATTAAACAGTTTGGCCAAGCGGGTGTGAACGAGGAATCCACTTAAATTCTATCAGACGGCAGTTTGTAATGCCGCGGTCGGAATTCAGGTCACTAGAAATAATTTGTTTCCACCGGCCCAGGGGGGCAATTCAGTGAGATATGCACCCTTTCAGACGGAGATTATTTAAGAGATACCGGTTCGTCGGCCCATGAAGTTGCCCCGGAACAGGGGAAGGGTAGCCTCAATTTACTCGAATAAGTAACAAACGACGTTTTGAAAAACCAAAATTTAACGATCATGTGGATTTGTCAGGGAATCATTTCGACGCATTTGGTAGTTCGGTCTTAAAAATCTGTATTTGTTGCCATCCGTCATACTTGCATATAGCGGGGTGTCATGAGTGGAGCTCGACACTTCAGTGCGTGAATAAGGCGGAGAGGTGGAGGGGATCTTTAAAGTACCACCTTGTCCACACGGCACTGTTGCTGTTTGTTAAGACAATATAGTGGTAGGTAAACCTAACTTTTCTATTTAAACAAATAAGTGAGGAAAACAGTTTTTTCACTGCAGGGAAAACCATCAATTTTAGCGAAAAGTGACTCACAGACAGCTTGTAGGGAGTAAAATTATCTACAAAATGAGACTTGTTAAATTAAAATCGGTTACTAAATAAAAAAGTTATTCCAAAAAAAAAACAAGAAAAGTGCCCATTTTTTAATTTGTTTATAACTATCGCATTTATTGATAATGAACGATAGCTTTATTTATTTATTTATTTAATAATAGTAAAATAATTCTGAAATTGAAATTTTAATTAATATTTCGTTTAACAATAATTTTTGTGACATTTTTGTAAATTAAAAAAAATCAGTATAAAAGATACATTTTTTCTGGGGTTCAGGGCTATTCTACGACTTTGTAAATATGCCTATTGTTATTTTTTCGTCGAGCTACCCCAGTTAAAAAAAAAGAAGTTTCTACGACGAATAGAAGCCGAGATATTGCAAAATTTTACAGCGCCCATCAATTTGAACGCTCGTGAGTCGTTAATTTTCCACATTTTTCAATGCAATTCACGGGAAATCGTTACGTCGTAAACTTTATTTTACGAAAAATTCAAGTCTCAATGTTTATAAACAATTGCGCTACGATTTAAAAAAAAATTATCTTGGCTCCTGTTTGTCGTAGAGGTGCTTTTTTTTTAATTTGTATTTTTTTGCCAGCTATCCATTGCATCTATTTTCGGTGAGGTAGCATAAATAGCAACAATTTTATTCAAATTGTTTATAAGCGAAAAACGCACGGTTTTTTAATGCACAATTTGAGAATGTTAATGTCAAAAAAACGGTGATATTTTTTAATAGGTCGCTTAATTACGTCTTTAAGATTACAATGACGCTTTCAGAATCATGTTTGGTTGAAAATTAACGCCTGTACAGAGGCTTAAAGTTCATAACTTTTGGAGCCTCCGTTATAAACAAATTGAATTGTGCGAAAACTATTGCACCTACAGCGCCCACTTTTGGCACACTTTTAAAGTATGACAAAACCCTCAACTTGTCATAGGTTTTATAAAATTTTAACAATAAATGCGATAGTTATAAACAAATTAAAAAATGGGCACTTTTCTTGTTTTTTTGCAATAACTTTTTTGTTTATTAACCGATTTTAATTTAACAAGTCTCATTTTGTAGATAATTTTACTCCCTATAAGCTGTCTGAGAGTCACTTTTCGCTAAAAATGATGGTTTTCCCTGCAAAGTGAAAATACTGTTTACCTCACCTATTTGTTTAAATAGAAAAGTTAGCTAATAAAAGTTTTTGACTCACGAGACGAGAGATGTCTTGTATTATGTTCCTTTAGACAATTTTACAATAATCTCGCGGATAGGAATTTTTTGAGTAAAAATTTTATTTGCTTGGCCTATAAGTGTATGTAAGTGTAATTAGTGTAAGATGTTAACCTAAATATCCTAGTAAAGTTGGTTTATAACGTGGAATGTTTATTAGTCCCTTTTAGTCCAATTAAATAAGCCTCTAAATCGCAATTTTGGACAACTTGCCTGAATTTTTGATATGAGTTAGTTTGAGGTATATAATAACAATAAGTGACAGTAATTTTTTTCCAACCGCCGGCCAGGGGTGAAAAAAGATAAAATAAAGGGGTTTTTCAAGATAACTCAAAAGGGGTAAGAGCTAGAAAAAGAAGTTTTGTATAAAAGTTGTAGAGCATAAAATTCTACATAAAAATGGTGTATTGACTTTTTCTTGTACTATTAAAATTAACAGAGTTAGGGAAACTAGAAGTTAAGGGATGATTTCAGAAATTTAAAAAATCAGAAGTAGAAAAATTAATGAATTTTATATTTTTTTCACCAATTTACTCTTAAAATTATAACCTATCTTTTCAGAGAAATAGATATAATTTTTAATTTTTAATAAAAAAAGTTATAACAATTTATCAAAGCGAACGTGATTTTTTATCTTTGTCATAAAACAAAATTTCGAAAGCAACTTTTTTTATTTTAAATAATCGATCGAATGGCATAGAAAAAAATTATTTTAGTGTTAAATAATAAAAATTAACGATTAAAAAATTTTAATTGTTTTAACTTTTTTATTAAAAATTGAAAAATATATCTATTTATCTGAACAGAAAGTTTACATTTTTTAAAGTAGATTATTAAAAAATAATAAAGTTCATTCATTTTTCTGCTTCTTATGATTTTTTAAATTTCTGAAATTATCCCATAACTTCTAGTCTCCCTAACTCTGTTAATTTTAATAGTACAAGAAAAAGTCAATATACCATTTTTATGTAGAATTTTTTGCTCTACAACTTTTATAAGAAACTTCTTTTTTCTAGCTTTTACCCCTTTTGAGTTATATTGAAAAACCCCTTTATTTTATCTTTTTTCACCCCTGGCCGGTGGTTGAAACAAAAATTACTGTCACTTATTGTTATTATATACCCTAAACTAACTTATATCAAAAATTCAGGCAAGTTGACCAAATCACAATTTGAAGGCTCATTTAATTGGACCATTTTCTGTTGGTAACCGCAAGTTCGTTGTCCCACGGAATCGAAAGCGGCTGCAAATTGACAACTAATTTTCGCCCTTCCGCGCAATCACAATAAACCATTTTTTTCCCGCGATGCCGCCGCGCGCCCTTTATTAATGTCGTGGAAAATAAATTAATTATCCCGCCGCCCTGCCTCTAATCCCACGAAATAGTCCGTTCGAGTGAATTAATGGCGCCGCTGTTCGCATTCCGAAATCATGTCCATTATTTCAGAATATATCAGACTGCCATTCTTCTTTCACTCGGATGCTCCGCTGCTCCTGTTCCGGCAAATAACGTCATTAATTTCCCCCTCCGCCGCCGCCGCCGTCTACGTCCTTGATCGTTCCTCGAAAGTTGTCCCGTCTTGTGTGCGAGAGTGTGTGTGTGGAAGTGCATACAGGACGGGAATGTGGCGACGAGGGGAACGCTGCTCCCTGCGGCTTGTGGTTGCTTCGCCGAGAACGTCTGCAGAAAATTAGGCCAAAGAGCCAGCTATGCGCCCTTAGAGCAGTAGTGCAAGGCCTTTGTTTACTTGAGATGAAGTTTTAAGTGTGCAGTTACTAAGAGAATGGAACTACCGCCAAAGTGGTCTGAAATGGCGGACCAATATAAAGAAAATCCGATACATGTAGAGGAAAAGATAGAGTTTGCGACAAAATATAGTTCTATTAACATGAATATGTTGAAAATGATTAAATAGGGAAAGATCATTCGGTTTTTTCCTTGAAATCATAACCCAGAACTAAAGTAAAATGTAGACTAAAATGAATAACCTACAGAAATTCAAAGAATGAACATAGATTCAGTGTTAAGTGAAAGAACCGAACAAACACTTGTACCAGATCAACAGAAGAATGTCAATTAAAAACTGCAAAAGAAATCTAGAAACAATTATTTATAGTTTAGCATAAACCTGATTCGCCCGGACTATGAATTTACTAAAGCTGTGATACCACCAAAATGAAGGAAAGTATGATATTGTGGTGACTAAGGTCCTTAGAGGTCCAAAATTTACAGAAATATTAAGCGTCTGAAGAATCTGTTTTTTTTTCTCTAGAAAAATTGGAAAAATTAAAATTTTGCTAAAATCGAATACATAATTAAGGGTCGTAGCAACTAGGCTTACTAATATAAATATAAAAATATATAATTATGCTTAAAGGAAAAATAATCTTTAGAAATTGTTTTAAGGGCGCCATATCCATTAAATAGTGTTTTCCACAAAGACAAATAATTTCAAACATTTAATAACTGAATAATCTAAAGCTTATCAAATAATAGGAATGTTATGTCATGCCATCTGGGTATTTTCAAAGACGCCGCAGCAAAACGAATAAACAGGTGCAAAGAACGATCAAACTTTTTTATACAACTCCACATATAAATATTCTTATAACATTTATTTGCTTAGTCCTACATATAAAATTGTTTACTTTTATTTATAAGTACGTGAAAATAATTCTACAAATGTGGGGTTAGGATAACAGCAAACGCATGTTTTACAAACGCTTTTTTTTAGTTATTATTTTATTTGAACAGTGAATAACAGAACATCAAGGATTTTATTTTTGTGCTTACTTTTGTTCTACACGTTTTACATTTCAATAAGAACATTACCACCACTCAAGATATTTCGTTCCACTCTAAATTCTTTTATTAGTCGATGTAATAAAAAATGTCATTTATATGGGTGAAAATATTTCAGTACCTAAAAACGGCAGAAATTTGATTATTTTTCGGCCAGGGATATAGCCACCTTTAAAAAAATTTTTCTAATCATTTCCGCTTTAAGAAGAAGCAGTATGAATATCAGAGAGTATGTTTCTCTCCAATCAGAAGCATCAGACAAGGAAATCAAGGAATATGGAAATCTTTTTCAAGTTGCGGTCTTTGGATTCACTTTACCGATATTCCGCAGTCTTTGAACAGAGTTTCGCACTATTCTGTCTATAGGGTAACGTTTCGCACGCAAATGACACTCGTATTAAAATCATATTCGCACTCGCAATATTCAATCTATACCCGCTAATTTTTTATTTGAATCGGAGCAACGTTAATCACAGTCGATGAAAGCAAGCACCCGTGACATGAAAATAACCACACTCATCTTGACATTATAAACAAATGATCAATTGATTAAGTAGAGCGATGCAGGGTCAGACTAAGTTTCACGTAATAATTTTTTATTGACCTCATCAGAGGTTATTAATGAAAATTGTTTATTTTCACGTTCTCTGTTTATTTCAAATTTAAATAAACAAAACACTAATTTGTATTTCAGCTTTTATACTGTATTTAACGAAGTTTTGTGACAAAAAGGCATTGTAGAAACTTGTAGATTAAATATTTTTCATACAACAGTCATTGTTGTCATCGTGAAGATAAATTATATAGCTTTGTAGAACATTTAATTTTCATGCGCTACATATGCCACTTTGAATATACCTAATAGTATTACTTTAGTTCTTACTATATCGCAATGTTAATCAGCCCTTTGTCATCATCGGTACAGAGAAAACAACGCTTCAAACGGAATTAGTTAATTTTAATGACCACATTGGACTTTACACAGTTACTGCATTGTAAACAATTGATCAGTTGGTTAAGTAGAGTGATGCAGGGTCGGCCAAAGATGCGCATAATAATTTTAAAATTTCTAGTTTCAAATTTACATTGATTTTACGCCATTTTGCGCCGTTCGTACTCTTACCTTAAAGAAAAATATTTGTTTTCCTTTGTGGTGCAAATTATTGGTTAGTTTTCCTATTTTTTTAAATTTTTTTCATCATATAAACTGTTGTGATTAAAAACTACTTCAGAAAGAAACAATATGTAAACGAGTTCAAGTTTTTTAGGCCGTGCTTGTTCTCGTCGTGGCGACACCGGCGTCGCAATTTGCCAACGGTTCTCCGGGCCCGATCGCGGCGAGAGGCCATCCGAGAAAAGGCTCCGTTATCAGATAGAGCAGGGCCGATGGGGTTAGCACTTCATCTCGCAGGGGACGTGAGAGGAATGCCGCGCGGGGCACGTCCCGGATCCCCCTCCGGAAATGTATATCAGCATTATGTTTGCTAATGTGTACGGCGGGCCCGAAAATATTCCGCGCACACACGGCTTCGCGAGGTCCTCCTGGAAACGGTAATAAATCGGTGAAAAAATACCGGCCGAGGAGTAAAGTTCGTCTTGGATAAAAGGCTGCTAACGAACCTCCTAAATGTTAATTTTATGATGGCGTTGAAAGTTATGACTTTTTTTAAATCTCAATCCGGATCATTTAGCAAGAGGTGGTAAAAACAATATTTTAAAGACAACACAAATGTGTGCTTTTAGCTTTCTTTTTCGTAATTTTTGATATACTATATCAAGTCTACAGTCAATTTGCGTATTCCAAATAATAAACAATGATCAAGCACGTACTGCTGCGAAACTATTGGTCAAAACGGGTTTAACGGCAATCCCCACCAAAAACTTTCATACAAAACCGGACTTCTGATTGTAATATAATTTTCTTTTCGTACGTATTATCCGCGACTTAATATTGTTGCTGTTTATGTTGATTTGGATTAATTTAAGATGTTTAGCACCGATGCGACTGATGAAGTGGCTAAATAATAAAAAATAGTAAAAACATATTGCATTTTATTACTCCCCATACAAACGAAGCAGGAGTTGAAGACAAGTCATAATCGTTACGTGTTTAAAATCCACCAAAAATTGAAAAGTTTAGTAATATTAATAATTTCCACGGACTTAAAAAAATAAATAAAGTTGTGCTCAATTTTCTAGGCAATACCACTTATATTCTTTAGGACTGCAGAATTTTGGTGATATTTTTTTCAAAGCTGCAATTTGTTACCAACAATGATTGGTAACAAATTCCGAATTTGAAATTGACAAAAAAAAACTTAACTGAAAAAAGTTATGACAAAATGTTAATTATTAATTAAAAAAAACTTTGAGGATTTTGAGGTTATATAATTTCGCCAATATGAAGTTTTCGACAATAGGAATAGAAATTACCATAATTTTTATGGTTTCACTGAACATTACACAGGATGTTTATAAATTTTAAGAGGATATTTGAAGGGCAAATAAATCGAGGTGTGAAAACACGACCACAATGATATGACAAAACATTTTTGGAGCCGCTAACTCGATCGATAGGTCGGCTGGTTGTGTTTACTAGTATTTACGAAAATCACTGTATATAAAAATGTACAGTTCAAAGTTTTAGGAATTTTATTTGTAGAAGTACATAAAAAACAACTGAATGTTGCATAAATATGCACGAATTCCATGGCAGTCTTCGCTTTATCCATTGTGCAGGGTCGAGAAATAAAACAAAATATTGTGCAAACTGTCAGAGTAAATATATGACATGTACACAGGGTGTTTGTGAAATAAGTGCAACTTTTATTAAGCAACTGATTTTAAATTGAAAAAAAATTCTTCACGTGAAGGTTTAAACAAATTTTAAACCGTTCCTGGTGCGGCAGCCAGCTGTACCTTTGATATCGAAGTTGCCGCGCCCCGCAGTGCGAAAGTGCTGGTGGCGGCTTTGACGGTTTAAATTTTGTGTTCGAAAATGCTGAAATTTATTCAAATCTCGCTTAAAAGTAACACAAAAACTAAACAAAGGAATTACTTACCAATAGACGAAATGCTCTACAAAAATTGTTCAAAGTTCCAAACTCAGTTCAAGCTTTTAAACGACGGTCAAAATTCTGTCACCAAAAGCACCCTCAACACGTTTACTGAAAACCGTTGCTGGAATCGAAATCTCTGTACAACGTGAGGATTTGCATCGCACCTGTAGTGAATGTTGTATGTCGTCCCTATAAAACAACATTCATCTGTAAAAAGCACCTTGCATGTAAAAACTGGATCTTGTGCTATTTGATGTCGAAACCAATGGCACTTTGTACATGATAGGGGTGTAATAATTGTTCCTGTAGTACACGCCACACGATACTGTTAGTTTTATTCGCCGGTTAAGTAATACTGCAATAGACAACACACGTGCACAAGATGCACATGGTTAATTTTATCAATTAATTTTCTTGAAAACAGAAGCATTTAGGCCATGAACTGCTTAATAAAAGTTGCTCATTTTCATGCCCTCTGTCACCCTTTTCAAGGAAAGCACTTATTTGAGAAACACCCTGTATATGTGACTGTAATCAGAAAAGAGTGAGAATTTTAAGAACCGATAAATATACAAATTCTTCTGAAGGAAGAAGCCTAAATCGACGATGAGGCAACCAGATCAGAAATTGTGCAACTATTGACTACTACTGGGGAAGCCCGCAACCTAAGACTGTTCTAAGTATATTGAAAGTCAAATATTCAATTGCTTTTTTATATTTAAAAGGAAAAAAAATCCTAAAACTTCGGTCTTTGTAATTTTTTTCTGAATATAAAAATAAGGAAGATAAAGGAAATAAGACGGTTTTGGTATGTTTATTCGCACTTACTAATATACACAGATTCACGACTAGACCAATTGTCTTTTCACAAAAAGAAAACAACAAAGTAACAATCCAAAAATAATTGCCTTGAACATTTCACAATTTTTCTTGAAACTTAAACAATAAAAGACATACATTTTTGTAATGAAAAGTAAAGTAGATTTGATGATAACATACAAGTGAACTAGAATTTTTTTGTTCACTACAAAAAAGGGACGAAAAACGGACGGCGCCTTGTCTACGACCACAATCATCCACTACTTTGATTTTATGTTGATTATTATTAATATTAAGTACACCATTTCAAGGGTATAACAACTGAAAATGCTTATTTTAGATTTATATTAAAAAAGAAATCTATCCAAATTAATAAACACTCCATATAATGTTTGAAAAAGACGAAAAACTCAGGATCTACATTTAACTATCCCATATTGAAGCGGTAGTGGGTATATTTTCCGGAAGCGACGGATTGAATGAAATTCTTCGCTGACTGTACCGAGAGAAACGTACTACACCAACAACCTGTCTGCTTTAGGCCTTTAATTAATCGAGCTGTGTCGCGACAAAGGTGTAACACAGTTACGCGCCCCTCGTAATTCGCATTTGGGAGGATTCCGCGCGCGCTCCCAGCCGGATCCCGAATTTAATTAATTCGCCTGGTCAATTATGATTCCGCCGTAAGAATGCGATTAATTAAACCTCGATACAAGCGAATCTCAATTAATCCCGAATATTAAACGACACGACGGATTTCACCCGGATGCCCGGGCTGATCCCTCCTTCATTAGGAGACTTAGCGGAAGTCTCAAAGAAGGATGCTGTTTTCGTTTTCCGCTTTCGAATGTCACTTGTTCCTGAAATGAAAGTGTGGAAAACATCAACTTATTTTGCAAAAACTAATATCAAGGTATGTATACCAATCTGAGAAAGCGGGAAAATCTGGAATTATCGGTAAACTTCATGCATCTGGAAATGCCACGGAAATATCAGGAATATGCTAAATTTGCCTGTTTCTTTTTATTCTTTATTTTATTTGTCGTTTTATTAGTCATTTTTCAAAAATGTTTTTTTTTAATTAGGTAACAATTTTTTTTTAAACTAATTATAGTCTGTTTAGAAATGAAAGAGAGTAATAAAAGCTTATTATGTATGCAAATCGTAAATAAATGTAGTACTGGTGCTTATATTCAATATTTTTATATTATGTATTTTCGGTATAGATGAGGTGTACTTTTAAAAAAACTTTGTGCGATCGGACTGTACTAAATTGTAGCAGGTAGCTAAAATTTAATCCCCGACAATCCGTCTTTGTCTATGCCGCTTCAATTTCTCGGTCCATTTCTCTTATAAGTAAACAATATAAAAACAGCATTTCAAAACATGAGGCTACTTTAAGCATCATAACCGGGTTAAGAGGGTTTTTAGTAATTCAAATAAAATTATTCAATATTATTATCAAAATATTTATTTAAATTTAATGAATAGACTTTTATTCCACACAAAAATATATGTATTTTGAAAATTCAAATTATGGTGAGTAAATGTAGTGTTGTATAAATGTACAATAAAGAAAATAAAAAAGTAGGTATATTAAAATTCATCCTCTGAATATTCTGATGAATTATCTTCGTCTCCTAGATTGATAACGATAGGTTCCACAGTAACGTCAATTAAATTATCGAGTTCCCACATTTTCTCCTCTTCTTTTTGTACATGATGTATACATCTTTGCCAGTTATCTGCAGTTACTCGTTCCAAGGAATTTTTTAACAAAATTTTCACGTCACTTAATTTAAACGTCGTATTATTTCGCGCTACATCTCCTTTTACCTGCGCCCAGACTAATTCGATTGGGTTAAGTTCACAGTGATAAGGTGGTAACCGTAGTACCGTTATTTGGCGATTTGTTGCCATTTCATCGATAACATATTTTTTCTGATCTTTATTAAGATTGACAAGTGTCAAAAGTTCCTTTTTCACCATATTTGTTTCAAAAGAAATGTTTTTTCCGGATAACCATTGAATTATATCGGCTTTCCTCCAAGCAGTCGTAGGCGTCCGCTCGGTCTGCCGTGAATGGTAACTGGCATTATCCATGACAATTACAGACCCCGGAGGAATAAGATCCAACATCTGTGTAAAATACTCTTCGAAAACATCTGCGTTCATGTCTTCGTGATAGTCACCTGTATTTTTAGATTCAAATAAAAGTAAACCGCCATCTACAAAACCACTGGCACTACCTATATGTGTCACTATTAATCTTCGCCCTTTACCTGAAGGTGCCTTGAACCCTGTTGAAAGTCCATCCAAAAATGCTTGTCGAAAACTTTTTACATTTTTATCTTGCCATACTTTTGTTACAGTATATCCCTCGTTGACCCAAGTTTCGTCTAGATAATAAATATTCCTCCCTTCGTCACGGAATTTTCTAATTGATCTTAAGTAGGATCTTCGCCAACAAATAATTTCATCTTTATCGATAAGAACTGACTTCCTGTTCTGCTTTTCCCAGCAAAAATTCAACTCTCGTAAGACGGCCCATAATTTGCTTCTACTGATTTTTGGCAAATCGTTGTCCTCTGAAAGTTCACTTAAAATTTTGTTTAGCGTTGGTATTTCTTTTTTAAAATAAAATGAGTGTACTTTTCTGCGAATGACATTTTTGAAGAAATCATCTATAACGACTTTTGACCTCCCTGTAGATGATTTTGGGGGATTTACAGTATCTTGTTCATTTTTTGTTTCCTTTAAAAGTCTGTAGATAGTCGATTTTCCAATCCCTGTCATTTTTGTTAGCATTAGTGTTACCCGAAATTACCTGAAGCGAAATATTACCACGCCCATGGCCGGTTCTTATCTCGGAATTTTATTACTCTCTTTCATTTCCAAACAGACTGTAACATGATTCGATTTTTTGGAAAATTTTACCCCACTTTTGATATAAATACGTTGTTTTCGTTAACAAATAAAGAACACAAAAAGGTTGAAATTGGTAAAATCCCAATTCGCACTAGTGTGACCTTTGAGGTGACCCACCCCAAGTGTGACCTTTGATGGTTGATGGTGATGGATTGAGCTGATCATCTATTCCCCCATCTTGTTCAGTGCACTCCAATAGTGATTCACAAAACCATCACATAATGTTCTTGAAGAGTAAAAGTTGCCGTTGTTACAATTTTGCACCACAATCGCAGGTAAGTCACTGAATTAACAACGAAACGCATTCTAAAAACTCGCCCAATATTCATGTGTAAACACAAGAACGAATATCTTGTGAACTCTGACAAGCGAAAACAAGACCCAGGAGACATACAGGGTGTTAATGAACGTAAGTAAAAAATTAAGAGGTGAAAAAGGAGCGAAAAGTGAGTTAACTGATGTCACAAACTTGTATGTATGACCTTAAACTTCGGTCATAGAGAAAAAGGCTAATTAAAAATGTGCTTAAAACTGTTTTGGAACTGCTGGAATACATGTTTTATAGCGGCTAGTACTTACAAAAAAGTTTGTAACACTTTATATGGTTTCTTATGAAGCCGGACTGTATTTGAAAGTCGGTTTGTAGTACATTGTTGTAGTGATTGCTGTGCTGTTTTTCGAGAGTACATTTAATAGCCGTATTTCCAAGTTGAATTGCCTAGACGCTTAGATGGTGCTTCATATCTAGATTTTTTTTTGCAAAATCGCTTGCCGGAGTTATTGGAAGACGTGCCATTAAATGTTCGGCAAATTACTTTTTTCGGAGAGTGTGCGACTTTCTAAACATTATTTTTCCCGATCGCTGGTTACACCAACTGCGACATCGTATTGCATAATACGATTAGAGAGGACGTAGCAATATTGCAACGCATGCGAGCGAATTGGATACGTCGCGCTGAAGCTTATGTACAAGCAAATGGTGGGTACATCAAATATCTTCTATGAAAATCAGCAGTTCTCAAAACGTGGCTCCTTGCAATGTTGAGGCAAGGCAGATTTTAAAATTACATTTTACTTAACACAAATTCGTGTATTTACCTCACTTTGACTTAACTTAATCCTGTATTATGTTTCTTTTGAAAGAGAATATGTAAAATATTGTAAATACAAGCACACCTCTCAATTAGTTGTACGAAATGCCCCACCGAACAAAATGCATCTGCTTTAATTCCGGCTTTTGAATAAATTTATTCTTTAGGCGACTAATTAACCGACTCCGTTTGCCGTGTATTTACTCTATTTCGTGTAACTGTAAAATATTCATTCGCGTTTTGCGAATTTTCTGGAAATTATTATTCGCTCTCTTGTCCGCGTTTGCTGCACCAGTAACAAAGTTTGTGTTATTTTGGACCTTAATTGTTTCAAATTGTAAATGCGCTCGTCGAGTTCTCCTTTTTCAGTATTTCGTTTCTCCTATTGTTTGTCGGTAGGACTTGGCATGTCGTGTTGATTAAGCTACAATGATATTATGAGTGTGACACTGCTCTCGGAGTTCTTTTGACCCGATAAACATGATGACGGGCTTTATTGTGTTGAGTGAATACCAAACAACTAAAATGTAATTAACAATTTACTGTATTATAGTTCATTTTGAATTAAATTGGACGTAGAATTAGTGAGGCGTTATCCTTGAGTTATCAAAGAAATTTCATAGATCTGGAAATTTTAGAGAAATGTTAAGAAATTTCTCTAATTTTCATGAATTTTTTTCAAATTCAGAAGTTAAATAAAAAAAAATAATTTCTCGAAAGCTGTTAAAGATAAATATGGCAAACCTTATATCAATTGAATGGACATTTAATTTGGCATTCAACAATAGCAATTAATTTGGGTAATTTCATTTGAAAAAAAAGTTATTCGTCTTCTAATATTGTCAGAAGTAGTTCTGAAAATTTCCTGTCCTGAATAACGTAAAAATAGAGGAATTTGTGCTGAACCGAACTGTCTATATCGCATGCTCCTAACTCTTTTAGTTTAGATGCTACTTAGATTTATTCAGAGGTGAAATCGTGATTTTTTCCAAAAACAGTCAAATATCTCGTAAACGACGAGTTCTAGATACCAAGTCAACAAAATCAAAGTAAAATTAAGCTAGGAATCCGAAAAAGCACGAAGAAATGTTTCACGATAATAGTTGTTTACATTTTTTCCTTAGGATAAGTCTGCTGCGTGCACACGTGGTATGCATCAGCTGTATGTGTAGCGTTAGGTTAAGCGCTGTTGTCACGTTGTGATGAAACTCCCCAATATTAATACTCGCTGTACTTTGAAAACTGTTAATCTTGTGTCCCTTTAATATACAACTTTTTTGTTCATTTATGATTATTCTATCTCATGCTGAAGTAATGGCAGTCAAACTTCTTACACCCTGTATATTTTTAATACTGAAGAAAAATGATTAAAATCCCATAATTATAATTACTTACAATAATTTCCATTTTTTTTATGGTATGCTACATTATTACAACTTTATTGATGTTTCCAGCCTACATTTATTTAAATATCACATCGTCTATGCATGCACTTACCTTTTAATTCTGTACTTTGATATTTGTTGGGTGTCATTTTCAATAGTACTACAGATATATGTATATTATCAACAGTCTTTAAGTACCTACCACTTGTTATAATTCTCATTTATGTTTAAAACGAGATAACATGGAAAATTAATGTTAGTCTATCTTTTGCGGATAAAGCAATTACAATGTATGCATGTGAAACTTATTCATACTCCACAATTCACAAAGTGTAACAATACACCACCCTTTCTTAGGCGATTGTGTGAGATTGAAATTAATAGGGATGCAAATTTTGGGGATGGATTGAGTTTTAAATGAAATTCCACAATAACGACGACAATATGTTTAATTGCGCCTATTCAAACTTAAAAAATGAACACGGAACATAAACGACTTGGGGCAAGTGTTTATCAAAAACTACCACACTAGAAGTGTGTGTGTTAATTAAAAATAATATGAATAGTTTTGCACCCAGAAACAAACCATGGATATTTTCTATAAAAATATAATTTCCCTATTACATCAAACTTTATTAAATAAATAAAATTGGGCCAGACTTATTCCCTGGCGGGTAGCCCGAACAGCTCCGGTTTAAAATCGTTCAGGGACTGTAACACTAACGTAGCTTGTTTCCTGAGTTCTTTACCGACTTCGGATGACGGAACCATGACGGCTTGCATTCCCGCTGCTATTGCCCCTCTCACCCCATTCGGAGCGTCCTCTAGGACTAGACACTGCAGCAGAATAACTTATCATTTATTAATAACGTCTATATGCTGCACTAAGTTTAATGAAATGTATGTTGACTTAAGGCCTATAATAAACGTTGACTAACTTTTCAACATTGTTAAAAACAGTATTTACGAGATTAATAATATAACTTTACTCATTTATTTTCATACTTTAAAACCTTGCATTCAAGTTTGAAAATAATAAAAAATTTAACAGCAATTACATATTTTCTACTGAATAACAATGAAGATGTATTAAATTACATAATCATATTCAAATATTGTAACCGATCAAGTATTTTCCATTGTTAACTTAGTGAATTAAGCTATTATCGCCTGAAGATGATAAAATTAAATTAGAAACCTGTGTTTTCTCCTCATTTGATTGTTTAATTTCAAATAAGCCATATGTGTAAGTCCCGATTTATTTTATATCCTCAATGATAAAATATATATAAAATTAAATAGCAAATTTACCAGAACTAGTTAAAATTTATTTATTATTGCTAGTATACATAAGAGTTAAGTATGTCAACTTGTTGATTAATCTTAGGAGTAAAACAAGATTCAATAAAAAGATTAGAATACATTGATTGTGAATAATTTAAACATCAGTTATCCAAGAATGATCAGAGCATGATATTTTCAAGTGGTTTAATAGTTTGCAATAATCGATATATAATTATTAAATGTAATCACACATTTTCAATCAAATAACAATCACGTTTTATCACCTCTCAATCATGATTTTGGCATGAACCATCGTTATCAATGATTGTTTATATGTATACATGATTTCATCCATTTTTTTTTAATGTTTGGCCTTTATTGGAAATTAGAAACATGTAATGTCATCAAGCCATTTTGACTAAATACAAATATGCACGTTTTTTTAAATATTTTTTTTTTGGTAATGCTATTTGTTGTTTGTTACGTTTATGTACGATTATAGAATTATAGAATAAATATATAGAATTTCTATGTATAATTATAGAATTATATAGTTTCTGTAAAATTATTATACCTGAGACGGATGGGGCTTATCGGGGAACCTCGAGGCACACGCCAAAAATATATCAGGGGCAGGTTTTCCATTCTTGACCTCGGGATCGGTACTCCCACAAACGATATGTTGAAACAACTTAAAAATATCCTGATGGTTCTTTGTCTTAAGCTCCATGGCATCCTGGGCAGAAGACGTCGCCACTGCTATTGGTATCTCGTTCTTATAAAAGTGTCTGACCAATTCCTTAGCTCCCGGCATTAGAACTGGGTTTTGCAGCTCTTCGTGTACTTTTTCCTTGAAAATTATAAGGAATTCTTCAGGCGAAATGGGCAGACCCATTTCTGTGACAGCTATTCTAGCTGTGTCCTCTTCTGGGGTTCCCAAAACTTTCAGTCTAACATCTCTGGTATATTCTTTACCGTACACCGCTGCTATGTCTTTTACGATTTTCTCATACACAGACTCGGACTCTAAAATCAATAATAAACATCGTTAAATTTAAATTTCTGTATTAGAAAAAAGAAACAAAGATTTAAAGATCGATATTTATCCAGCACTATTATACTTTTTAAAAATGGACACTTACCAATAAGAAGTCCATCCATATCAAAAATAACGTGGGTCACTTTCTTTAACATCATTTTCAAACGATTTGAATCCTCTTTAATTTTTTTCTCCGACTTCCCAGAGGAAATAAACAGAAAGTGACAAAGAACACTGATTTTTTTCTCTAATGTCAATCAGATCGCTCGTAAGTGCAATCTCCGATTGACCGGTTGTATCGCCGTCCTTTTATAAATCCCAGTTTTTAGCATCATCAGCGAAAATACACATACGTAAGCGGGACTCGAAAGCTCAAGTATTAAGAAATGTTATATTAGTTCGTGCATAGTGACAGTTACATGTCAACACATTGAATTTGATTTTCAAGTGGCACTTATGCTGCCTCACGTTTAAAAGTTGTGATTTTTATTGATTTTTATTTTATATCTGTTGCTTATCCATAAAAATTTAAATAATTTAATTACTCACACCGACAGGCATAATTATTGTACAAGACAAAGGGAGAATCTCATACCGTCCTTTTCGAGACTAAAGATGCAGTTAACAAAATCGATTTTGTACAATATTTTTTTTAAACTTGCATTATAATAAAAATATAAAATTAAAGAATTATAAAACTTTTCACAAATTATCCAGAGACTTTCTTATCAGCGAACGTTTTTACAGTGTCGAAGAATATCTTGAATTCACACCGCTGATTTAGATTTTTACAAACTTTTGTTAACTTTTTTCACTGTCTGAATCTTGTTCTCTCTTTTGCCTTTATTCAGTCTTTTTTTTTAATATAAATACTACATAAAATAGAGCATCAAAATATAAAATCCAGACAAAGAACTTAAGAAGTATAAACAATAACAGACAAATAAAACAAATAAGCTAATTAACATATACAAGATATGGATTACATTTGCTAGACAAACAATTTTTTTATGTCATTCATAGAATGAAAGATAAGTCGATCTTAATACTTCTGGTAATTGGAAATCATTTGATATAGGGGAGATGCTATTGGTAAATTGGTACGAGGTGTGGGTAATTGTAAAATAGAGTGAAATCTAGAATTAAGTCTAGGAACATGATATAAAATCCTGGAGACTAACGAGTCTACATTTAAAGTGTTATTATTTATGATTTTAAAAAGGAATATAATTGAAAACATAATTTGCCTACGACAGAGACATTGCAATTAAAACAAGAAAGCAATAAATTTTGAGGCGTACCACGAGAAGGATGAAATCCATAATTAATAAAATGAATCTTTAAAAATCACTGCTGTACTTTCTCTAACTGAATATTATAAATATTATAAATGGGACTCCAAATAACCGATGCATATTCAAGTTTGCAACGCACAAATGCTGCATATAATATATTTGAACCTTTACATTCTGAAAGTCCTTAGAATTACGCAGAATAAACGATAATCTAGTATCGAACCAAAGTCAGTAAATTGCGATCAGTAGATGATTTAACTTCCAAGAACAACTTCAGGTCATCCGGATAGAGTAAATAGTTGACATTGAGGCATGCAGTTAAATCATTAATAAAAATAATAAATAACAGTGATCCCAGGATTGACCCTTGCGGGACTCCTAAAGATTGATGGAATTTGCATTATTGAAAGCCTCGATACTGCACAAATTGGTACCTATTACTAAAATAGGATTTAAACAGAGATAATAGAGCAGGGGATATACCATACGACTCCAATTTCAATGTTAATAAATTATTATCAAGTCGATTGAAAGCTTTGGAAAAGGTATACACAATATCAACCTGACTTCCTACATACAAAGCGTCAGCAATAAATTGGTGACATTTATAAAAAACGATGAATTAGCTAGATTTTTACAGAATTCGTGTTGAAACCATAAGACATTTATTATGACTAATCCCTAAACAACTTAAATGTTTCCTGTCCAATTCCCCAAATTGCAAACTGTAGTTAAGAAGTGCCGCGAAGACATAATGAATGTTAGTTTATCAGACTGGTACAATGCTTAAATAATTACTAAAATGGAACACCGACAATTCCGTTCCACTCGTCAGAAATAATAAGTTTTGTCAGTTGGAAAACTTGTCACCTTGAATTCGTAGATTACATTAATCCTTTCCGGGGATGTTTTCCATATCGCGCGGCCTCCGGGAAACTCACGGGCCCAGTCTTAAAGACACTAATCTATTTCATGATTTTTTCTTTTTAATCACGTACTTCGTGATACCTTACTTATAAAAATTCAAACGTTACTTAAATTGTAACAGTCCCTAATCGTCTCGATTACTAAAAAACGTTCAACGGTATGCGGTATTGCCCCGTAAACTACGCCATTGGTCGTGTTCCATCAAAGCGAGATTCTGAAACGGAATGAATTCGAAGCTTAAGTGGGCGAAAATAATTTCTTGCTTCCTGACAGGCTGTGAAAAATTTATGGCCGCGCGGAAGTGATGAGTACCGCCCTTTTTTCATAAAATTTTCTTAATAAAACAAGTTTAATCTTGTTTTCATGTGGAGCGCGGAACGGCAGCACATTAGTCTGAGTTGTTTTATTCATTTCCCCCCGTATTGCCCTTATCTTGGTTATTTATTGACTTGATAGGCACGGGTGGTGTTCAACGCTTGATATTTGATACTAAATATTGTTAATATGCTGTGTCCCTGTGTTTGTAACCTTTCGCAAAAACAACGCGCGCGTCTTTGTCTAAGGGTGAATCCTACACAGTCAAAGGTCACTCGACTTTGAAACGTTTTTTAATTGAATTTTTAATAAAGTCAGTAAATAGAATCATTAAATACTTGTTTATTTATTATGGTGGATTTTCATTATCCGTTAGCATTTCTGACATCGTGGTTTCAATTTATATTCTTAAGTGCAGACATGGATATCTCACTTTATGGACAAACACTGGAATTTTTATGTCTAGGAAAGTTATATAATTTATTTTTGCAGTAGCCAGAAACAGTTATTTACAACATAAAGGAGCTAAGTATTATTTACCAGTTAAGGACGGGCTATAGAGTCCGAGACTGGTAAATTATACTTAACTGCTGGGTGATGTATAATATTTTATATGCTCCCACAGTTGTTTATGGTTCATGAAATAAGGATTAGGTTTTATTTTTTTACACTTCTTAATCAATTCATTTTGACATTATTCGAAATCTTGCAAAGTCGTCTTTGTTGTTTGGATTTTGTCGTTTATAAGGTGTTTATAAACAAAGGTACATAAAAGTAAGCAATTTTTCTGATTTTGAATTATTATTTCTAAATGAGTTATTTTCAAAAAGAAGTGCAGCAAATGCTGCCTGCGAATTTTTATTGCCCGAGAAGTCGAAAGTGAGCTACGGTCGAGCATATAGAAATTTCAATGAATGGTGCCAGAACAAAAATATTGGTGCTTCTGAAATGTCACTGCTAACATATTTCATGGAGAAGTCAAGAACTTTAAAGTTACCGGCGAGTTTGTGGAGTGAATACTCAATGATTAAGTCAACTATTTTCATAGAGGATAATGTGGATATATAAAAATACCCCAAGCTGAGAGCATTTTTGAAAGGTAAGATTGACGGCTATACACCTAAAAAGTCAAACGTTTTTACAAGAGAACAAACCAACGATTTTCTCGTTCAGGCACGTCAAAAATCGTCAAAAAGGGCAAAAATTGGCCAAAAATAAAAAAGTAGCCAACTTTGATCAAATGTATCTCGGTTTCTATTAGTCGTAGGTACTTCTATAAAAGCTTATTTTAAAGGAAAACACATTAACTTTTTTTTTCTGTGAAGCAATGCCTATACCTAATTCCTCTCAGAAAAAAGTTGTGGGCCAAAAACTAAAAAGAAAAAAAACGCATTTTTTCGGTTTTTTTACTTGTTTTTTGGGCATATTTTTGTTAAATATAATTTTTTTGACTTTAAAATGTCTCATTTCGATTGGAAATTCAATTTGCTACAACTTTTCTGATGACAACTATTTAGAAAAAATTCATAGTTTTCGAGTAAAACTCAAAAAACTGAAAATACCACCTTTTTACTTCGTTCTCAAAAACGCACCCCTTTAAAAGGTAGCACTCCGCGGTTTTATCATTTTTTAGGGTCAATTAAACATATCAAACAATAAAATTTCTGTTACGTTGTAGTTCCTATCTAAAGTACATAGTCAATAGCCTAAATGTTACTAAATGTAATAACTGCACAATTACTTTAAATGTTCTTCATAGTAATTAATAAAATGTAATGTTCATCAAATATTTCTATCTATTTGTTCATAAAATATGTATTTATAACTCGAAATCGCTTTTTTCCCGTTGTCCATAGCAACTTCCATTTCTACGCTAAAATCCAGTTACCTCCTTTAAAACAATGTATTTGCAAGTCTATTTACTATAGTGGGCGTAGATAAAATAATAATTAATTGTATGGCATAAATTTCAACATATCAAAAAAAAGACGAAATAAGATGTGACCCTATCGAATACATATCTTTTTGGTCTTGCAATAACGATTTGCCGGGAATTGCTACACCTGATCGGAACGTTAAAAAATTTTTGTTTTTGTGTCCGTGCCGGTTTGCTGCACATAATAATTAGTAATTCAAATTTGCGCCTGTGTAAGCAGCCATTAGGGAATTAAAAAGTTTTTAAAAAGTTAATTCCAAGGAAGTTTTCCGCGAGGGACTTTTAAATACGTTAACTTCTCAATCTCCTTAACGTGGCCCGTGCCTCAGCCAGCGCCGGAAATTCCCGATAGTTGATTAAATACAAGAAGCAAATGAAGTAGTTCGCTACATATTACTCTATTTTTATTTTAATTAAATGCAGGAAAGTTAGTGTAGCTTCATTAATTACGGAAGGAAAGTTTCCTTGGTAGTTCGCGTACCATTCAAATTGGGGCGTAGAAGTATCCTTCTCTCCGTAAAAGATAGGTAGAGCGATGCTTAAAAATTAATTTTTAACAGATATTAAACTTCCGTTTTCATCCGAGGATTGGAGTGGAATCGAAAACGGCTTTCAAGCCGAGGCATTATTGTTAGCCCTGCCAGATATCGGCCGAAGTTAATAACGGCCCAAAACTTTTTCAATGCAGATGAATATTTAAAATTTACCAGAGGAAATTATACGACTTATAAGAAGCAACTTTACTTTATCGACTCGTAGAATCATTTTTTATTTATCGCAAAACATCTGTACTTGAGCGTTATTACCGTTTCGAGTCTAGACACCGAAATCACCGAAAACATCGTAAAATATTCATGCTGTCAAAACCTCGCAGGCGTTTACCCTTGACAAACTTTTATGTAGTGAAAACGCATTCGGGCTAGTAACAGGATTGGATCCTTTAGAGACGGTTTATGGCTTATTACGATGTGGATGGGGTTGCAGAGGACGTTGCCGCTCAAATGGTCTCTGCCAGCAAAAAACTTCAATGAGAACAAATAAATACATCGCATACGCATGCGAAACGAACCATTACGAGAGATAACGCTAAAGATTAGAGATTTTTTTAGTTGATAATGCCAATTGTGAATCGTTGGTTGACTATTAGTCCAGGGAACGAAGAGAAAAATAGGGTAAAACTTCCGAATACTTTTGGAATTTGGAATTAAGCTTATTTTAGCCTGTAGATGAAAAGTTATACAGGGTGTCGCATAATTAGCTGCCAACCCTGAACAGGCCGATTCTAAGATCAAAACTAAGTAAAAAAGTTCATATGAATATGGGTCCGGAAATGCTTCCTAAGGGCACACTATGTATAATTTTTTTTTGTTTGTACAAAAATCAAATATCTTGACTCAGAGAGTAGATAAAAATATGAGCCTGGTTGCAAATGAAAGCTGAATGGATGTAGAATATGGAAAAAATATGACTGATACGATTTTTTTTTCTATATGACCTTCGAATGACTAGGCAAAGTCTATGCAACCCAAAAATTTTATGGATTTTTCTAATTATATCGGTCCTAATTCTCTTAAAATTTATTCCAATGCACACGATTTTGCACAATTTGGCACGGCAATTCCATAATTTTTCTAATGTTAGCAAAGTCTCTCCAAAGTCGGTATTATTTTCAAGCTTTTTGACACTGTTAAGCAAGAAAATTATTCACAAATTAAAGATTAATTATCAACCTGGGTTTCTGTTTTTTATTTTACAAATAAAAGTCAAATAAACACACTGTAGAAGGTAAGCAGTGACTTATGGATAAATTTTAAGAGAATTAAGACCGATATAATTAGAAAAATCCATAACATTTTTGGGTTGCATAGACTTTGCCTAGTCATTCAAAGGTCATATAGAAAAAAAAACGTCTCAGTCATATTTTTCCCATATTCTACATCCATTCAGCTTCAGGCTCATATTTTTATCTACTCTCTGAGTCAAGATATTTGATTTTTGTACAAACAAACAAAAATGATACATAGTGGGGCACAGGGACCCATTGAAGAGGGAGGAATGGAAATCATTTTTTTGCAATATCTCAATCGCGTTGTGATAAATGAATGAAATTTGGTATACACAGCTAAATTTTTATGATAGAAATATTTTCAATAGTTTATGGTATTATAAATATTTTATTACAATATTTCAACCCTTTAAAAACTTACACCTAAACACTTTGAAATGATTTGATAGTACAAATAGGATAAATTAAATTCTTTTACCTGTTTATAATTTTATAATACAATTTATAATTCATCGCATTGTTTTAACCCTTCAAAACCACCCCCAATGACAAAATATAAAAAAAATGGCTCTTAAATTATTTAAAATTAATTATAGCGTCCTCCTATAGTGTTTATCAGATCACTGGGTTTCTTATAAATCACCTTTCATCATACAAATAAAAACAATTTTATACATTTAAAGGTGATAAATAGAAAGGGAAAAAGTGAATTATAAGTATATAGAATGCTCCAAAGTTGTGGATAACCAAAATATTGATATCCTCTGAAAATTGAAGCGGTAAGGTACCGTTGGTTTTTTAACGATAACTTCCTGATTTTAAAGCTATTAAAACGATCAAAAAACAATTTTACTGAAGATTTCGACAGTTAAAAATTTTGCAAAATTTAATATTTTTAAACCTCTTTTATTAAGATTTTTCAGATTAAAGGGTTTGAACAATATGACTTTCGCCTTCAACTGGAAACTTCTACCAGCGACACATCTGTTAATTTTTATCCTACACAAAAAACACCAAAATATTCTGTGAAAAAAAAACTAAACTTTTGTACTCTTGAATATTTTTTGTATCATTTTTATTTTTAAAGTTATTTTCAAAAATACGTTATTTTTTGTTGGAATTAAAAAATATTTTTCAATCACAACGTAATATTTTCAGAAATATGCCTTCTAAACCGCTTAAACTTGTATAATATATTGTTAGCACATAAAAAATGTAAATTGTAGAAGGATGAGAAATTCATCAGTTTTTGTACTGATTTTTTTTCCGAAAAAAACGAATTAACAGTTTTATTTTGATCATAACTCTGTTAATTTTTATGCTAATGACTTAAGGTCAAGTTCATTTTAAAGTGAAGTACTTAAAAAAATGTTCTGTGCATTTTTTTGAAAAATAGATTTTTTTTAGTTATTTTACGTCAAATGCTTCTAATTTAGTATCTCAGCACCTATTGCACCTACATAAATGAAAAAAACCTCCATCTCTTTCTTTTCTATAAGCTTCATTTTCTTCGTGATGTTTTTTTTTTCCATAGAATGTCTATTTTCCGAGTTATTCGAGAAAAACTACTGAAAAACGTTTTTTTTAATTAAAAATATACATTTTCAATCACCAATACCAAAATATTGACTTAACGAAAAATGTTCATAAGATACTTTTTGCTTAAAATTAATTGCTTTATCGATTCCTGGGGTTATTTTCAATATTATATTTTTCACCCCCTAGAAGGGTTGGCTTCCACCCCCTGGGCAAAAGCGCTCATCGGCACTATATAACTTTTGTTCTTTGAGCTATTTTCTACTTACAGTCCAAATTTCACGTTAATGGGTTCTATCCGAAAGAATTCGGAGAGAAAACCGTTGATTCCCTGGACTATATGCTCAGCGGTCACGTGACTTGTAATCATTTATGAAGGCTCTTTAAAAACTGTCAGTTAAAGAAAATACAGAAGTGAAACGACTTTGGCGGACAATAGCGACGTGTTTGACGACGTGACTATGCTTTAGTTGCGCCATCTTAATGGAAAGTTCGACTAAAATCCCATACCACTACCCCTGTCCGTGTACCAACATACAAAAGTCATTTCTAGTGTATAATTTGGAATCTGCAACCCCAAAAACCCCTGAGTGATCATCGTTGGAAAAAAAGAACAACTCTTGTCATTTTGATACCATCGATATGACAGTTATCAACTGCCAAAAGGCATTTTTGCTATCAAATTCGAGATCGGCAACTTCAAAAATCCCTTGGGTATTATTATTTTGACAATATGATTCCTTTTTATTTTAATAGTCTCGATATGACAGCTGTCAGCTGTCAAAAGTGATTTTCAACTTCAAATTTGGAAATACACCCCCAAAATCCCTCGGAAATAACTCTCAAAAAACCAGTTCATTTGCAGTATCGATGTGACAGCTGTCAACTGTCAAGAGGCATTTCTGATATCAGATTCGTAATTGACGATGTCAAAAACCCCTTTCCCAACAACATTATCCAAGATCTCGAGTCGCTTCGTCAATATGTCACCGCTTTGGCAGCTGTCATGTGTCAAATTGTATTTTTCACCTCAGGTTCGTAATCAGCGACCCGAAAAACATAGGGATCCGTGGCGGAAATATCACTGCATTCTCGTATGCTCCAAAAGGTTAACGACTCCACCTCGTACTTCAGTCGGTATCTGGCCATCTAGATACAAGCGTTTATTTTTAAAGGACGCCATTTAAGAGCTTTTGACCTAAACGAGTGGCCTGTAAATGGGGTCGTTTAATGTCGATGATTATTTCGAGGGGTGCCGCCCTATCGGTTCGACCCTCATTTAAACTGATTAGCCCTAATTAATAACTCTCTATTCCGCGAGCGGTCTCCGAATCGTCTGCAGCCTTTGACTGGAGGAACCTTTATAAACGAATTGCGTTCGGTACTAAAACAGTAATTTTGAATATTCATCAGTTCGGTCCTCGCGTGAATACCGAGTATGTGAAAACTGAGAGCAGTCGGCGTAGGAGTTTCCCGAATCTCGGCAAACGTGGAATTTCCCGACGAAATTAACGTAATAAATAATACGAAGTGCGAGGCAAACGGGCGGGCGGCTGTTTCTTAAATGTAGACGGCGCTAATGAATTTTATAATGTCTCCCGCTGATTCTTGAGGCTCCGAACGTTCATGTCTTCATCTGTTGTATAAATAAAAATTTTGTCAGCTGCAGTTTTTACATCAAAACATCAAAAATGCTGATGCTGATTCAATTGTATTGTTCCAATGACATAGCTCCATTACATTAAAAATCATAAATTGGAAATTTGTGGCACTTGATATGAATCTAAACCTGTTTAAATTGCGCCTAATATTCCGGTTTAACCGGAAATGACCCTAACTTTTTTTATTTTAAATGACACCCTTTATATTTTTCTAAAAATTTGAATTCTACAAAAATCCCTGTTTTGTGAAGTGTTACACTTTGATTTATACTTGAAAACAGAAGTGAAATTGCATTTTAAGTGTTTCCAAAATTGGGATTGTACAAATCAATGCGATTTACGACTAAAGTAGGCTTTGAAACTATTTGAATATTGATTGTTTACTTTGACAGTTCATGAAGTGTTATTAAAATTTGTATTAATAAGTTGCCTCGAACAAAATTGGTACATATTCAAAATGAATAACGACAACTTTACAAATCAAGAAAATTGGATATGATCCTAATTTATGAGGAATGCAGAAAAGAAACAGACATGCCTTTCGTGTTTACGGAGAGCGGTATCCTGACAGACGTATGCCAAGTGCTTTGTACGTTATACGTCTGGCTCAATATACATCTCTTAAATTAAGCGACATGAGGGGCCCTATAAAAAAAAAACAGTTTTTAAAAGAAAGACTGCTACTGCTGAAGAGCACAGTTGGTGTTTTGAGAAGTGTGTTTAATAATCCACATATTTTAATTCGAGAAATTGAAGCGATATCTCTCGTTCTTCTATTCAATGAATCTTAAAATCCGGCAAAGTCAGACCTTTCAAAATCCATCTGCATCAAGGATTAGAACCAGGAGTTCATGACAGAAGATTGGCACGTCTTGCATGGCTAGCGACTGTTTGTGAAGATAGTATTATTACCTCAATTTTACGGTCAGATGAAGGACGTTTTCATATAATAAAACTGTCAACTGACACACTTGCCATTATTGGTCTGTAGATAATCCTCATTGGATGAGAGAGACTAATTTTCAAAAAATTTGGGGAATTAACGTATTGTGCGGCATGATCAATTAGTACATTATTGAATCCAAAGTTTTATGAAGGAACATTAACTGGTCAGGCATATTTAGAATTCCTTCAGAGCGAATTTCCAGGTTTTCTTAAAAATCTTCCTATGAATACCAACATGCCAACATGTGTAAATTAAATTTTGCCTAACAAGTGGATCGACACATATGGACCAATAAGATGGCCCGGAAGAGCACCCGATCTAACGCCGTTAGATTATATAAATAAAATTAATAGACCAGGGCGGTTTTGAACTGGATGTGAGAGGGGGCGAGCAATTTTTTTCTGGATTACCTTCAGTACGACATAATAAAAGTGTAGATCCCTAGATCTGGACGAGGTCCGGAACATTTTCTGAATTGCCAAATATGTTTAAAAAATTTTTAAAAATACCTATTTTATCTGAGTTTTTTACTTATATCTTGTAACCTATGCACTTTGGAAGAATATTGAAGAGGAAAAAAAGTTTTAGAATTGAATTTTGCACTATACTGCAAGTTAAAATTGTTTAAATTGATTACTGATGTTGCAAAATAGCAATAATTGATGAAAAAAGCAAAATAATAAGTAAAGTTTTTTGGATAATTTTTTAGAAATATTTTAATTGCTCCGAGGCCATTTTGATAAAAAAAACTTTAGAGTACAATAAAACAACACGGCAAATTTCATTAAAATCGGTTCGATAGGTTCCACAAAATAATTTTTAGAAAAAAATTTTGAAAAAAAATTTTCGAATTTTCAAAATGTTGCACAAAGAAAGCATTTAGCTAGATACTTGAAAATTTTTCAGGTGAAGTGGTGAGACATTCAAGGGTCTATTCTGGAGCCACTGTTGTTTGTTATCTTTATTAATGATCTAACTGAATGACTTGATGTCAGCTACTTATTTTGTGCTGTTTTTGGAAGTTGTATATAATTTTTTATAACATTAATAAACGAGATATTAATCTATCTTTTAAATTTGCTTTAGATGAGGTTCATACAATTCTTAATAGTATTGAAACCAATATATTTTCCACCACAAGTTTGATGATAATATGTAGGATTCGAATAAAAATTTTTAAAATGAAAAAAATTTATGTAAGTCGAAAGTATTCTGTGGCAAAACAACATAAATTTTTTTTTTTATACGCTACTGAAAATAAAGCGAGAAAATAAAAACTTCACATATTTGATTTCACTGAAATTATATGTGGTGGAATGAGTGTGAACCGCACCTACTGGTGTGCATTTATTTCCAAATGACCCGCAGTTAAGCCACATGCGACCAGTCGGTTTTATTTTAAACAGCTCTATCGCAAGAAGAATATTTATTTGCATTTCGAATTTAAATTTTATCGCCTATAAAGGCGTACTTTTAGTACTTCTGATCCCGGTATTCGTCAGCAACAAGTCCCCCAAGTGTTCTTTTAAATTTCTCGTTTATTGCTTCATGATTTTTTTTCGATATCTATCAAATGGTATTACATTTTGTATGAGCTAGAGAACTGTGTTACAGTTGATGTTTGAATGTCGCCCTCTTCATACAAGTGTTACAGGATATTATTACATTTTTTGCGTCCGTTGTATAATAAAATAAATGTAATTAACATAAAATCTGTACATATTAAATGATATTTTGTCTAGATTTATGAGGCTTTATGTATTCATTAAACTTTTCACCTCATTTATTCTGAATGATTATAATTAATGCACAAATTAATTAAATTCTGCAACAGTATTTCATACTTTGGTTTAGTACTACAACGGGATGAGTTTGGCTGAATATTAATTTTACAAAGTAGGCATTAATATTAATCTAATTAAAAATTCAGGTCGGTCCGAATTATTTTTATATAGCTTGGCGCATTAGCGTTTCCATTGTCTGGATTCATTTATTTGTTATTTATTTCAGCACAAGGGCATAATTTATAAATTATTAAATTAACATTATTTCATTTACCACGTTAGGAGTCGTGAAAGACGAAGACGCTCAATAAACAAGCAGAGAAAGAAAGACGGTAGGTGATTATTTGGAATAAAAAAGCAGACACAAATGCCATATACAGGGGGTTTATAAATATGGTATTAAACTCGGATATGAAACAGGAAATTTAAGTCATTTTAAGCAGAGAATATTCAAAAACACTTTGTAAAAATGTTACAGGGTGATAAAAGTGTACTGCCAAAATTTTGTTTTTAAACAATTTCGACATAGATAATCAAATATTATGAGTTCTTAAAAAAACAGCCTTCGCTTTTTCGCTAATTTATTTTTTTCTAAACGACCATCTTAAACACAGAAAAGTACTTCTATTCCATATTGATAATCTGTATAATTTTTGAGAAAACAAGCGATACGTGTGTTTATGCTCTTTGACGATATTTATTTCAGATGTCAAGAAAGTGCTTAAAATATTTATTGTTAATTTTCTCAGAACAGTTTCAAAAGTACCTAATTTATCACAACCCTGTATAACGAAGAAAATATGACTAGTATGTAACAAATATTTCATCATCTCCCCTTCTAAATATGCCAACTTTAGCCGCTGTTGGAGAATTAATTAGGAAATATGATAACCTCCTGTGGAGGGAAATAAGTTTTCTTCTAATTTTCCAGTTAATATCTATTCGAACTGACGATACTGTGTGTGCTTTTACTAGGCAATAATGGATAGTGATAAAGGAACAAGGATTAATGATAGCAGATGTATTCTAAACATTTTTTTTTATAAGACAGGTGTAGGTGTTTCTTTCAAACCGTTGCATCTTTTAACAAGTATTTTTTGGACTGTTCAAGAAATATGAACACTTTAATATTAACGCAGATGCACATGAAATTTTAAGTAGGTAACCTTATAACATAATTTAAACCAAAGGAAATATTAACCTAATTAAAAAAAAGTATTGAAAATTTTAAGGGATTTGGTGACATTCCTTGGTCTTCATAAAAAAAGATGACGTAAAATATTTTCGGTATTACGCTTACGCAAAAAGTTCAATTTTTTTTTTTTGATTGACTAACCTCTTAGTCATAAACAAACAAAATAAAACAGATTGTATCTATTTCAACGCGAAGGGCACTTTTAATACTGTATATCAGTATTGATTTTAAAAAATTTAGATCATTATGATGAAAAGGGTTTGGCACTTGAATGGATGCAAAGAGTAGTACTTCTAGGAAGAATTAAAGCAGATATGGTCCAATAACAGAATTGCTCATTTGGGTGTTCCTCAGGGAAGCGCTTTGGGTCCATCATTTACAATTTTTATCAATCATTTAAAAGTATATTTCAATTTAATAATAATGTAAATATATTGAAATGAAATCAGATATGAGATAACAAAGCAAAATGTAAATCAAAGGTCTATTTAAAAGACAAAGCAGTAAATATGATGGTTTGAAGTGGTTATTATTTATTGTTGTTAGTATGGAATCAGTATTAGGAATCATATCCGTTACCGATATCTAATAGAAGTTAAAATGATAGAGTATTTATAGATAGTTATAGTATATGGTATAATATTAAGTAGGAAAAATTATTAAAGGTCAAAGAAGAGTGTATATCAATAAATCAATATGTCAAAGAAATGTCAAAAATTTAAAGTGGGATTCACATAGAATCAAGTAGTAAATAGAAAAGTAACATAAGAGTAGAGAATGAGAAATATTTTGAAGTGGAGTGTAAATGGAGATTGTTAAGAAACCATAATAGCGTATAAGTGTAAAGGTTAAGTGAAGTGAGGTGAGTGAAAAAGAAAAAAAAAACCGGCAAGTAAAAAAGAAAGCAGAACGAGATATGTGAAAAGACCTTAACAGAGGAAAAACCAAAATCAAGGTAATGGAAAAATAAAGGATAATTATTGATTAGTTACAAGAAATTAGAGAGAGAGACGTCAGATATTATAGAAAATTATTAAAAGAATCCGGAAGATAAGTCGAAGCAGCAGAAAGAAATCGAACTATACACATCAGCAGCAGAGGGAAAGCGGAAAGCCAGCAGCCAAGAGAAAGAAAGACGATCACAGACGAGGTCCAGGAAACCAGACAAATAAGAGGCCAGAGGAGCAGCATCAGTAGCAGGTTACAAGGAAATTAATCAGAAAACGGAGTAGCAGATAGTGCCCAAGCACATACTGAAACAGGAAAGGAAAGGAAACAAATAAAAACCGGTATATAAAAAGAAAAGGTACCTTTCTTTTTTTTTGATTGTCATATAAAATTTGTGCACAGACTAAACAGTAAATTTCGTTTAAAAACTTGCTATATTTAAAATCAATCAGCTGAAACAAATTTAAGTCAGTGATATATCAAGCATTATCCAAATATTTGGCCAATTATTTAAATTTATAGATCATAAGATTAGATATAAAGAGGAACACATTAGAACAAGAAATTACACGAGTAAATATAAATTAAGTCCAAAAGGCAACCAGTAATACAGATCAAAATAAATTCTTGTTTTATGTGGGCAAAACATTGTAAGAACTTCAAAATATTTGACAATTTGTGTGACATTTCTTATTTGAAACATTGATATACTATATTAAATACCAGATTGATATTAATAAATTAATTTAAACATCTCTTGTTTTTAAGTTGTTAGTTTGCATGGTTTCTGGAAGAATACCAGTTTGAATTGAACCAACTCCTGAGCAGGGTCTATAGTTAGCAGGGCAAAGTATACAACCAACACTACACTAAAAAGTAAAATTACAGGTTACACTAAAACTTAATTTAAAATTAATTTGGCGCTCATATAAACGCATAGAAAAAGTATCACATAACTACACCTTAACAATATACAAATATAGTTAAATAAAACGTTTTGTGCTTTTTATGTATAATCTTGTTCTACTAATATTAAATAATCCTAATAAAATGTGGAAATGGTAAGATTAGTACAAATAGTAAGTAAGAAGAAATACTAGCTATATTGTTGGTGTAAATCAAAGCTAGTTAGGGCATGTAGCCCATATTGTAGTTGTTACCTGCAATATCAACAGTTAGGAATCTTGTCTGTATGGTTAAATATCCTTTGCATATTTAAATTTTTTTATAACAAAGAAAACTTTGTATGACTTCATTTGATGGAAATTTTTTTGTATTATTTGAATTAATACAGCAAAAAAAGGCTCCAATGTTATTTAATTATCTTCCAGCAACTGCCAAGCAATTTGGAAGCAATTCCAGTCTTTTTTTTTTTAATTAGAGCATTTTATAACTTACTCTATAAAGTTTATATTTTTTTATTGCTTATAATTATTTTGATTTAGTCCTATTTTACTATTAATTTATTTGACAATGATATATTTACCGCAGCCTGTATGTGTATCTCTTATGACTTGTTTGTAAAGTGTATTATTGTTATTCGTCCCAGACGTAGAACTGTTGTTACCTTCTTGTCTACCAAATTTCGGTAATTGAATTCAAACCGTGCAAAGTAACAACTAGATAAATAAAAACGAGCCCGAAAGATAAATATTAATTATAATTCTATGCGTACACAGTCTCCCGTTCTGTTTATTCAATTAGCCTACATTTCCTGGAGGTAATTACCGTGAGTAGTATCTGCCAGGGTAAAAGTAGTAGGGGAAGAGCGAAAATTTACCTGCCGCGGTGGGTGATTCTCAACTTTGCGCGACCTAGCTGTGCAATAATGAAACTACTGGTCCGGCGGGACATTGTTGTTGTCCGTCCGTCGAAGAAAAAGGACGCAGGAAGTTCACCACTTTGCCAACGGAAGTAGAAATTGAGGATTTCCATTGAATAGATGCTTTCTAGTGCTAATAAAACGAGCTGTCAGACTTCGAGTGCACGGATACGAGTATACGTTTAAATAGAACATTTTGCCCTGAAGTCCTGTCAATAAGCCACCATATAGTTTAATTTCTTAAAATTAAATAACGCCAATGTTAATAAATGTAGGTACCTAAATTAGATTGAGTCAACTGGTTTTTTTTCTAAAGTTGCATCATTATTTTCTAGAAACTATAGTTTGTATGTACCGAGAGATCCAGAATGATTGATGCCGCTGCTACTTACAAATATTTTGTGTGCCGCTCACCTATTATTTTCACTCTTCCTAGTTGGCAACATTGACAGTAATTTACTTCGTTCAGTGGCGGGTTAACTGCAGTGGCAATAGGGTCACATGTTCATTTTAATCATAAAAATACAACACAAAAAGCAGAATCAAGCATTAATTAATTTGAGGGGTTTATTAATTTGTTAAAGGAGTGGATTAAATAAAGACGATTTATATATTATTATTATTATTAACCTCAAAACTAACATCGAATCGATTTTTAACAATTATTTATCTATCTTGTATTCTTTATGCGATCTTCAAAGTAAAAGCAACAATTTTTAAATGAATTTACGTTTACTTTCCTGATTTAGAAATGCGAATAAAAATCGATTTAAAATTTCTTAAATTCTAACATAAAAAATGTTACATATAAGAAAATTTTAAATAATAATTGCTTTATCGGTTTAAATTTAAAAAAAGTGAATATGCACTTTTAATTTTGACCACAATTCTGTCCCTACCAGTAATAATAATTTTTGTAATTAATTTGTTATAATTTCTAACACTGCCGTGATTAATGGGTATTAATAAGGTCGAGCAAACAGACGTATAATGGGTACATTATACAATAGTCGTGGATAAATAGTATATTATGTTACTAGGAGTAGAAGGCGATCATTATGTGTTGAGCCCAAAAGTTTGCTCGCCGAGGCGTTAGCCGAGGCTGAGCAAATTGGGCAAAACACATAATGAGCCTTCCACTCCGAGTGACATATACTATTTTTTCTTCAAGCGTGAATATAAAAAATTACTAATTTTGAAAATTTATAGCGGATAACGCGATGTTCAATCTCAGCACAAAATAAAATCAGTAGGTAGGTAATACTATTTATTTTATACATTTTATACATTTTATTGATTAATTAAACATGACAGTTTTAACCACTTTATTCATGAATAAAAAAACAAATGTAACAATTATTTTTCTTTAATTTGAATTAAACGAATAAACATCTAAATTACCTACATGTCTATCATCAAACTTTATTTATTAACATGAATATTAAATGTGCAATTTTGTATGGTACAGTTGTTGATATTTAAAGCGCTGCTGGCTGTCTTTTTTTCAAAGTTTACAGTTCTGTCGTTGAATACGTTACTTGTAATAAGGTTCTCAGTTTCAGTGTTAACAATTGTACCATTATTAACAGAAAAGTCTTCGATTAAATTATTTTCAGGATCAATATTTACAGTTTCGCTTGATGTACTTGGTTCATTATACTCTAATGGGTTTAATATTTTCATCGCTATCTGTTTCTTATTGTTTACAGAATCTTCAATGTATCCTTCAGCGACGCTGGTAGATTTCCATCCACCATGTCGCTTTAGGGTTGTAATGTCTCCACCATTATCAACTAAGATAGTTGCCGAGGTTCTTCTAAGGCAATGCCCCGTATATTCATGTGGATTTGGCAACCTTAAAAATGATGCAACATCTTTTGGCACTTTTGAAATTTTATGTATGCCCATTACAACACGATGACAATGGCCATTTTGATATTTAATAAAAAATCTATCAAAAGTTATGTCTTTTGGCCGAAGAGTAGCATATTTTCTGTATAAATTTAAATAAAACTCTCCAATTATGGTAAATGAACGATGTTTTTTAGTTTTTGTATTGGGAATATTTACTAATATTATATTTCCCAAATCTTTTACATCATTAACTTTTACTTGAATGAGTTCATCGCATCTACAAGCTCCTGTGACTCCAAATATTAGTGCAACCTAAAAAATATAGAATTATTAATTTTGTAACAATAAAAAAAGTTGGAAAATGCAAGGAAATTCTAAAACATGACGTAATTTTAAGACATCTATATTTATGAGTTTTTACAACATTCTTCCAATGAGCTATCTTTATTTCCGAAAATTGTTTATTATTCTCGTAATGGATACTATAAAATAACTTGAAGTTTACAAATTATAACAAAATTTTGTATTACAAATATAAAAAGGTTAAATATATATCTACCTATAATTTAAAAAGTACATACCTTGGTTGCTAAATATTTATCATCAGGTGCTTTATTCAGGAATTCGTCAAATTCTTTTTTAGACAAAACTTTCGACTTTTTTGGTTTATAATTTTCACCTTGTCGTTTCAAAAATGTAATTAATTTTGAATATTTCTCAATATTTACATTGTGTTCTATGTTTAATTTAGATTTTACCATTGAATATTGCGCCCATAAAGTTGAACTTTTCAGTGTTCTGGATAATCTTGTAAAATATGCTATCATCACATTTTCTGAATAAATATGTGCATTATTTTCTTTTGCCCAATTTATGAATTTATCATAAGCATTTTCATAAATTTTTCTCGACTTTGTTGGTATAAGTGTTGCCACTGATGTATTTGCAATTTCCAGTAATTCTGGTGGTGTGCACTGCATTTCTTCAGACATTTTAAAAACGACCCGACGCGACATCAAATTTCAACTGACACTTAATGAAACGTCAAAGCTTCTTGAATCTTTAATTCGTTGCTAGGATACTTACCTACACATTGTTACATTTTTTTACTAGTTAAAAAATGATAAATATTTGTACTAGTTAAACAATAGGCTGCTTCTAAAGGAGGTGTATATAAGTATTATTATACGCTTGAAGAAAAAAATATTTAATATTAATTAAGAACAAAACAAAACTATGAGTTGTTTCTTCCAGTTATCTTGCAAAGTAGTATAACAGATCATTATTCAACTGTTCTTCGTGTGTCTAGCCTATCTGTAATAAAAAATAAAATGAATTATAAGAAAAAATATAAAATTTATTTAAATTATAAAAAACTAAATCAAACTCTTGAAAATGAATCATTTGATAATTTGTATCAGCAGGGCGACGTAGACATGGCAACAGAATATTTTGTTGATTATTTAAAAGAAAACATTAATAAATGTACAATCAAAAAGTTGATAAAGAGAAATGAAATGAAAAGGTCACTCTCGATTACTGATGGGTTAGTAAAGTCGATTAACAAAAAACATGCACTATACAAAAAAGTACAAAACAATCCGGATAATATAGAAACAAAAAGAGAATATACAAATTATAGAAACTTGCTTACCAATTTAATAAAGAAATCTAAAATTAGTTACTACCAGCCGTTAGTAGAAAACAATATAAATTGTAATAAAAAATTGTGGGAAAATCTAAAAAATATAAATGGAAATAAAATTAACATTAGTGAAGTTAAACAAATTAAAACTGGGGATGACAACGTAACCAATAATCCAATTGAAATTGCTGAAACTTTTATCGCATTTTATAGCCAAATAGGGAGTTCATTAGCTAGTAAAATAAAGTATGACTCAGAATATAAATGTAAACAGACAAAAATTTTACAATCAATCTTTCTTCAGCAAACTAATGAGAGTGAAACTAAAAAAGTTATTATGCAGTTGAAGGAGGCAGCATCTCCAGGTATTGACGGTTTGAAATCAGAAACGTTAAAAAAAATTGCACCTTTTCTCTGTAAGCCGTTTAGTTTTCTAATCAACCTATCAATAAAAAATGGAGTATTCCCAAATTGTTTAAACAAGCATTAATAAAGCTTATATTTAAATCCGGTGATAAGTTAGACGTTACAAATTATAGACCAATATCGCTGCTGAGCAACTTGTCAAAAATATATGAAAAAATATTGAAAAAGAGAATAACTGAATATTTGTCTAAATACAACATCTCATCAAAGCAACAATATGGCTTCCAAGAAGCTATGTCAGCGGAGGATGCAATGGCTGATTTAACTGCTGAAATTTATAAATCTTTAGATAAAAATAAAAAGGCGCTTTGTATTTTTGTTGACTTGTCTAAAGCATTCGACACTGTTTCTCATACAGAATTATTAAAAACACTTGAAAATATTGGGTTTAGGGGTGTTATACTGGATTTAATGACAAGTTACCTAGTGGATAGAGAGCAAAGCGTTAAAATTAGTGAGCAAGTAATTTCCAAGAGAGTGGTGAAATACGGGGTGCCTCAGGGTACTGTCCTGGGACCGATACTTTTTAACATTTATATTAATGACTTGTTTAAACAATCTTCACTAGGCAAAATTATTAGTTTTGCTGATGATACGACAGTATACTATACAGCGGATAATTGGTTAGAATTGAGAAATATTGCTGAAAAAGATTTTTCTGAAATAATGCGTTTTTTTAAATTCAAACTCCTGACAATTAATACTAAGAAGACCTTTTTCTTACCATTTGCCTGTTATAATGACGCATTGCCAAACTATAAAACGCTTAATTTTCAGTTAGATACAAATATAGAAATATCAAAGACAGATGCAATTAAATATTTAGATGTATATATTGATAAAATTCTTCGATGGAATCATCATATTGACTATATAGTGAAAAAGTTGAGAAGCTTGATAAGTAGATCTTTATAGATGTATATTTAACGAACGCTATTTAAAAATTCTTTACTATGCTCTGGTGCAGTCCCATCTTACTTATGGAATAATAATATGGGGTGGAGCTACAAATACTCATTTAAAAAAGCTTGTATGCATGCAGAAGTGGCTACTTAAGATTATTCACAGCAAAAATTATTGGTATCCATCAGATGTACTTTATAAAGAAGCACAATTATTAGATATCCGTCAGTTATTCTTCCAAAACCTAGTCATTAAATATTATAAAGATAAATCCAGTACCAAAGATATAGCTCACTCTTATGATACCCGAATAAAAAACACGTCTGTGGTAATACCTAAATGTCATAAAACAATTGGTCAGAGATGTTTCACTTACCTAATTCCTATTGTGATATCTGAAATTCCTCTGCATATAAGAAGAATTAATTCATTGAAGCTACTAAAAAAGACGATACAAAAATGGTTATTAATTACGCCACGTGAAAAGATACACCTAATAATTGATAGGAAAAATATTTACTGATTTCAACATTAAACATTCGAGTTCAGTCTTCTGAATTATTATTATATATATTATATATTATATATTATTCTACTATATTCTCCAGACGAAATACCAAACAAAATTGCTGTTATGCTCTGTTCATAATTTGACAAATAATTAAAAACCATTGTTCAGCCCACGCACAAGTTTACTTTTGTGGGCTTCTCTATATTTATTTTGTCCTTTTAGTGTACTTGTCATGTGTCATCTGACTTATGTTTCCTCATTTGTCATTTGTAAGAAGTGATTGAATAAATATTATTATTAATTAATCACAATTTATTTATAATGAATGTTCAAAATGTCTGCCTTCGTTCTGAATACATAGATTTAGTCGTCTTCTTAAACTGTCAAATACATTATGTAATTCATTTTCTGTAATATTAGCTAATTTATTTGTTATAGCATCCTTTAGTTCATCCACTTTGTGTAAACGGTTTACATATATGGAATTTTTTAATGTTCCAAAAAGATAATAATCTAGGGGATTTAAGTCCTGAGATCATGGAGGCCATAAATATTTAATATTCATTGAATTATTGCACATCTATGGCTGTTAATGAGCTTGCTTACCGACCATTTGAGTGGCTATATCCGTATTTTAATCCACCACAAAACTGGAACTCTACCATTATTAAGTTCGATGACCAACACCTCTGGAATCAATCTGGTACTGGAGAGACGCCCAGGAAACTGTGTCAACTATGGGTTAGAAACCGATAGGCACCCATTCTGGGATAGGATTTTACCTTTTCCTTTTAGATTTTTTTTGTTCCATAGCTGTGTTACAAGTCTCAACAATTCAGATGTGCCTCAAAAATGTCGTAACATATTTCGAAATTCACTACACATTTCTCAACTCTGGAGTTGAAGCTTGCAGGCCGTAGCGGAGTCGACTTGAGCCAACGTCACGAGCGCCGCAAACCGGATTGAGATAATTATATTTTATTGTCATATCAGATCTCCGAGGTTGAGATAATGTTCTGCTTTTAGTGCGATTCCGTTCGAGCGGCGGCCCTCATTATGCTCCTCCGGATACGTGGAAGGCGTGCTTAAGGATTGCCGGGATAATCGGAATTTATTTTACGTCTTATTTTTCATTTGTATGAATAGTTCCGTCGGGAGAAAACGGCCGCGCGTTACGTTTTAGTACCTGGAACGACCTTAATAAGGGATATCTCACGCGGGGAGCGCGCGAGCGCGAGTCTTTTATTTTCGTTCCCACGCGAGGAGAGCGAGCAGCCGCCGCCGTCTAGATGAGAGTGGGCATGCAGTTGAAATCGCTAGAGTTATTTATAGGACTCCCAGCGCGGATTTAAATCTCACTATAAGATATTTTAGGTTGAATATAAAAGATAGGATAGTAAGAAAAGTGTAGAAAAGCAAAATATTTCGAAAAAATATAAGAAACGAAGTTCATATGACAAATTTCCGGAAACTCTTCCTGTCCGAGATAAGAGTTCCTAAAAAAATCTGCTTTAGTTTATATCTCCCTTACGGGTTGATCAAATCAACTGAAATTGCAGAGAGGACATTTTCTAAACGGTTTGCACTGTTTGAATGTGGCGATAATAAATGAGATTATTCAGGGGCGGAGGTTCAGGAGTATAGTCATATTCTTTTTGTCAGTACTTGTATGCCACTGAAAAAGTAGTAGCATTCTCTGAAAGGGCAAAGTAAATTACAGGGTGGGCCATTAGTGTGAGAAAGTAAAATAACTCCCTTGTTTCTCATAATACAAAAAAAAAGTTTATATTAAAGTTATACAGAATAAAGAAACCTAAACTACAAAATTAATTTGATACATACAGGGTGATGAGTAAAAACGGGACACGCCAAATATTACATTTTTTAAATGGACTACCCTGTATATTTTTAAACATATAAATTTTAGTAATGAGATTTTTTTTAATTTGTTTATTATTTACGGACAATGTAACAAAGCAATATCAAGAACGTGATACATTTGCAGCGCTATATCCAGACTAAGTAAACCCCTAAAACGGAGTATAAAAAAGCTTCTGGTAGAAAATTTTTGAAATTTGCGAACCGCTTAATTGACATAATGTAGTTGGAAATGTCCTAAAGTAATTAGAATATTGAAATTTCGACATTTTCATTATCAACAACAGGTATTCCTCTATCTGGTTTACTATAACAAAGTTATAAATCTTTGAAGTTATCAAAATGTACAGTCGAAAATTAAACACTCGGTATCATTTTTTCTAATTTATGGATATTGTGTAAGGTTGTTCAACTCACATACCAAATATCAAATTGATATCTAATTGCTGGAATAAAATACAAAGGATCCCGCACAACCTTGCACCTGTCAAATTTTTCATAAAAATGTCAATATCTCAAAGATTATAAATTTTAGGAACTAGGTTTGTTATACAAAGTGACCTTAAAATTTCAAGTAGAATCGAAATATGCAGAAATATGCTCCATGGTGCTCCATTTAAAACAACGAAGATGGCGTCGACTTTCGGTATAACCGGAAGTACTATGACCTTGAAAACATTTTCGTTGTGTTTCCCCCACTGCTTTGATAAGTTGCCGAATCTTTAAATTTTTAAAATAAGTACGTTTCCAGATATCGATCACGACGATTCCCGGTGGGATACACTGTATATCGTATGTGAAGCGTATAAATGCAAAAGCAGACATTTGAAATTTTTTTAAAAAATGAGTTAGTTATGGAAGTTACCAGGGACATGATTTTCTAACCCTTAGGAGCATAAACAGATATTTAAAGCTGTTATTGGCATATCAAATTTAGCCTTAAATGCAAAAGCAGACATTTGCGCACACATGTTACGTGCAAAAGTGGACATTTGCATTTGGACAAATCAGGTTGCAGATTTTGAGTCACGTGATTTCGCAATCGTGTTTGTGTTGTTAGTAAATAGCTGAAACCAGAACGTAGTGTACCTAATAATAAGTATTATTAAAATAAACCAAGCGGATTGGGAGATTGACGAACGTCTTTATTTCTTCATAAACGCTTTAAAAAAAAAAACAGGTAATCCGGTAAAAAATCATCGTGATGAAGATGATGATATGATTATTTTAAGCGATACAGAAAACACTGATTTAAGAGTTTAGTTTATTAATTTTTTCCGATCTGGGGTCCTAAACAGCATTTAAATAAAAATCTTTTATATTTAAATTATTTTCCTTGGAACCTTCTTCTATTGCAACACCAAATTTTATTACCATAATAATGGACATTATAATATCAATAATGTAGATGCAAAACCAGACATTTGGAGTTACCTTAGATGCACAAGCAGACTTTTGCAAGTCTCAACTGCAAAGCAAGACATATGTAATTTTCTCAACAAAATATCTTGTTACTAACATTCAGTATATTTTCGGATGAAGAACCAACTTCGTTATTAATATTAAGACACTTTTTGGTCAAAATTGCAAGTTGATTGATTAGCTTATAAGATCTTGGCAGGTTTTTGCGTTTTACTCAAAAATACTTATGCATCAAATGTCTGTTTTTGCATTTATACGCTTCATGTGTATCCTATATACGCTAAACTTCACCTTTTCTAAGACTGTTAATTGTAAATGTCAAACATCTTAGAAATAAAGCCATTTTATTATTATTATTTATAATCCTTCAAATTAAAATAAGAAAACGTTATAGATTTAATTTAACTCTCTCGCCAAGATTAAAAAATATGTATAAGTTTTTTTGTAGCTGAAATGAACTACTCTATTATAATTTCCTCTATTATAACGTACTGCAAGGTATATTTATTGTTATGGAAAAATGTCTGGGTTTTTAACATTTTTACATACTGATTTGAACAAAAATTCTACATATAGGTATTTTAAATGTTTTCTTATAACTTTTAAATGCATCGTACTGATCTATTGTAAGAAAAAAGCTAACAGGGTAAGGGAATTAGACGATATTACTGTAAAATAAGTCGGGCTGCCTGCCTGGAAGAGCTCTTAATACCGTTTTCAGTATTTTTGTTCATTGTATTGCATTTAAAAGGGAAAAACTATCATAGAGCTCCATTTTATCTAATCTGTATTCATATGAAACGTATCTAGGCAATATCCGTACTTTTCTTAAAAGGGAACGACTTTTATCAACCGCACGATTTCCATAACAGTGACCGGTTCCGTGTCGCGGATCTGCCGAGTCAGGCCCTGCTCTTCTTCCACGCAAATTGTGCAGGTAATTAGATTGCCGCCGACAAAAACGTAAATGGAAAATCTGCGCGCCCGTTGATCCGCCCGCTCGCCTAGGCAAAATAGAAACAGCCCTGGAAATTAGACGTGCCGAATTTAATTAAAGTTCCGCAATTTCAGCGGTGACAAAGTGAATTTTTTTTTATAATCCCTTTCGGTTACCTTGGCCGGAGTTCGGTAATTGGAAAAGAAAAACGTACGCGCGACGAGCGCCACGACGCCCGCAGCTGAAACTCGCCGAGGTAATTGCGCGCCGCCAAATTAGCTCTGATTTTTCTTCAGTGTAACGCGATGTTTTCCAGGAAATCTCTGAAGGTGCCTTATTTTTGTTATAACCAGAAACCTACACGGCCATCGTTCGAATTGTTAGTCGTTATAATTTCAAGTAGGTATATTTTACTTCGAAATGAGAAACAGGGTGTCCCAGAAATAAGTGCCAACATTTTAACCAAGTGTTTAACTCGTCAAAGGCCACTACTTTTGTCTAATAAACTTCTGCGCTCTCATTTTCTTTCTCTTTCACTTCTGTGGTTATGCGTATAAGAGTCTTGGCTTTGGGCTTTGGGACAGTTTAGAAATTGACCCCCATAGCCACTACATATTAAATGTAAAGTTGTTGTTAATTTCTAGTAATACATTGGACCTTTTTTCATTATTTTATATTTATATTGTGCAAAACCATACTTATCGTATCAATTTCGACGTCACCTGTTACATGGGTGTTGCACAATAATGAAAAGATAATATTGTCAGTTGGTAGAAGGAAGCGCAAAAACAAACGCTTAGATGGGGAATTCTGGAAGGAAGCCTAAATAGTTGAAGTGAGAACAGTGTGGAGATAGGAGTAAAACGATCGGCGGGCAGTGAGGCAAAATAGTGAAAAATCAAAGTGTTTAATCCGTATTAATTATCAGGTAATTATTCTTTAAGTACTTTGTTGTTAATTGTTCTATGTAATCTTATGATTGTGAATATTATGGATGTTTAATGATTCTTTGTATGTTTAGCTTCCATTGCTTTATGTTCAAGGGCATATATTTTTCTAAGGTAAAATTGTTACAATTATTATTAGCGATTGCTCATCATTTATTATATGTTAAAATATGTATATATTGTCGTGACTGCTCAGATATTGCAATAACAACTCCTTTGTTTCACATTTAACTTGTTTTGTCATGATTACGTTGTTCGAAAAATAAATAATAAAGCATTTCTTGTGCTCACTTTATGTCATACGCATATAAGAGCCTTGTTGAATTTACTAACATTTTCGCCCGTGAGGCATGAATCTGTAAAAAAATAATTAAATACAAAAAAGAATTGCTAAAACAGATCTTCCGAAATCTCAACTCATAGCTGGATTGCCTCCAGTATGGGACTCCAGTACCTTCCGGCCCTGCCGGCTAACTAACACCAAACCTCTTCAGTTTTACATGGAAGTGTAAGTGTATGTTTAATTCGAGTGAGGTGACATTTGTGAGAAATTGAATAAGTCGGGTGTTAATTATCATTAGCAAAGGATCTTAGTTTATGCCTTTTGTTATCGGTTGTTTTGTATTTATAATTGGGTAGTTAGAGCAACGATCGTAGGTTTCTCTGCCATGCTCTTTCCCTACAGGAGCTCTAGGTGAGCCTGGCACTCTCATTTTATGTTAAATGATTGTTATTGATTTTGTTGTTCTTTCTATTTGTCACATGTTTAATTTGAAGACTGTTGTACGTAAATAATAAAGTTAGGTGTATTTACTCTGCTTTTGTTTTATAAAATTAAACCATACTTCCCCTCTTTAAAGTTAGTAGCCAGCGCTTTTCGGTCAATTAGAAATAGATGTATACAACTTAGGTATTCCATATGACGATCACATATTTTTGGCCACAACTATGTTTATTTTTTTCAATCGAACCCGGGGTTGTTATACTACCTTACGGGAGGTCATTGACAAAGTGCCCCTAAATAGAAATCACCACAGAGTGATTCTATTCTTTTCAACCCTTGAACTCCAACAGACACTTTTTGCGTCTGCTACAAACTCTCTCTCTCTCTTTCTCTACGACTACATTAGTTTATCCGGAAAGAGGCACAATTAAGCAATTTAACGGCATTACACCCGACTGTAATCAAATCCGTCCGGCGTTATCCGCACCGGACTTACGACACCCTACCCCACGCATTAAACTCCACAACAGTCTAAGGTCATCCCGGACTAGCGACTGTATTCGTCGCCACTAATACCCCCTAATGCCCTGTAAACTACGCACGCCGTAAGTTGTAAAGGAACAATTAGCTGGAACTGCATTAATTAATTTTCTTGGTCGACCTTTCGCCCCCATGAATATTTAGGAGATTTATGGGGGCGGCGTCGTCTTCGTCGGCTTCGTCGCTCGGTCTGTGTTTCGCCGGTTTCTTGATTCCATCGGACTACCTTGGGGCGAGATAGCGAGCAGCCTTATCGCCGTAGATCTAGAAACCGTGGGAGTAAGGAATGTTCGAGGTTAGGAACGCGAAAAGTGGATAATTTCGAGGAATTTTCTAGCCAGTTGCTCCAAAACACTGTTAAAACCTTTTTTGAATGGTTCTACAACCCATCTACTCTAAGACCTCTGAAGAGTAGGTAAAACAAAGAAAACTTCTATTGTACATCTACCGTTTGATAATTTAGATAAAGTCTTTGTTAGGATCATTTATACACATGTAGAAAAACTAGAGTCCCAACATAGGTTCCTGCGGGACTCCTGATACTACAAATCATCAAAATAATCTATGCTCACATATTTTGAAAATTAGGGCTCCGTAGAGTCTAAAATATAAACGTTCTGGATAAAGTTTGAAGTATATTCAAAGATTTAAGGGAAAGGTTTCTACGTCGAGTTACTACTAGGTCGTAAAACAAGTAGGTCTAAATAAATCCGCACTGAGTTGTATTTTAAGAATTAATTTGTATTTAGCTACGTATTGGAAAGATGTTTTAATTGATAACTTTTACTTACGTTAGATGTATCATGTCTATATAAAAAAACTAAGTTTATTTTAAGGATGATTACAACAATATATAATTTATAAAATGGAAATAGGTAGAGAATAATCCATTTTTATACATAATAATAATTTTTTAATAAAGTAATAAGTTTTAGGGCTGGTTTTGTTTCAACTCTCTTAAGTAAATTTAATTGTCAATTAAATCTATTTGTCAATTTCTTAGGTACACATTTTTTGTGATACAGATATAGATTTAACTAGCAAATAAATTTATCAGCACGCGAAAAAAATGGGCCTAAGTAATTAATGTGTATAATAAATATAAAATTTTATTCATTTTATTAGGTTTTATCACAGACAAAATAGATGGCGATAAGCTATATTGTCTGTGGTTTTACTGTCAATACGAACAACTATGTTATTAATAAATGTTTCTGTATTATTCGTAATATGAATGTTCAACAGTTTTAATTAATGTACAGGGTGAATCAGAACTTATCCAAAAAAAATTCTGGATGTACAGGGGACCCTTACAAATACAATTTTGTAAAGAAAAAATGAAATCAATCATTTGGGTCCTTTGTACTCAGTTTCTACGAACTAACATAAATGTTGTCTTGCTTCACCATAACACAAATGCTTCACCATAAATTAAAACGATATCTATCAACTCCGAGTTGCTATACCTACACGCAAACCATTTTTGACACTAACTACCCATTTTTGACACTAACTACTAAAAACCTTTTGTAAACACNACCATAACACAAATGCTTCACCATAAATTAAAACGATATCCATCAACTCCGAGTTGCTATACCTACACGCAAACCATTTTTGACACTAACTACCCATTTTTGACACTAACTACTAAAAACCTTTTGTAAACACCACAGATAACAGGTAAATAAATACTATCGCAACGACGATTGCAAAATCCGATTTCAGTATTCGGAGTCGCTGAGGCCACGTCGCGAATGATGCTAGAGACTACAGTTGTCCAAGTATGTAATGGTTGAATGTACTATAACTTCAAATATTTTTTTCTCGGAAACTATAAGGATTTTACAAAATTTTTTTACGATATTGATTCCATTTCTCACGCTGCATCTATTCCCAATTTTTTTTGGATAAGTTGTGTGTATGAATCTGAATTTTTCCAGTCACTTACAGACAGTTTTTTTAGCAAAACTCGCAGACATGTTCTTTTTTGTAGTTTGTGTCTTTTGACCAAGGATTTAATTATCGCCGAGGTAACTTGAATTATCCATTACAGTTATTCTGTATTATTCCATTATTCCAATTACAACCCTTCTCTTGACAATTGAATCCTATGATAGGCGGTAAGCGAACTCAAGTCGACGATCCTTCAATCTATGAAGATATTTTACCAAAGATTGCACAAAAAAATACGTACGAAGGAAAATCACTATGTAACAAGAATTGTCTGCCTAAAAAATTTTGGTAAAAAAACTAAAAATTAACTTTTGATGGTAATATACAATATGCAAACATAATTGTTACTGACTGGTAACGATAGCGGTAATAAATGAAGGTCGGCGGGAACCGTGATAGATCTGCTGTGTACATAGCTGGAAATCGATCCTAGAAGGACGGAAGGGGAGGGGGCGGACGGGAGGATTCCGGATTTAGCGGAGGGTTCGGTCATAAATAAAACGATTAACTATTATATTCAGGCGAGTTGACAACTACATGTGGTTCTGGCGTTGGATTCAAGTAAAGTGTCTGAACTATAACGTAGGGTTGAACTCGGCTGGCTGAATATTTATGGTGATTTCATTAATATATGCTTTTCATAGTGGAGTGCGTCATTAAAGTTGTGGTTTTATAGGAAGTTTACCGAATCATTGACCGGCTAACTGGATTCGGTTGGCTCCTCATTTGAATTCGGCGAATCCTTGTCTATGGGATGGATCGAAATGCGACGTGCCTCTTACAATTCGAATCAAAAGCCAATCTGCATGTAATGAACGATTTTTCAGTTAGTCGGGGTTATTTAGTCCGATCTAAAGTGGCGCACCATCAAAAAGTCTCAAAGTCTAACCAAGAACAAAATTACTGAATTTCTGAATGACCTGAAGGCAACAAATAAATAATTAATTCCGATTGCTGGATTGCTAGCATTAGCATTTCCTATAACTGGCCCTTACCACTTTTTCCTCTATAGAAAGGCAAAAAAGATAAGGGGTAGACTATTATGTGAACTACCCCGTACACTTATTAGTGTCCAATAAAATATGTGTAGTAATAGCACTGCCTCGATTATAATTTTTTGAAAGAGTATTCCTATGCATACGATCGAATTGCACGCGAGCTGGTAAGTTTGATCGAAGCCTGCCGTTCCGTGACATGTCGAGAAAGGTCGCAGGTGGCGTGTTGTAACACCGCGTCGAAGCTATACTAATACCTGCATGGTTTCTCAATCAAATATGGAGAGTATGTAGGCACTATTAATAGAGTACAGTATTAGCACATATCTAACCCGTATGCGACACTCCTTTGATAAGGAACAAATGCCTCCGTTAACCTTGTCCATTTAAACTGGATGCTAAACGTTGCCAGATTGGGCAATAAAAATTGATATCTGAAGAACGTGTTGTCAGTTCGAAATATTGAATGAACATGAACATAAAATGCTTACACCTACATTTATCACAATTTTCACTTAATTGATAAAGTGTCTGTCTAAACGGGATGATAAATTAGGTAATGTATTAAAGTAAAATTGCTGTGTTTATTATTTTTTTGTTGAAATAAAATACCTAATAACAAATTACACAATTTTACATTTTTTATATTAGTTTTACAAAAATTTTGATTAATAGATTTTATGTAGTAGTAAATTCGCAGAATTACAAGTTACTTTATTAAATAGCCCAAATGAAAATTTGGACAGAGATGTTGAACTGGAGGTACATCTTTACAAAAATTATAATTGGTGTTTCCTGGATAGTTACAAATACAATTATCAATCAAATTTGTTAGTTAACTGAGTAATGAATATAGAAAATATGTCATTTTAGGGATAGTAAACTTCCAAAAGGTTTTTCATTAGTTATGTACATTTGAAATCGTTTTATCCATGCATTATTAATTCTGGGCGTCCACATTTTTCTATCGACATTTAAAAGAACAATTTATATTATAAAAATTTAATATTTAAACAATTTTTATGAGAAATTTAAGTTTATCTATATAAAAAGTAATAATTATACGATTAATTGTTGTTCTTTAGGAAAGCGAAAAAAATGTATGTTTTTATTTTCTTTCTTGCATTTCCGATACTGATTTAGACATTCTTTGTAACTGCAAATAATTGTTAATAAAAACACCAAAGTTTTAAAAATAAATAACTATAAATCCACTGTAAACAACTTTTTAAAACACTCCAATACAGCTAACGGCAACAATGTTTACAAAATGGCTATTATATGATTTATTCAATTATACGTAACGTCATTAACAGAAACCACGCGGAGATAAAATATGTTCGGAAGTATTCAGGCTTCATCGGTAATGTATTTAATTCGCAGATAAAAACCGTTCATACGAATAGCATCATTTTATGGGCAAAATTATCAAACATTCTATTTTACTCTACAAAATTTATATATCCTTAAAGTTTTGAATTTCATATTTATTCTGTTTATTGCCGAAATAATAGTAAATCTGAAAATATCATCTTATGTTGTCACACAGCTGTTCTGTTTGGAAATACGCATGCCTTCAGTCCCTTTAACTTGGATGTATCTCCATTCGTGTTGCACAAAGTAGCCCTTTCTCTCTCAGTGTCGCATATGGGTTAGATATGTGGTATTAGTATAGCATAGTGCAGATTAGCACACTATTAATACATTTGTTTAACACAAAACAAATATCTCACTTCACGTTTTTTCGCCTCCTTTATCGTTTGCTTTTCATAACAAATATATCTTATTCTTATATTATGATGGTATTGCCGTATTCCAAGTCTTGAGTGAATTTCGAAAATTCGCTCAACTTTCCAATCACAACTACGAAACCGTTTTCATCCACTATGCAGGGCCAATCGCGACCAAAGTAAAGCCCCATTCTTGCATGTGCAGGTTCATGCATGAACCACATATTTGCTCTTACGTCCAAATGTATTTCTTCCAGCAATTCCGGCAAAACATTCTACCTCTCCTGTCAATCTGCCTGATAAGATAAAAGGTCCTGTTAGACTGTCTCTTAATATTCCACACCAAACATTTATCGAAAAACGCTGCTGGAAGTTTGATGTCTGTATGATATGTGGATTTTGTTCTGCCCAGTAGCTGATAATTATTGAACCCTCTGTAGATGATACGCATACAACAACTGCTCTCGTAGAGTCCTGTGGACAGTCCAGTGAGACACTCCGACTTGTCGAGCCATGCTTCGAGTACTACGCCTGGGGTCTCTTTCAACAATGTCTAAAATTTGTTCTTCCGTATTGACATCCACTTGTCGGTTTGGGCCATGATTTTCAGGACGAGGAATCACACTACCAGTTTCAAGCAGACGTTGTGAAACTTGAACGAATGTTCTTCTGCTTGATACGTCGACGGTGAATGCGTCGAGCTCTAGCTCGTGATACTCACGTATGGTAAACATTTTAAAAAGCGAGGAGAAATACCTCAAAAAAGGAAATAGTAGGACGCAAAAAACACTCCGGCACTGTCGAATTCCAGATACCAACTGAATTGCGTATTGCTGGTTGCTGGACAGTTTAGTACCTCGTGTTAACCGCCGCGCCGTTGTCACATTGCTCGATATGAATTTTATCGAATTTCATGTACGTAGTTATTTCAATATTCCTTAAGGATCTGATTTGGAACTGACGAACAAATATTCATAAAAAAATTAATAAAAGTTTGCTTATTAATATGAAGAAAATCCTCAAAAAAAATTATGAGTAGTTTGGATACCTAAGAGACGGGATATTAATAAAAGAATTTTTCACGATTTAGTACAAAGTCTTATGAGAATGCAGATTTTTTTAGTATTTCCACTTAGAATGCGCAACAATTGACGAACAGTTTCCACAGCAACTTGTATAAATAGGAAACCGATATCTAAGGAACCGTATGACAGCTTGGAGAAATCGAGTAAGTACTTGTAAGATAATAATTATAATAATTCTCCTTCAAACTGCTGTCGTTGACTAACTTATCCTCCATATGCGTGATAGCGGCAATACCGCGGTCTCGATGTAGCGTATTATTTGAAATTCGCAGGTGTCCAAACAAACAGAATGATCGAACGGGAGCGAGCCAACGCTGAGCCGAGCGCGCCAGCCAAGTGCAACGTTGCCAAATCTAAAGGCTTTCTACTTTAGTTACTAGCGAATCTACAGAAACTTTCGTTAGACTTTAGACGGACCTCCGTACCCGATAAACCTCCTTAATTAATCAAACTTTGATTTGACAATTTGTTTTTTTTTTCGGAAATGGTTGAGTTTAGGACCCATGTCATATCAGGTTTTTTTGTTTATTTTATGTATAACCCTAACCTATAACCTAATATATAAGAATATTATGAAGGTTTTACTCAGGTTTATAAATTTTAACACTTCTAAAAAAGTAACAATGTAACTGCACAGTTAACTACAGAGACAAACAATATACAAACTTTACGATCTGAATATCTACGATAATCGCCTGCTCAGCCGAGTGTCGTAACGGCCTTGCGGGTCATTCTCATTCGCATTATAACCCTCTTATAAGCGAATAAAAATAGGGGTCATAATGCATGCGATAAAAGGACGTTTAGCACTTTACGGTCCCTCCATTCGGCCGTCGCGTGTTTTTACGTCCTTCTGGCCTAGTATATCTAATTTTTCAGCCCATATACTCTTAATTTTAGTATCTGTTTATTGGAATATAAATCGCCGCTAACGAGTCTATAGCATTCTCGTAATCAGGAATGACGACGACGGCGTCGTATCGGTTTTTTCGGGTCGGGCCACCCACCGTAATGAACTGTTATTGCTTTATTTGGTGTGAAAAATGGTCGTGACGGTTTGGGTGATAAAAACCAGCGGCGCGGCCCATTCGGGCCAAAAAATGATGCGGGTGTAACCATTTTGGGGGACAATTCTTTTATTGGGCGATACGGCCGCATTTTAATTCTCCTGGCACCGGCAAGTAGGGGGCATTTTGCTTTTATGGTGTATTTTGCTGCTGACTAGGAGAAGAATTTAACTTTTCCGTAAAATATAATGTCTTTTGAAAGTATGATTTACTTCGTAAATTACGAAATTAGTATATGTCAATTATGTGATTTGTGATCGATAATAGCAAAATAATAAAATAAATAAAATTACTGTTTTGGTTTATATACCAGCAATTACAAATATCTGGAATTTTATGCGTTGTTCAAGTATGTCAGTTTAGTAGATGAATTTGGCAACACTGGAGGAGTTGCTCATAGAAATGAGTACATTTCAAACAAGTAAGCTTTGGAAAACTGAAATTGAAAATTGAAAGAACGGTAAAAACATTAAAATAGTTTTGGGTTTTGGTATAGTCAACAAAAGATATTAGAGTATACAAAAATATAATACTGGATAATATAATTTTAAAGTAAAATTATAAGAAAGTTTTACCCACGACACAATCGATAAAAAACGCCAAGAAGAATCTGATTACGACTCGAACGACAACTCCGTTAAAAACTTGACAAGAGTTACTATTATACAGGGTATTTACTTAAGTACACCATCAAACTGTCAACTGATTTTAAGCTAAAGATGTTATAACAAATGTTGGTCCACAAATCAATGATTTCGAAATACGAGTTGAAAAAAACGGCGAAACTCAGGCTAAATATTTATCTAAAAGAATAACAAATTCTCCGCCTCTGGATATTTTCAAAATCGCTCGCACCTTTATTTCTTAACGACGTTTTTGAGAAAAAAGATATATTTCATACTATTCCAAAAAAAAAAGACAATTTCCTTCTAGTTTCAACCTACAATTTAGTTATCTGTTATCTACTACTTTCACAAAAGAGTTCGTAGTTTTTATTTTCTAAAAATACCATCTTAAATACAGGGTGATTAAAAAAAAATTGGGGATAGATGCATCAAAAAAACTGGAGTGACTTTCGTAAAAACAATTTTTTGTAAAATTCTTATAGTTTCCGAGAAAAAAATTATTGAAGTTGTAGTATTTACAACCCTTACATCTCTGGGCTACTGTACTATCTAGCGTCATTCGTGTTGTGCACTGTACGCAACACACTCTCTCTCCTCATGGCTCCAAGCGATTCCGAATACTGAAATCCGATTTTAGTATTTTTGGGATAGTGTTTACATTAGTTTTTCAAGTGTCAAAAATGGCATACGTATATAGCAACTTGAAGTTGATGAATATAGGTTTAATTTATGGTGAAGCAAGACAACGTTTGTGTTATGATGAAGCAACATAAAATGTGTGTTAGTTCGTAGAAACGGATAAAGCAGGTCCAAATGTGTTTACAAGTCGGAGGACAAAATTTTGAACATCAGGTATGTCAAATTATTTCATTAATTAAACCCACAAATTGTTTTTATTAATTAATAATAACAATAGCGGCAAATGCAGTTGAATTTCTGATAAAAACAGGTGTTATAAAATTTTATTTATTTATTTATTTCCTTGTTCGTTCATTTTTTATTATACTTTGTCGCCGTGCCGGTCGCCGACTGCATGCTTTGACTGGCGCAAGGTCAGATTTTACAGTTTCCAGTGCCGTACAGAAGTGTATTTTTAAATAATTTTCAAACTGCTCTTTTCGATTTTTCTTTTACAAAATTGTATTTGTAAGAATTCCGTGTACATTCAAAAAAAATTTTTTTTTGGCAAGTTCTGATATATGCTTTGCTACCTAGTGTAAAAATTGTCCTACATTTTGTGAAGTGCTTGATAACGGTAATATAAAAAGAAAATTAAAAATGGTATGTATTTTAGATAAAATGAAGGTATCTTCTTTCTGCAAATAGTATTAGGAGTTACAAGCAGCAGCAGAATTTTCAAAATATCTAGTGACGTCGATTTTCTAAGATTTTTAATAACAATAACTCTTGATATCTTTGCCACTGGTACATATATTTTTATTCGAATTCCTTGATTTATTACCTTCAATTAGAAAATATATACCCCAAGTCTCATCATTCTGCATCAAATTAATTCAGAAATATTTTGGAAATTGCGACTGCTTTTGAAATTTTATCACCCTGTATCAAAAAATATCCATTTGCTGACCAATATAACCTTTAAAAAAATCCTCTCTTACAACTTACCGACGTATGTGCTTATTCAATGCCCTGTTTGCATAATACATAGTCAATATTTACCATTAATTTTCACTCGTTTGCTTTTAAACATCATCTCTGACCAACAATATGTATGAAATACAATTTGTGGGGTGCTTTCTTGTAGCACAAATCTCTCTTCGATTTCTTCCCGGCAAATAATTTTTAATTACTACGTAAAGCGCCTCTTTCAAAAAAAACGCTTAACCCCACTGGACTGGCGGGAAAACGGGCACTTATTTATGGAACAAATCCCCTCTCCCGGGGGAGCACATCGTCATTTCCTGCAAATACCCGCCGGCAATAAGCTGAAAGCCAAACGGTCACAAATTGCGTGACGCGTTTGTTTTATTCCGGTGCTTTATCATGATTGGCTCATTGCTCTGTCGACGGTTAAATATGGCCGTGCCGGGCGGCCGCCCGCCGCCGCGCCACTTTTGCACTTTCCCGATAATGCGAGCCCCATTTTTCCGCAGCCGTATCTGCCGCCGGCCCCCGGTACAGGAGGATCGCGAGATAGGGGCCCGTTTTAAAAAATAAACAGGAGATATTCTCGTCTATGACGAATGGACCTGCAGCGGACAAAAAGTTGCTATCTGCTAGAGAGGCGGCCATTGGGAAAAACCGGTTTGTTGTGTGGTAATTCCGCCGGAGAGGAGGCATATTTTTATGAACAAATGTCAGTAATATTTGTTGAGGTAGATTTCCAAGAAGACCTCTGCGTTATTTTCTTGGAATTAGCTGGATTCGACATACGAGGTAGAAAGACATTGGCGGCATGGCGCGGCGTTCACCGTAGCAGCTTGCAGTGCATGTTATTCACTGTCTGAGACCTACAAAGAGGCCAAAAATGACAGAAAGCGACCTGTATTTAGACACTGTACTTTTATAGTACCTGCAATACAGTTTTAATTTTTTTTGCTAATACTGCAATATTACGTTACATGACATTGAACGGCTAGATAATACATAAACAGGACAAGTTTAAATAATGAAATTGTTTTACTTTTGTAATTAAGACATTTTATTAAAATAACGTGCTTCGTTTTCTGATAAAAATTTTACAATTTTGACAACTATATGAATCTGCTCAGTTAGGCCAGGAAAATAAGCTGGGAAATGACGATTTCGCGACTTTTTGTCTCGGCAAGCTGAATTTATCAATATTATGTACAATAACATATTAATTTCCAGTCATAAAAATGGGGGGAAAATTGTTTACAGGGCGGTTAATTGTATAATTTTTACTTAAATTCACGTTTTTCGCTTATAATTTTTTTCCGTTCATTTCCACGAGAATACAGTATAGTACTTTTTTTCGTCTTCAAAAGACCTATAAAACTAGCCATCGAGGGTCAAAAAATATTGATTAGATCAAAAGTTATAAACAGAAGAAGTTTATTTATGACTTTTGAATTAAACATTTATAAACTGCGTTATTATTACCAGAACGTTTTGGCATCGCATCCTCTCATTTCTTATCACTGTCTAATAACTCACACGAAATCTGGAATCGGTAAGTTGAATANAGAAGTTTATTTATGACTTTTGAATTAAACATTTATAAACTGCGTTATTATTACCAGAACGTTTTGGCATCGCATCCTCTCATTTCTTATCACTGTCTAATAACTCACACGAAATCTGGAATCGGTAAGTTGAATAGTTTACAAGTTATGCCCTTATAAACAAATTAACTAATTATTAGTCTGGACGATCCCGAGGATCTTCCACAATCGCACTGATGATTTTGGCATCGCATCCTCTCATTCCTTATCACTGTCTAATAACTCTCACGAAATCTGGAATCGTTAAGTTGAATAGTTTACAAGTTATGGCCTTATAAACAAATTAACTAATTATTAGTCTGCTGTTATTCAACGAATCGTGACGATTTTTTTTTAACTTAAAGCTCTTTTCATAAGCTTTCCGAAGATGTAATAATAGTTTAGTTTAGTTTAGTTTAGTTTATTGTTTACTGACCATGTTAAATTGCTTACAATCTTTATGGCAAGTCATATACAAAAACAAAAAATGTATAGATATACACGAAGAAAATAAATTAATAAAAAAATATATCACAATAAATATTACAAGCAACAGAACACAAAACGAGAGAAAAGAGACTATATAAACATCTTAGTCTAAGAAGGAGCGATAAAACCATTACCATAATGTATGCATATCAGAAAATTTTAAAAACTCATTAAGAGTAGAAACATTGCGTAACAAGAAATGATTTTATTTTCTGTTTCAAATCACGAGTATTCAAGGACTTTAAACTAGTTGGCACAATATTATATAAATGGATATCTAAGGAATTTTTCTTTGATTTAGTCAGTCTATAACGTGGAATCATAAAATTGTCCGCAGATCTCGTCCCATAACTACGACATTGAGAGTGTGTAACATAGAGATGTTTCTGACAATGAATTTCAAGGAGAGTGGCATATATGTAAAGACATGGTAACGGTAGAATTTTAAGTTTTTTAAAAAGCGGTCGACAGTGTTCAGTAGGTATAGCTAGAATTAGTCATTAACCGTACAACTTTCTTTTGCAACTTAAATATTTTGTCGGACATTGTGCTGTTTCCCCAAAGGATTATAGCATAATTCAAATGAGAGTGAAAAAGTGAATAATAACACATCATCAAACAGTCGTCATTCAAAAAGTGCTCCAATCTTCGAATTAAAAACAAGGTACTAGTTCTCAGTTCGTCAATATGGGCATTCCACGTAAGGGAATCATCAATAATCACACCGAGTACCTTTGCAGATTTGCCTTCCGTTATATTCTTACGGGTTGAAAATATTAAATTGTGCAAATTGTGTAAATTGTGTATTAAATATTACTGTCATTCAGTTTTAGATTATTAGCTGAATTATTTCTTCGGATAACAAGGAAAGACCGGCCAAATTATAGGCAGAATATATAACTATATCACGCTCGTGCGTCGCAGGTATATTTCATTTTGCAAAGGCTAAAAAATTAAAAAAATTTATCAATGTATTATTATGAAATCTACCATGAAAAAATCATCAGTGCGATTGTGGAAGATCCTCGGGATCGTCCAGACTAATAATTAGTTAATTTGTTTATAAGGCCGTAACTTGTAAACTATTCAACTTACCGGTTCCAGTTTTCGTGTGAGTTATTAGACAGTGATAAGAAATGAGAGGATGCGATGCCAAAACGTTCTGGTAATAATAACGCAGTTTATAAATGTTTTATTCAAAAGTCATAAATAAATTTCTTCTGTTTATAACTTTTGATCTAATCAATATTCTTTGACGCACGAGGGCTAGTTTTGTAGGTCTTTTGAAGACGAAAAAAAAGTACTTGTACTGTTTTCTCGTGGAAACTAACGGAAAAAGTTATAAGCGAAAAACGCGAATTTACGTAAAAATTATACAATTAACCACCCTGTAAACAATCTTCCCCCCCCCATTTTTATGACTGTGGAAACTAATATGTTATTGTACATAATATTAAAGCATCTATAGTGATAAATTCAGCTTGCCGAAACAAAAAGTCGCGTCCAACTCCATATTTCCTGGCCTAAGTGTCTCGTGTAGACGATACAGATCCGGATATTTTTGTTTCTATTTCTAGAGTCTCACAGAACATCTTCACCTTTATTTTTTTTCTCTCTTATTTAAACGCACAACGCGCCCCTGTCCCCGTCCATTCCCAACCGACCCTCGCACCGAATTGGAAGTGAAAAGAGTCCACTTGTTCCACCTTTCCAAACACCAGCCGGGCCTCTATATAAACGTCCGTGACTTCTGCCCTTCCCTCTGGAGGACAGCGCGCACAAAGAAATCGCCCTTGGAAGGTCGCCTCCGAAAGCGAAAAGCGATTAGTGCAAACAGTTTAATCCCATTGGCGGTATTCAAATATTTACAAGGGATCCTCCGATACCCGGACGTTCTTCGCAGGTATCCCATTGAAACGGTCACCATAAACTTATTACCGCTCACGAAACACAGTCGGTTCATTTCCGGCAACTCTCTATTACGGCTAGAATGCGAGTATTCCCGGTTGCCTACTTCCTATTAAAAGGTGACAGAAAACACAACCATACAGAGCCTTCATGACCACCGAACTTAGGCAACCAACATTGCATGACTGGTACTGTCAATTAAAAATCTTTAAATATTAATGATTTGTTTACAATGAACAGCGTCAAATCGTTTTGTGCCTCTTCTATGATAGTCCAGGAGAATTACACATTGACATGGCTGTTGCTTGACGTAATTTGGATATTAGTAAAAATCGGTCGAAAATAATATGTACAATGAAAATATAATGTTGCGCCAAGAAAAAAAGTTGTGCTATTTGCAGAAAAAATTAAAAACTACAAAAATACTCAAAAATTACATATTTCCACCTTATGCATAGTTTTGCAGCAGGCGCTTGTTTGACACTCTATATCTCGGAACTTATAGGACCGATTTGAACGTTCTTTTTTTCAAGTTAAGCGTCTTTCCGAGAACTATTTTTTAGTACTTTGGTATATTTTCCAACCCGCAAAACCGCTTCACGAAAGTATTTGTTTATAAAGTCAAAATTTTTCGAACTTTTAAAATCGCTCTAAAGATTATTCAAGAAAGAAAATTGATATTATAACGATTTTATATGATTGTTAAGGGGTCCAAGTATGTGTTAAAAAACCAGCGCCAATTAAAATGCCTAACTTTAACCCCAGCACTCACGTAAAAAAATAACGACATTTCTCTCGGAAATTTAGTAACAAATTGTCTCATATCAAAACTATCAGACCGATTTGGATCGGGTTTTGGAATTTCGTTTTGTAATCCTTTAAAGTACTTACATCTACATTTATAGTAGAATTGGATAATTTCTTACCAGTCAGTTGAACGCTTCAATTTTCATCACGATTTTCATCACTTTCTGACGCAGTTTTGGCTATCTATCAACAAAAATAAGATATGCGCAGATATCAAAACTTTCTATCTTGTAGCAAATTTTATAACAAACAATTTCATCAGTAATAGTTTTTTCTGTAAACTGCATATTTAAAAAGTTATATTGGAAAATGTGAGAGAAAACACGTAATTTTTGAGTATTTTTGCAGTTTTTAATTTTTTCTGCAAATAGCACAACTTTTTTTCTTGACGCAACATAAAATTTTCATATTTTCATTGTATATATTATTTTCGACCGATTTTTACTAATATCTAATCTACGTCAAGCAACAGCCATATCTCGAAGGTTTTGAACTTAATTTTCTTGGACTCGCGCCATTATTCTATGGCTAGAAATTGGCCTCAATGATTTGGGATCGAGGGGGATTATCCCTCTTTATCCTGCCTCATCTCGTGTAGGCCTGGACAGCCTTCGTAGGTGGGCCCCATCCGTCGTCTACCCCGACCGCAATTGCGGCCGGTGTAGGCGCTTTGTGGGACCTCCTTTTGTCCTGGCTGGGCCCCGCCGGCTAGGGCCCTTTCTTCTGGCGCTCTTCTTGTTTCGCCGGCTCGTCTGTGTAAACCCCAGGGGGGTGGTGTCATGTTTATGTGTGGTATGGTTGGGTAGGGTAGTGGGGCTATGCAGCCTGGGATGCGCTTTGCTAAGATGGCCCTTAGGCTAGCGCGGGAGGGAAGGGGTATGGAGGGTATGGGGGGTGTCTCTTGGACTATTATAAATTTAAATACATTGTGTACCAGGTTTGCATATTAAATTTAAAAAAATTATAAGTATATAGTTAGGTATACCACCATTAATTCTATAAGTATTTATAAAAACTTAAATATTTTAGTTTACCTGTTTTGAGTAAAATACACCGACCTTATTTTATTTGCCCCCATCGTTCCTTTCATATTTTGTATACCGGAACATTAATCCTTATAAATTAACTCCAGTGATAGACAATACCCGCTTGGTGTTCGGCTCTCATACCCTCTACTTGCCCCTGTGGCCCTTATGTACGGCGGCGGGTGTACCCCATTTATTTAAACGAAATCGTTGCAATTAATAATTTGGAAGGGAATTCTGGCAGCTTCTCTTCAACCCCGAAGTGTTCTATTTTCCCTTTTCGCATTCGGGCGCCTTTCAAGTGATTTCACGCCAGTTAATATTCTTTACAAATAAAGGCGGGGCGGGAGAGGGGCCGACATTCCTCCTACCGTAATATCCGAATAATGAGAAGAATTATAACAAAACGACGGGAGAACTATGGGGGGATTAATTTCCATAATGGTTCGGGGTGTTTTGTCGGTGCAGCTCGCTTGAATGTTATCCCTTCGAACTTATACGCAAATATCGCCCATTGTTCGCTGAATAAACGGAAGTACCTACTGAAAGGGGAATATGCCACTTGATAGTATAACTTAGATATAGGAGATATATTTCCTATCCTGCTCGTGGAACGCACGTGCACAAGATGCACAGGGTCGGTTTACCAAATTATTTAATATTTGTATATGTATATTTTTTTATTTCACATAATCAATATTATGTGAAATATAATAAATATTGAAAATACAATAAAGCTGAGAAAGAAACAGTTACGTCGCAGTCTAAGCACCTAACATGGAGGAAAATATATAAAATGGCATTCCTTCTCACTTCCTTCGACCATACCCTCCCATAAAGCTGCATATAGGTATTAGTCCACGGGCCCACGTACAAAGAAAAAAATGATTACCAGCAAGCTATAACTTTGCGTGCAGCTGAAGTTTGACGAGTCTCCCATTTGACTATGAGGAAAATTCAACAGTGGTAAGTTTTCCCGTGATTTTCAGGAAAACTTGTCAATCTGGCATAAACATGGAATGTTATGACCAGCACTTTTTTTTAAGTTTAAATGAAAGATATATATTTTTTAAACCCGCCAAAAAATTTGTCCGACAAAAAAGTTGGTATTTTGAGTTTGTCTCCCACCCCAAATATGTCGATTTGGTGACATTATGGTTGGTGACAACCAGCAAGCTGATTTTTCTGGGAGGGTTTGGTAATAAGATTTGAAATGAAAGTATCTTATTGTCCGACAAAATTCTTGAGAAGTTTTTGCATTCCGACGCCCCGAAGATGTCGACTTAACGACAACATGGTTGGTGATTACCAGCAATCTGGTTTTGATTTTTTTCTCTAAATTGAAATGTATAACACAATAATATACTTGTCCGCCAAAAAGATTGGAAAATTTGCCTTAAAAATGGGAAAAATAACTATTTTTGTGGTACCTAATGTTCATTCCGCTATAAAATAATTATTTTTTTAATGAAAAAATAAAGAAGAATAAATAAGAAAATTATCTTGTTAACAGGAGCAACTGAAATTGAAATTCATAAATAATTATGTCTAACTAATTTAATTAATCTCCATCAAAATGATTTCTTTGTTCAAAAAACTTATATGTACATTTTATTTTATAAACTATTGTAACTACATATTTTATAAAAAATGGTAACTGTACAATGAATGCATAAATTTTTGCTTGTGTAAAATAATATTTTACATTTAACACCCTGTATCCCTTTAACTATCAACTTTTGGACTAAGGTAAGTTCGGCTAAATGGCAATATTTTTGCTTCGAGAATCTCCCCATGAATTTTGACCTATTAGCTCGGGACCACCCGGTATACAATTTTTTTGTATTTGTATAAAAAAATAAATTTAAATTAGTCATATTTATTTTAAAATTTTAGAAATTTAAACAAAATTTTTTTTATTCATATATTTTTTTTATTAAATATATATTTTTCTTCTACATCATGCGTAAGTATTGAAACCGCAAAATTTTATAGTTTAATTTTGTCGGACAAGCAAAAAAAACGATAATTTTGTCGGACAATTAAATTCTCAGATTAATATTGCATTTTTTTAAATAATGACGCTTTTGTCCGGCAGCTGGTTATAACCAACCATGTTGTCGTTAAGTCGACATCATAAGATTATTTTTTATGACGTCATCTACACGTATAGCACAAAAAGAGGACTCAATTTCTAGGTTTAAACCAAAATTAATACATAATATTAAATTAATACAGATAATTTTACAATTTTCTAGGAAGTAATCTTCCTCGATTTAACCTTTCTAACTATTCCTCCGACTTCGGGGTCAGACCTCGGAGAAAATGTAGGGTTAATATTTCGCTACGACGTCCGTACATTGTAGATAATACCCGGGGAGCGGCACGGTGCCGGCGTGCGGCGCCAGATGAGCTGCGTTTATTAGTCCTCACCCGGTTATTCAGAGCGCTGCAATATTGAATCTGTATTACTTGTTGTTGTGTAACCGGTCGCCGTAATTCATCCCAATTAATTTCCAGAGTCCGCATAGCTCTGGAACAGATATCGTAATTGAGTAGACGGGAATTGCGAAATGAACACCGCTCGATGCGATGCGGAATGCAGCAACGGCGGCGTCAGATCAATCAAGTTCTACACTACGGAGGGCTTAAATTGTATTCGCGAGATCTATTAATTTCGGAAACAATCGACTTGCGGGAGCCGCGGTCAGAAGTAGACGTTTCGTACTGCATAGGTACTTGCCAGTAAGCATTACGTAATTTCGTTCAACTTTCGAATCCGACCTACAAAGCTGTTTGTAGACTTTCTACACGAGGAGAACTCCGTGAAAAGGAGTTGCCGGTGCTCGAAGCTATCCATCCAACCATCCCTGTGAAGCAGATGACGGAATCGAAATTTTCGACTAGCTTTCGAAAAACCACAACCACTCCCAACGACCAGAGCCACAGTAGATGACGTTAACGCAAGCTGGTGCTGGTGGTAGAGCGGATCGCGCAGGAAATTTTGCTTTCGGGTTTTTGAAAGTAAAAAATTTCCCATATATGACAGAATTCGAACTGAAGCAGAGCAATAAGAAAAACAATTACCAGGGTGAACGACAAACCCAAATATCAGTATGGAAAGATCAAGGCGAAGATTCTTGCAGGACCACAATGGAGCTACCATGGTCTGTGACCGAACATCTACTCTGGTACTCCGCTAAGGAATATATTAACCTGGACATACAGGGTGTTCCAGATAGACCTTCAATTAGACGTTTCTGTAAAACTACGCGTACTGGAATTCTGAAAATTTATGTACGGGGGTTTCTCCTAACGTTCTATCGATTGAAAATATTGGCGTCGCCGTGGAACTTCCGGTTCTACCGAAAGTAGACGTCAACTCGCTTATTTCAAATGGAATGTACTATTTTTTATTTAATTTTTGGATTCTACATCGAATTTTAAGGTAAGTTTCATAATCTTACTTTATCCTTAAACTCAATCGTTTTTGAAATATTTTGACTTTTTCAAAATTTTTAGAAAAAAACATACCTACACTTAATCGGTTCTATCTCCTTCAATTTTTAAGATAGGAAGTTGAAATTTTAGATGGTCAATACCAAAACGTGACCAAATATCTGGAATATTCGAAAGTTGGTGCATGTTACACAGGGCGTCTAAAAAACACGGACCAATTGTGTCAAATTGAAAGTTTAATAACTCGCTTATTTTAAATAGAACACCCTGTGTTTTATAATGCAGTAGATGCACCTGTTAATTCTCTTTCCATTGGTATAAGCATTCCCTATACCTAAATCCCACCGATTTTGAGATATTTGAACATAAGTACAGAGACGAATATAATCATAAGACAGTTAGCTGTAGGTTGGTTGTGGAAAAACATTTAAATGTCACCAAGTGCCATTACTTATTTAGCAGATTTGCTGTCATTGCTGTAAAGCGAGTTTGTCGATTTTCCAAGTGTTTTCAATAACAATGGCACACTCTGGGTACACAGACTTTTTAAATTTAATTATCATTCACGGGGAGTGTAATAGAATTGTTAGTAGAACATGTCGCGTGTTTGCAGAAAAATAGCCAAATAAGCACAGACCAAGTCATGATATGGTCAGAAGACTATTAAAGAATTGTTCTGAGAATGGAAAGCTTCTCCCGAATCATGATAAAAGTAAGACATCAGTGGACAACGAAGAAAATGAAGTAAATGTATTGGCATTTTTCACCACTTATCCACAGGCGTCAATTAGAGATGCATAATAAATTCACGTATATCAATAGGAACTATTCACAGAATTCTGAAGAAGCATAAATGGAAGTCATTTTCATTTATGTTAATACACCATTTGCAACCTGACGATTTACCCCGACGTGTAGTCGTCGTGTGTTTATCCAGAGTGTGCCATTGTTATTGAAAACACTTGGAAAATCGACAAACTCGCTTTACAGCAATGACAGCAAATCTGCTAAATAAGTAATGGCACTTGGTGACATTTAAATGTTTTTCCACAATCAACCTACAGCTAACTGTCTTATGATTATATTCGTCTCTGTACTTATGTTCAAATATCTCAAAATCGGTGGGATTTAGGTATAGGGAATGCTTCTTCTAATGGAAAGAGAATTAACAGGTGCATCTACTGGCATTATAAAACACGGGGTGTTCTATTTAAAATAAGCGAGTTATTAAACTTTCAATTTGACACAATTGGTCCGTGTTTTTTAGACGCCCTGTGTAACATGCACCAACTTTCGAATATTCCAGATATTTGGTCACGTTTTGGTATTGACCATTTAAAATTTCAACTTCCTATCTTAAAAATTGAAGGAGATAGAACCGATTAAGTGTAGGTATGTTTTTTCAAAAATTTTGAAAAAGTCAAAATATTTCAAAAACTATTGAGTTTAAGGATAAAGTAAGGTTATGAATTTTCCCTTAAAATACGATGTAGAATCCAAAAATTAGATAAAAAATAGTACATTCCATTTGAAATAAGCGAGTTGACGTCTACTTCCGGTAGAACCGGAAGTTTCACGGCGACGCCAATATTTTCAGTCGATAGAACATTAGGAAAAACCCCCGTATATAAATTTTCAGAATTCCAGTACGCGTAATTTTCCAGAAACGTCTAATTGAAGGTCTATCTGGAACACCCTGTATACCTGGCCAGTACCCAATACGACTAAGAATTCAAACTTATTGCATCGTGTAAAGTTTCTTGCATACTTTAAAGCTATATATTATTTTCAATTATTATTAAACACATTTTTACAATCGAAACATTGTCCAGAACCTTGATCTTGTCAAATCCACTCAATGCTTTCTGTGTCTGTGGTGAAGATCCTGGGGGGTAAAAAGAAGGTTCTCCAAATAGATGAAGGCAAAACCTAAAATAGTATTCAAGCATTCTCTTAATTTTTTTCAATTTTTTTGTAATTCGGGAGATGTTCAAAAAGGTCCTAATAAACTAAATAAAATTAAACTAAAAATCCTTCCTAGAAGAGATACAGTTTGAATATGGGTTTATTAAAATTGTATTCTTATTTTTTAATATAAATTCTAGTGATGAAATTTGACAGGCTAATTGGAAATTATTACATTTTTGTGGGGTGGAAAAACTGTTAAAATGTCTATTAAAGTCCAACAAGGCTACCTTCTTTTGTAAAAAAAAACATAAATTTCGCCAAAAAATTTGAAAAACTATCCACACAAAATCGGAATATGTAGATTTACTGTATTTATCCCTACAGGTATAAAAAAATATTAAATTAAAACCCTTCTCCAAAATATTTTCGAGTCACTATTTGTTTGAACTTATTTGTTCATTTGTTAACGTAAAATTTAGTTATGAAGCTTGGCAGGCTAACTATAAAATACCTTGTGTGCCATTTTATACAGAATGTTTAAAAATTGAGAGGATTTTTAAAGATAAGTAGACTCCGTTAATAATAACCATTAAAACTTATTGGGAACCTCTGGAAAATGTGAATAGTTGCGGCCGTAGATAGCGCGCCGGTGGCTTTTTATTCAATTTTTAGTAAACAGAAACCTGTCTAGTATAATTTTGGGTTACTTTAGTTTTCATTACAGAAATGTAGGTACTTACAGCGATTTATGTAAATACCTATAAACATACTACCGATGGAGTCAGTGGTTCCAAAACTGTTTCTTCGTTTTATTGCGGTAAATTAGTAGGTATAAAAAAAATTCTATTTACAAAGAAATGTCTGCAATGTTTTTGCATTTCGATTTATTGTTCAAATATTTTCTTCAAGTTTATAGACACATATACAAAATAACTTATGAAATCGATCATTTCAAGCTACCTACAATCCTTTATTTCAAAAGCAGAACCCTTTTGATCAAAGAATACCTTCCGAATGTTATTCTAAAAAAAACTACTTGGTTGGAAATCATCTATAAGCAACTATCTGATTTATTCGTAATTTATACATGTATTCTTTTCATTTATCAGCTCCCGGCAATCTGCTATCTGCTAGATTTATTTTTTAGAGTCAATTTATTCACAAATAAATAACCGAAACGAATGACGGGTTATATAGATTGAGTTGCAAATAATATAAATTTACACAAGTAGGTACGCAGAGCAAAATAGGACTAAATTACAATTGCACGTTCCGAAATGTCCAAAATTAATTTGCAATTTGTTATCTGTACGGTATATTATGCTTGCACCGGAGCACAGTTTAAATTTTACGTCAACTGGCACGGAATGAACGATATTGTTTTCTGGAAACAAACGTAACGTTTATCAAAATAATTTCATAAAAGAACTGCATCCGCTTTGATCTCGTTTCTAGAGGCCGCAGTTACTGTCAGCGGCATCGGGTCCGGTTTATTTTATTTTCAGCGTTGCAGTGGCATATTCGAAAATTTGTTTGCATTTTTGTATAAGTGAGGCAGAGCAGACAAAGCAGGAAAAGATTTAATTTTTTCCTTCCAGCTTATCATTCGTTAGCTTGTACTACGGCTAGTTCTTTGTGTTTCTCCCAAACAGGGAAATGTTTAGGAATTTAAATATTATGTTACGAATTTGTAGTTTCTGTAAATAACTTTGCTAACAATCCAGTGGCGTATTTGAAACATTAGATCCAACATTTGCTTTAGATTTTTCGAATTTGACATTGCAAAAGAAAAAATTTAAATTTTTAAATAAAATTTCAATTTTATGTAAATTTTTCATTTAATTTACTGGAAAAACCTGCTAGAAATTTATTTCTTACTTTTAATTACGTAGTTGATCTAAAATTAGCAATAGATTTTCTGACATGCCCGAAACTAGTACTTTTAATTTTAATAATTGTTGCAATTGTAATTTGAATTTTTTTCTTTAATATAAATTTATTTTTAAAATTCTACATTTATTAGATTACTTCACGCCTCCTGATCTGTAAGTAATCACGTACCACTCGCTAATTTGTAAACGTCATTTATAAATGTTTCAACAAATTCAGTAAAGTTATCAAATTACCTGAACGAGCAAAAAATATTTTTTACGACCGCTATCCAAAACAGGCTTTTCCGTACTTACCACTTGCTGTGCGCAGACTAGATAATTTCTCACACTTAAATGAAATGAAATGAATGTAGGTATGCATCAATTGTTGTAAATGTATGCACAGAGCATTAGTTACAATTATCCGCCATTCACGTAGTAGCCGGACGCATGGCACATGTTTTCACAACTCACAATCAGACAAATGTCAGTCCGCGTCAAATTAGTACACTGCAATAGAAAATACATATAGAACAAAACAATATTTGTTCTGATGACCTGGAAAATAACCTTCTTCAAATTAGAGAGCAGTAAAAAAATTATTTTATACAGTAAAAAACAGTATATTGTGCAACTTGCACAGAAATGCAAATTTTCAAACTCGTGAGAAATTTGTACATTTGTGCATCTGTTACACAGTATATAGTACAGTCATTGAAGCTGAAAATCAGCTGTAACCTCCGATTTCTTTGAAACTGCATGGATTTGCATAAAAATTTAGAATAAGGCTCATCTTAGGCTCAAGTTCAAAAGTGACATAAGCCCGATTGACGCTTTTTGTTTTTTAGGGGTAAAAACTACCCTTTAGTGACAAAAATTGAAAAAATTAAGTTGTAAGCATTTTATTGATAAAAATCTTGTTCAAGCACAAAGATTAAATAATGTTCCATATTCTCAAACATGTTTTTTGATATATTTGATCTTTTCGACCCTTTATTTAACCCTTAAAACTACCCCTATGCAAAAAATAATGATAAAAAATTACTTTTTAAAGATTTGGAATGATTAAATCGTGCAATTATTTAAAATAAGTTGCCTTATAGCTAATAAAATAATTTTTCTTTTTCAACCCCTAAAAATCACCCCTGTATTGACAAAAATGATAAAAAATTACTTTTTAAAAGCTTGGAATGCTTTAACGGTGCAATTATTTAAAATAAAAATTCCCTCATTGCTTATGAAAGAATTTGTATCTCATAACACTATTCAACTCTTATAAATCACCCCCGTGCTAAAAAAATTATAAAAAATTACGTTTCATATCTTGGAATGCTATAATTGTGCAATCATTTAAAATAAAAATTCCCTTATATTGTTTATGAAAAAATATTTTACCATTGCTATTTTCAACTTTTATAAACTACCCTTTTACCAATATTAATGTAAAATATTTTAATTATAATCGATTTTTAAATATAATCATAAAAAAATTGCTACGCTGAATAAAATAATCGCACTAATTTTTTTTACTTATTTTATTTGTATTATATAATATATAAAAATGAGAAAGCCTATTTTGTACCGAAAAAATATCATTGGTTTTTTATCATAACTCGGTTAATTTTGAAGCTATAGTATCCTACAAAAATGCATTTTAAAGATAATTTCAAGAGCTGTAAGATCGTTTGTATATAAAACTTTTTAAGTCCTTCGTTTTTTAAAGGGAAAGGATCGAAGGGCTCGAGACAAGTAGTTTTTTCACTAAAATGAATACTTCAAGCTGTGATATCTCCTTTATTTTTTATGCTATAGGAATAAAGCAAAATATTTGTTGAAAAAAAGCTACATTTTTGTTGTCTATCATTTTTTACATATCTTTCATAGTTTCAGAGTTATTATATGAATAAGGCAATTTTTTTGAATAAGGAAAAATACGTTTTCAACTTTTACCGTACATTATTAAAAAAATACGCATTCTAAACCGGTCTAACTTCAGGATCGTATGAAAAACACTAAAACAAATACTATTTGTAAAGGGTCTACGATTAATTTTAATTCTGATGGAAATGGTACAGCGTTTATTGCTCATTTTTCCTTCAAAAATATGAGCAACCCATCTGTTTTTGACGATAACTCCTTCAATTTTGCTCTAATTAAATTTTGTAAGTGCTCATTTTGAAGGAATTTTGGAGTACTACAAAAAACTCCCGGAGCGTTATACACGTAAAATTAATCCTTTTTCCGTTATTTGACGTTGAATACATCGATTCGAGTATTCCCCTCAAAACAAGTACCCTTCCACTAACCATATTTCGCTTTGTATAGGACGTACAACACTTTTTAAAAAACCATGTTCTTTGTTTATTTATAAGCTACATTTTTGTTCATTACACTTTTTTAATAAAATGCGTAGTTTTTGAGTTATTCGCGAAAAATACTTTGAAAAAGTGTTTTTTTCACTCAAAATTCCAAGTTTTCAATCGTGAATAACTACTTCATGATTCCTCGAAAAAATTCTTCGAAATTTTTTGCTCAAAATTTGATCTCTATTGATTTACAGCGTCATTTTTGAAAAAAAATTCCACCCCCGAGAAGGGATATCAACCCCCAACAGGGTGGAAGCGGCAATCGGCGCTATGTCACTAATGTTCATTGACCTTTTCTCTAACAATCTGCTAAATTCCAAGTCGATCGGTTCAGTTTCAAAGAATTCGGAGGTGAAAAGCTTCAATGACTGTACTAATACTATTTTCGGTTAATTTAACATGAACAGAATTGCACCAATTTTTTATCTTTTTCCTTAGGCCCGAAGACCAAGATACCTGCTTTTATTTCGTTAATTATTTCGCTATGAATTTCAAATATACCTCACGCCGCCCCCGTAGAGGGCGGAGCATGCGTGGGAGTATTCCTCTAATTGTTATGATGCGCTGCCTAGCTTGTAATAATCGCAGCGGGTCCGTTGAAGTTGAGACACATAAATTCTCGTACGGAATATGAAATGTGGAGCGCCAGTTAAAACCGGAAGCAGAACATTAGGATAATTAAAGGGCAGATAAAATGCAAGAATTTATGTGTATGGCGTGAAATATTAAATTTCTGTTACGAGGTACATTAAGGAAGGTTTTAACTACCGATGGAATCGGTATGAACCTGTCACACCCGGGTATGAATATTTTACTCGGTTTACCTTTTTAACACGCGCGGTGCAGCGTTGTCAATTTATCTTAATAATGTCACGGGTGCGCACCAGTTAGCTAGAGCATAGAGCCACTTGAAAAAAAAAACAATCATCCGGCTCCCTTTTCTTCCGACAGCCGATTCGAAAACAATAAAATAAAATATCCAATTTGTAAGGAAAAATCCGGCATGAACATAATAATAGAAATGAGTCAGACAAAGCGTGCCGTAATGGCGCATTCCCTCGGGCAGGGTTCTCCAGATCACAACTATACGTTCTAGAGATCTAGAGACATTTGCAGGGCAAGCGTATACATGCGCCGAAAATGGGAAGAGATAAAGTCAAACTGTTGACAAAGAAATGTTAAATCACCAATTATTAAGTATATCATATGTTTGTTGTTTTTTTAGTTATTAATAGGAAAACCAAAACAGTTATTAGTTTATACATTTGTAAGATTTTTTGGAAAACTGAATTTATGAAACTGAATTGTTAATTCACAGCCTTGTTTTATCTATAATTAGTCCAGTATACAACGGTAAAAATAGGGTATTACCTCTGAATTCTTGACACACCCACCGATTTTCATGAAAATTGGTGAGTAAACTCATTTCACCCTCCTTTACAAAAGTTACATACCCATAATGTGTGCTTATTGTTTTTAGGGGGTGAAAACTACCCTTTCTTGCAAGAAACGTAAAAACCATAGGTTTAAGTGTTATGTCAATAGAATAAGCATTCTTTTATGTTTTGAATGATGATTTTTTATTTGTAGCAACATTTCAACCCTTAAAATCCACCCTCTATTAGAAAAAAAAACAAAAATTAGTTTTCGCGGTTCTGAAATGTTTTGACGGAGCAATAATGAAAAATTGAATATTTTTTACTTGTTATGAAATAATACATGATTTATTGCAACGTTTCAACCCTTAAAAACCACCCTTATTGCAGAAAATAAAGCAAAACATTTTTTTCACATCTTCATAGCATTTATAATAAATGGAAGACTTATCACTGTTTAGGTTAATATTACTGATGATTCATTGCAACGTTTCAACCCTTAAAAACAACCCTTAATGAGGAATTGAAGAATTTTTACCTACTTCAAAACACTCAACGATGCTAAATTCAACGAGATTACTTAAAACTCGAAACTTAAATTATGTAATTAGTGAATGGGAAAATAAAAATTATTATACAATTATACTTTATTATCAAAAATTTACATATCATCTAAAGAACTATCATCATTGTCGACTTCCTCTGTTTGGACATGTACGTGTGTGTGTGTTTGTGCGTGTATTATGCCTCGGAAACTATCGGAAATTAAGCCATTTACACATCCGACAATTTTCACTGAATAATACAATTCGTTTCTTCACGATAACTTTTTTAATTTTTAATATTTTTTATCGCTCCAAAAAGCAATTAGGAGGGAATTACAAGACTTACAAATCAACCTTTATAATTGAAGGGCCTTGAACTCTTCGTTTTCGAGATTTTTAGGTTTTAAAGTCTCAAAGAAGGTGGTCCTTACACGCAAATGTAAACTAAAGAACGTATATCTCACTTAATTTTTGCTCTACAGAAAAATTGAAAGAGAATAAAAATATTATAAAAAAAGACCTTTAATTTTGAACTCTTGTATTTTTCACATATTTGGCTTTTGAGTTATTTCGAAAAAAAGGATATTTTTTTAAAAATTAAAAAAAAAATTTTTCATTATTTCAAACTTTTTTTTATTTAGGCAATCTAAACCAGTCAAACTTGCAGAGTCTATTATTAGTACCTAAATAAAGTCAACTGTATATGGGTTACGCTTAGTTTTTATTTTTATGATTCAGTCATAGATTTTAATGTTGATTTTTTCTCCAAAAAAAATGATATGACCGTTTTATTTTCATCATAACTCCGCGAGTTTTTGAGCTACGAAATTTTTTTCAAAAAACATTTTAAAGGTCTTTTCAAACACTTTAAAAAAGGTTAAATTCATTTTCATCGAAAAATTTGTTCTTCCGCCCTTATTTTACGGTAAAAGGTTCGATTTTACTTTCCAAAAAATAAATCACCTTTAGAGAATGATAACTCGTTTATTATTACATCTACTGTAATCAACAAAAATGAATCGATTCGTTAATTCAAAAATTTTATTTTTGTCAAATATGGGTTTTTCGATAAAATGCAAGGTTTTCGAGTTATTTATCTAAAATGGTTGAAAAACATGCACTTTTAGATGAAAAATCAACATTGTCAATCGCAAATAACTCGGAAAATATAAATTTTTGGAAAAAACGTTATATAGCATTTTTTGCTTAGAATTCATGCCTCTATTGGTTTTTGTGATTAAAATGGATGCTTTCATTGTCACCCCCGAGAAGGGGTGGCATTCATCCCCTGGGCAAAAGCACACATCGGCACTATGTAACTTTTGTTTCTTGAGCAATTTTCTACTTACTGTTAAAATTTCAATAAAAACCGTCGTATACTGAGTTAAATTCAATTAGTTGGCATAGGATATAAAAATAAAGATATTATATTAAATTATTATATTAATATTTAAATAAAAAAAGGACACGTCGAGTAAAATTTGAAAATGACTAAGTAATTTGAATTGAAATAAGTTTCATTAATATTTTGAGTGTTCGTTGCAACAATTTTTCAATGTGATTGAAAATATATTGATTATATTGATATTGATTATGAAGTTTGTTCATGTATTCATTGTCATGTATAAGTAAGTGTTAGATTCGACTGAAACATCGGAAAAGCAAATATTCAGTCACTATTTTTTCACGAAAATTTCATTTCATAAAAAAACAATTAGGTATGTATCATATTTTAGCGGTGCAAAGAAGTACCAACTCCTCTTATGCATTATAGAACAACTGATATATTTTTATACATTTTGTACAAGGATCGCAGTAATAGATGTTTGATAGCTTTATATAGCAGATATGGATAAAAAATGTGCCATAAGCACATTATATTACAAATGGATTGATGATATTGATATTAAACTAACTACTCGGCGGACTAATGCCTCGGCCAGCATTGAATTATACCCACATATCTAGTAAACAACCCAAGGTAATTTGTAAGTCGGTTTTGAACTTATTCGTTATCATCAGTATAACGATTTGACCGTTTGAAAGTCTAGGCACTGAATAACAGTAGATTGTTGCATTTCAACATTGTTAATTCCGAAGAAGACTTAAGAATTTCTGCCTATCCTGAGCAAGTGATGCAAACCCGCCATTTTGGCTTAAAAAACATATCGATCTTTTATATCATGTTAACTGATGAAAAAATATGACATTTTTCTTAAAATTTCGTTTTGTCAGTAATGAAATAGTTCTTGAACTTTCTCCCTTATTGAAATTTAATACGTTACGCTTATGACCAAAATTCCCTCTAAGCTGCGCAGGCGCGCGGCTGCACACTAATTTTTCGTTTCACAGCCGTTTTTGTATTCTGCGCACAATCATTTTGTTTTAATTTCTTTTTATAAAAGAATTGCATCTAAAAAGGGAAAAATCCAAATTCCACTTAAAAAAGTAAAATTTAAAGGGTCAAAAAATGTTTTTAACATTTTTATTTACACATACTTTTGTACCGCACAGTCAGCGAAAAAATTAGAGGTAACATTGTTTATGACACATTCTATTTGTTATGTCGCTTGTGTTTATTAGATCCGCCACCAAATTCTATATAAAACAGATCCTCAGTAAGTTTTCTACTCTCTAGTTAAAGTCTACGTGGTGTTGTTTACAAAAAAGTACAATTGATGTCTCTCTCTTTCTGGAATGCAACATTAATTTTTTTTTCATGAAGAAATGCATTTCTTCACAACAGCCTCAAAGACAACGAACTTATTGTCGCATTAACATTTTCTCCTGAAGGATCTATAAAAGTTGTGCATAGAATTGAACTGGGATGGCGGTTTCTATAATATTCTTTCTCGCCTTCCATGCGCGCAAGGACCCTGAGCGCGTGAGTAAGTGTACGTTCATTATTATTCAGCACGTTTTCGAGTTTTGTATATTTTTGTATGATAATAAAGCCCACATAAGGCGACGCATCTCGAGATGGGGTTTTATCCTTGCTTAAATGTGTAATGTGGTGCTGACACGGGAACTGTATAATTTCTTCGACTTTTCCCTCACTTTAACCGAATAATACACAAATTTTTGCTTTTTAACATATAAAATAATAATAAGTGTAATTTCTATCTTTGCGTACCGTTTACAAAAAGAGAGACGGTTGACGCTGCATGGTTCGACTTCTTGAAATCCTGCCATGCTCAGTTCCCTCCTGTTGCGTGTCAGTGCGTGTCATAGGCGTTCAACTGAGAAAATAGACAAACTTATGTGGCATGAAATTAACACAACTGGTTAATTTTTTATAATGAAAATGCAGTAGCGAATATTGAATGTTCCATATTTAAATATTTTATAGTTGCTCTTTTAGAATCTGAAGTAGAAAGGTTATTTTCAGTATTTACACAAGTTTCTTTACAAAAGTTCTCAGATAACCAGTTTGACCCATAAAAATTTGGAACAAGTATCTAAACAATTTTTTCAAATAAGGATGATAAAAGAACATTAACGAAGAACGAAAATCTACAAAACTTGTAGATTTTCGTTCATCATAAACACACAGAGAAAATATTTGTATTTAATCGAATACATCATTCTTTTTGATATTAATGCATGGTTTCGATGTGCGCCTATTCCTAGCTATACAGGATGATTCACAAATGGTGACCAAGAATTATTATTATTAGGTAATATTATTATTATTAAATTCTTTGGTGTAGTTCCTATAAAGTTTTTATCTAGGACGCTTCGTTAAAAAGATACTGGGTGTTAAACTTCAAAAAATATTTTTATTTTTTTAAATAATTTAAAAACTAGTAAGTGAAATAATTTGAAATTGGGCACATGTATTTTCTCATTAATTAAACTGTATGGATGTTCAGTGATTCAATTGGATCCAGCAATAAACACAACCCTTGGAACTTCGGGAGTACTTCCTGTTTTTTATTTGATTACACTGCAGTCTAAAAAAATAAGACGTATTTTTTTAACTACATTTTGTAATGCCAGAAATTTATTTTCGCCATTTGTGTACATAAAAACATTTTCTTCCTAACATTCCGATGCCTGTTAATATTTTTGGAATTCTCTAAAATGATACGCCCATGGGATCGCTTTCTCCACACGCCCTACCCACGCGTGCTGAGTGTGAGTCACTGCCTACGATTTTAAACCTGGAGCGTCGAAACGCTGTCAGTAAAGTGTAACATTTCCGCGACCACCCTGTACCACCCTTTACCATTCACAACACCCATACAATCCACGGATACATTCTCTTTACGGCCGGCCACTCCCGGACTACAAGTGTCGATGTACATGACGGCACCATAATCCGGGCCTGAAAATGGCCCATTCGAGGCTTGGAAGGGCCATCGTGGGGAGGCAGTCCGGCGATATTTAAAGCCCTAACAGGCGCCGGATATACAATTTAGGACGTGTTACATGTGCCGCATTTAATTTAATTAGTAACAGATAAACAAAGAAGGGACAGTTGATGGCGCGTCGTTATCTTTTTATGTAACCGGAAGTGGTTTCGGTACCGATGCGGAAGTGAATATTTTGGGGATGGCTTCGAAAATGCGCGGTTGAGTGGGTCGTTCTCGCTGAAACACCTTTTATTTTATCGCAACTAGTATGACATAAAATTTATTTATCTGCTCTCACTATAATAAATAAACTATTAATTATTTACATTGTTTTTAAGGAAGTAAGTGGATTTTACGGTAGAAATAGATGTGGCTATGGACAACGGGAGGTAAATGAGGTAACTTACCTCCCTAGGGAAAAAGCGATTTCGAGTTTATAAATAAAATATAAATTTTATGAACAAATAAATAGAAATATTTGATGAACATTACATTTTATTATTATAGTAATTGTATAGTTATTACATTTAGTAACATTTATAAAATTTGGATAATTATTCCCCTCGCTAATTGTCACATTTTTCGCAAAATAATTTGACCACTCCATTTCACTCACCGGAGGCTCAATATTATCTGACTGATCCATTAAAACAGCATGATGCGACGTACTACTAGTACCTGGAGTTGAAGTGTCATTGTAAAGAATCCTGTTGGCTATTTCATGTCTTCTTAATACATCAACTCCTGTATTAGTCAGTAATGTTACCGATGTTCTTCAGAATAAATGGCCTGTTATATGTTTCAGGATGTTCTAGTTTCAAAAAGTGTGCAATCTTATTAGGAATCATAGAAAGGGTATTCTTGCCGACTGGTTGGTTGTAACATCTACCTGCTTGATACCGCATAAAAAAGCCTGAAATTTCAGTTTTAATTTCTAATCTTGATATATTTCTTGAGAATTTCTAGGTGAGAAACATAACCCAGACGAGAAGTAATTGTAACATACCATTTTTAGAATCTGGAATTGTAAAATTATCGATTGAATTGACATTTTTGGGGAATTTTGGTTTTGACAGATTTTACAGGTTTGTTCACTAATCACTTAGTAATGCCAATTTGTCTAAATAGGTTATATACTTGTATTCGGTACGTTGGTTTATCATTTAAAACTGTATTTTACTTGGTTTCTTTGTTTTTTAGGCTGGAGATGTTACACCTTACTTCTGCGAATACCAAAATACAACTGTCCTTCCTTTGATCCCGACCATTCTTTTATAATAATCTAGACAAATGATCGGCGTTGCTAAGCAATTGACATATCTTAGAATTTGTGAAAACTTTACCTGGGAATTTTGGAATTATGCTTGCCTTTTATGAAAAATGATTATCATTTTTGGATTCCTTGGCTTACAACGAACATTTTGATATGCTGCATTATATAGTACGAGTATTTTCTAACCTAATACAATTTTCAACATATTTATGCAATTTCCTTAAAAAAAACTTTTTCTAACTAAAATCTAAGCATTTGGGTTTAAACATTGTCCTATACCCCTTACTTTTATTATGTTTATGGTGTCCATTTACTTTAAGTCTGTATTTTACAGTCTTTTGAACTTGTAGGTACTACAAAACCGTTATTCACATTGAAGGTTCTTCCAAGAAAAATGTTTTTATGATATGAAGTATTGTAGTCTCTGAACATTAGTCTATCACCTCATACACAATTGTTCGGATTTTATCACATACTAACTATACTTTCTAGAAGTCTCTTCGTTGAGGATCGTGTTACATTGATTTTATGAAAATTCAATAATTTACAATATTTTGAATCTAATCTTACTTATGGAAATTCATTTAAGGTATAGTTAACTCAACATTTTATTACTTTTTATTATCTGGCACGGAGTTATATTAAAATTTTTATCCACCGTTAGTTTATCATTATTGACATATCATGTAATTTTTTAAATTTACTCCAACAAATTTAGGATCGTGTTATTTTACGTGCTCAGGTGATTCTTTGTTAAATTAACTACCTTTTCATGCTATTTTTACATTGTATTTCTTATTTTTAATATTTTAAATTTACAAAAGTTTATTAAATTTGATATTTGTTCGGATCATTTTAAATTATATTAGTTTTCTCTACAAAATTGTATCTTTTATACCTTACAACTTATTATTTACTGATTGAGTTTTAATTCCTTATTATCCATCTAGTGTATTATCTTTAGTTTTATTTAATTTGATTTAATTTTTAAAATTTATTATTTAACATAACTCGAGTGTTGGATTTGATCATTCTTTTTATTTTAATTTTTCCTTGATCTGTGTAGATGTTTAGCTCTCAAATTTGTTCTGAACTTTTGTGTATTTCACAATACCTTAGAAACGACAAAATCCAAACAACCAAGGCGACTTTGCAAGATTTCTTCGAATAATATCAAAATGAAATGATTAAGAACTGACAAAAAATAAAATCTAATCTTTATTTCATGAACCATAAAGAACTGTGGGAGCAGATAAAATGTTATACACCACGCAGCAGTTAAGTATAATTTACCAGTCTCGTACTCTATTGCCAGCCCTCGCTCCGCTCGGGCGCGAAATCGTCCTGGTAAATAATACTTACCTCCTTTATGGTGTAAATAACTATTACATTTTTATTTGAGCAATTAATCCTTGGAACCAAAAGAATCGATCAAAATGATTTTATAAATTTAGTTTTGCTCTGGAGAAATAGATATACTCCCGGCAATGATTTACGTTTCCGCTACGTCATCCGACGAATACCATTGTTCCCGAACAAATATTCTTTGCTTTGAACAGCCCGTCTCGTAAACAGAGTTGTCGTACGTATCGCGGGAGTACAGTAGAGTACATTGTCCGTACGTGTCGCCGCGTTATAACACAATTATTCTATTAACCCTCGGGGGGTTTGGCCGCCGGCTGCGATTGTCACCGAGGGTTAAATATCGCAGAGTCGCGGGCCCCTTAAAATGCAACTGTCCCGCCGCTCTCTCATTATGATTAATGACTGCAGGTCTGTCGGCGATTGCATTGTTGTCGGCACTTTATTTCCCGCGAGTGGCGGCTGGGAGGGTCGGGGGTGCACTTAGCGCCCCTGCATCAGGCACGTCTGGCTTTTCGGAAAAAAATAGGCAAATGGATAGGTCATATACTAAAATATAAGTTTGCTACTCAATGTCTACTAGCACATAGCATTACTTACTGCAAATATAGTTGTTTCCCACAATATTAGTAAAGTTGCAAAACATTTTTTTGATGCCATTATACGTGATCTTGGATATCTGTAGTAAAATAGGCATACTGTTTTCAACTCACTCAAAATAAGAAACTGAGTTGAGGAATACAGAACTTCGTACATTCAAAACGCCTAAAGAAAAACAAGTTATGATTCACACAGATGTTTCACTATTTATCACTTATTACACAACTATGATCCAGAATTATTCAGGGGAGGGTAAAATTAGGGGAAGATAGGCAAAATTTCCCCCGTCTTGAGAGTAAAATGAATACTACTTTTCTCCTGAACTAAAATATATAATATTTGGTTACTGACCGGTTTTTTTATTTGATATGTCGGGAAGTATGACAGAAAACCACTTTTAGACGTTGTCAATGTTTCGTATATAGTGGTTTGGTCTTCAAGCGAGGAGAAAAACTCTAAGTAGCATGGGAAACTTTATTATACTAATTTCGCTGGTAACACGAGACACAATATAATATAATTCAAAGTATAATTTACATGGCTCGTAAATTCCCAGAAAGCAAAATATATTTATTGGGGCAGGTACTAAATGTAATTGTAGCGTACCGCTACACGTATTTTTATTACATCTTCAGAACTCTAATTTAGACATGTTTCGTTTCCATGTAAAATATAGTGTAAAGTTAATCATTTTTTACAAGTTTTTTAAGAACTATAAAATGAAAAATCCGAAAAGTTAAGTAAAATAAAGACATACGCTGATTAAACACATAACAAAATAACATATTAATAAAAGTTAACCATCCCTAAAATACAATAAAAATTAACTTCATTTGCAAAATGTAGAAATTTGTTTAAATTATATACGAGACATTTTAATATAAATGAAAATATTTATTTTTCAATTTTAATACAGATTTTTAACTTATTATGGATGGCAAGAGAGGATTTTCCTTTTTAACAGTACGAAGGTATAAAAGCTTGAAATATATGTCCTTTGTCAAGAATAGGATGAAGATATTAGAAAACAACTTTTATAATAATATATATTTTTTCTTAATAGAAAATTTAACGATTTTTTTAGTAAAGACAGTGAAAAACAAATACTAGTTATAGTCTTTCCGATCTCAATTGAAGACCAAAGAGCTAGGTAGTATGTACCGAGATACCAACTCGGCATTGAAATATTTGAAAAACTTGTTCCCATTTAGCTATACCCATACACAGATCTGGTCGTCCAGTAGAAGAATGCGCGCGCGGGCAAACGCCGCACAAACACAACCGCACCGGGCGATGGGGCCATAAATTTCAGTTGTTGACAAATTGCCTAGCAGTGCAGGGCAGCAATGCGGAATTATTTTATTGTTGATTATTTTTATTTAATAACTTTTCTAACCTAAACTAACAACCTTTCCTCATCCTTTCCTGGCAAGGATATGTTTATACCTTTCCGTTGGTTCTTGACGAGCAGTAATATATTTTAATGAAAATGTAAATGTTTTTTGATATGTCATAACCAAAGTTTACCATCAATATAAATTGTTTGTTCAATAATTAAAATATGTTGTTGGCCAGATGAACTTATACTTAATAGAAATTTTCTACACATTATATACAAATTATTATAATTTTTTACCACTAGCAGAAAACTTTTTTAGGATGCCTATGAAACTCATTAAATTTTATTGCTAGGCGTTTTTATACATGTTCAATTGACTTCGGAATACATGACAATCTTGACTATATCAAAGATCATTAAATAAACCGAAATATCATGCAAACTATCAAAACAAATACATGACATGTATTTATGTCATTGTTATTATAAAAATTTAGAGAATTGAGAAAGCGACAAATATACTATTCTAGGTATTCTATTTAAAAAAATAAAGGTTGGTTTATATTTCCGAAATGCAACGTTCAATTGTTTTTTATATAGTTTATTGAGGTTACAAGAAAATTTCCTAAAACTTTGGTCTTTACCATTTTTTCCTACATGGAAAGGTAAAAATATTATACAGGGTGATTCACAACTTATCCAAAAAAATTTAGGAATGGATACATTACGATTAATATCGTAAAAAAAAATTGTAAAATCCTTATAGTTCGCGAAAAAAAAAATATTGAAGTTGTAGTATTTTCAACTTTTACATCCTTGGGCTGCGGTAGTTTTTGCCTTCGTCGAAATGCATTCTATCCGCGTTGTGCACCCTCTCTCCACATTCTTTCATTTTTTTGTCCTTTTATCTTTTATTACGCTTTCCCGCCATGCCGGTCGCCTACTGCATGCTTTGCCTTGCGTAAGGTACAGTGGACCAGTTTGCAGTGCTTTTAATCATTGCCCTTTTTTTTATTTTTTTTACAAGATAGTATTTGTAAGAGTCCCCTGTACATTCAAAAACATTTTTTTGGATAAGTTCTGAACCACCCTGTATATTTACGGCCACAGCTATTTATCTCATTTTATGTAGTACGTAAGTCAGGAACGATTCCAGAGGTCCTCAATAAGTTTTAACAATTCTGATTATTATTAATTTTAAGCAAAGTTTTGCAGTTTCATTGATTTTGGTGATTGAAAATGCTTATTATTATTATATGCTACCCACCATTGAATAATCCTCTCCAAGTGTATAAACACCCTATATATTTAAGTAACAATTATTTGCTCTTTTCGTACCTTTCCATTAAAAAATATACTCTTATCTGTTGAATAATGCGTCAAAATTCTAAAATATTTGTTAAATTTTAACATCCTGTAAATTGAAAAGGGACATTTTATTAAGTTTTGACCTTTGCCATCTCCCTTTCTTAATGAAGTACTACGTACAAAATATTTTCATAGACCAGGCAAGTTAGACAATAAATCAGAAACTTTTTTCTGATGAACCGATCGAGTTGCGGTTTTCGGCATTGTCTTCGGAAAAATATCAGGAAAAAAGTCTATATATTACACTTTGGGGCTGGATCGAAACTGCATTGCGGGTGCATAAACTGCATCTTGGAGTGCATCAATTTTTTCGAATTTTCTAAAATTGGTAAAAATTGACTAAAAGTTGTAGAAATTTGTGTGCACGGGTTTTCAGGGTCGGGGATTCCGAATCTGACCCTGAAAAATATGCCCGACGGCCCTGGGGCCCCCCAGGGGAGCAAACGGGGGGCTTCTGTAAAACATCGAATAGCGTTATTTTTTGAATATTTGGTCGGCCATCTTGGATCCGCCGTCTTGAATTTTACATAATTGACCTCGGATCCGTGATCAGCGACCCCGAAAACCCCCGTAAACCAAATTTGGCGCGAATCTGGTATTTTTTTGAAAATTCGTGATGTCTGACCTTATTTAACCCATTTTTTAGGTTAGAAAAATAACCATCAATTCTGACCGCGGATTCACGTTTACCATATAAACGAATATTTGAATATAGAATTTTTTTATATTTTTAGCACTTTTCGTGAATTTTTGCTATTTTTGACCTTTTTTTTTGAGGTTAGGAAATTCCTGTGATTGTGATAGCCCCAGGGCGTCGGGCATACATTTGAGTGTCAGAATCGAAATCCCCGACCCCAAAAAACCCCGGGTGTGTATTTAGAAGGCAATAGCTGAGTAATTACTCAGCTATTCGGTGTTTTATAGAAGCCCCCCCTTACCCCCTGGGGGGCCCCAGGGCCGTCGGACATATTTTTCGAGGTCGGATTCGGAATCTCCGACCCCGAAAACCCGTGCACACAAATTTCTACAACTTTTAGTCAATTTTTACCATTTTTAGACAATTCGGAAAAATTGATGCACTCTGCAAGATGCAGTTTATGCACCCGCAATGCAGTTTCGATCCAGCCCCAAAGTGTAATAGATAGACTTTTTTCCTGATATTTTTCCGAAGACAATGCCGAAAACCGCAACTCGATCGGTTCATTAGAAAAAAATTTCCGTATTCTGGGTGATTTTGGTCTAACTTGCCTGGACTATCAGTCCATTCAAGCGAAACGGTTTAACTTCGGCGTAAAATACGGCCAGATGCTTCATAGGGGACGCCACGAAATTATGTAAATGTAACTAACCCGGCGCACTAATCCATTTACGGCACGAAACTACACTACCCCCGTTAAAGTTACAGACCGTAATGTCCCGTCTTATCCCGCAAGTGAGTCACGCCACCGCGAAACAGGTGCCCTTTTCTCTCCCGACTTATTGTGCTCTTAACGGATCCCATTCCGAAGATTCCGAATCGAGATTTCGTATATATATATTTCAGTGCTCGGGCCGCCTGATGGATCCGGGCACGGAAGGGGACCGCGGTGCTGGCTATCTCCGAAACATCGAGGCGCTCTCGCGCGGCCCAGTATTTTATATCGCCCTCACGACAAAGGCATAACTTCATGTACACGTAACTATTGATCTGCCGGTTCCGTTAACCCGCTAAAAGTTGTTAAAAATTCTGGTATTCGTTTTACGTCCAATCTAACTTCAACACGTACGATCCCCATATCGCCGGATTTATAGCCTCTTTAAGAGCGTCCGCACACGAAAGCAAACGTCTGGTAAGAGAAGCAATATGCACAATTCGTAATTAAGACGATCGGGTACTTCATCGGGGGGAGGGGGTGAAGCGGGCCACGGGGGCGCCTATAGCGTGTTATAAAATCATTGCTGTCAATGCAAAGAAAGATATTCTTTATGACTAGAAAGTAGATATTGAATAAAATCGAGTTTAAAATACTTAAAATTATATACAGGGTGTGGCGTCTTTAATGCAGAAAATTGAAAACCCAGACTCTTGACAATAAATTAAGTAAAATAATATATGCTACCATAAGGTGATTATGAGATTTGAGTATCAAAAATATTTTTCAAAAAATTACAAGAAGTGACAAAATGTTAATGCCGGTCCTGTTTAACATAGCGCAAAAAACTATGACCTAGTCCGCACTCCGTACAGCACCTATAGAGTGTCACTAGTGTCAGTGTCAGTCTGTCAGTACGCGTTTGACTTGCGGGCGAATTGCTGCTAAGTTGTGTCAGAAAGATCGCGCTACTACTGTTTAGACGTTAAGTGTTTATTAAAGACGATTCTTATTTTTTATTTTTTAAGTTATTGTCTTAACTAAATCGGCAATGGATAACGAGAACAACAATAATACGTTTACTACTATCGAACGATAACGGTAAGTTTGCATCTTTTTTGTTTTTCGTGATCCAACCTATCACTTGCTAAAATAATAGTAGTCTTTTCTGTAACACCATGTACTTTGTTTCTGGGATTGCACATTATCATTTACAGTGAAATAACTAATTGAATTTTATGTTTATTTTTCCTTTTAATTAAAACAAGAGGATTGTATTAAACTGGCCAAAATGATTTATTATTGCATTAAAACATTTTATCTATTTTGTATGTATTTCATACATTTTAATTTGGCAACACTGATTTGCACAAAAGCTTGACTCTCTGTTAAGTTCGGTTCGGCAAGCGTACGCTGATGTTAATCGAATGGCATGACATTTTTTGACCAGGACCGTACTAAGATTCATTTCTTCGCTACAAAATTGAAGTTCAATTTTCTTGACAAAACGTGGATATATGTATTTCTTATATAAGTCTTTTTTATTGCATATTGCACTAGGAATCTGCATTTTATTTTTTCTACACTAAAGACGCCACGCCCTGTATTTCCATTTTTCAATTATTATTTTTTACCCAATATGCATAAATAAATGCCAAAACTTGGCAACAGCGCACGAGTTTATTATTTGTAAGTTGGCAGTCCTTATCATACATTATGCTATGCAATCGCTGGCATAGCTGATGTCGGATGAAGAACAGAGTAAGTAGAAAGGAAAATTTGTGACCAAAAAAAGGTACGAGTGCTTGAGGATTAGAAGAAAAATAGCAAAAGCAGGAAAAACGTTGTTGAAGAGAAGATTGTGGAACCAGAACCTCCGCACACCGTTCGAGGTCATCAACTAATCAACATAGAGTGCATGGCACAAAGCATGCACTGCTATTTTTGTGAAGAGCTTTTACATATTTTAGATTATTTACAAACTACGATCACGAAATGATTTGCGTGGTAAAGTTTAAATATGATTTAGTTACAAGTATAAGTATTAAGTAGCGTACTACTATGATGCACTTCTGTGAATACAAATGTTGCTTATAAGACAAGGGTTTAAAGCGATTGCATTTATGAAAGTATAATACAATTTGATATATGTAGCATTATACATATGTGGAATTTAAAAAACGAATGGGATTTGTAATAAATTTCATTTAAAATAAATAGTTTATCAGAATAAAGGAATTTTTGTAGGAATAAGGGTGTCGGACGTGAACTGATCCCTTTGTCCCTTTATAATGTATAAAGAAATTATTCAATTTCTAAAACCCTCAAAAGCGTATGGCACTGGATCCCTTGACAGGCAATGATTTATTACTTTGCATCGAATATGATCCTACTATAGTAGTAACATGTTGGAAATGAAATAAATGATGTTATTAGTTGTTAATGTTTCATCACAGTCGTACATAATTACAGTAATCACGAGTTGATAGATACGCTATTGATACACGGTGAACAATCAGCTCTCACTTTGCTAAGGAGTTCTTAGTGTATCCTAGCAAAGACACAGCCAAAAAATACCTGGCTATGTTTAGGTCAAATCTTCGCCTGGTGACAGGTATTCAAACTGGACACTGTTGGCTAAGGAAACACCTTTACAATATGGGGAAGTGTGAAACACCTCTTTGTAGGGGCTGTGAACAGGAAGACGAGACGGTGTTGCATTTACTATGTGAATGCACTGCCGTCTCGTCAACAAGAGAGTCCATGTTGGGAGAACGCTGGCCTTCAATGGCCTATATTAGAGAGACCCCCCTGAGCAACGTCACCACCTTTTTCACTGTAATAGGCTGGTTGGCGGCTCAGGTGGATTGATCTCTTTAATGGGAGGATGTACAAGGGGCCCAATGGGGCCTAAGTGCTGTAGCTTTGCTACCATCCCCACAATTCCAGAATTCCAGATACACGGTGAATGTACACAAAACGTTATGGTCGGAGAACGGATGTACGCGAAATTGTTCCTTTTTTTCCGAATATTTTCAAACTAAAATGTGAGCCTTGAGACACATCCTACAGCAGATCCGCATTACGATTCACGTAAAATTCCAATTGAAAAAAACACGACGCATTAGCTCCATCACCATACATCATTTTCAGGCGGCCCCAGGGTACGCCCCTGGATGTAAATTATGCCCCTTCTACCCTATATAAACCCACTCGAAGGCACGACGCCGAAGTATTGTTAGTGACATGTCCTGGATTGATATGCCGTTTCGACAATATTGATAATGTGTATGGCGGAGTCCTCGACCGCCTCGGAATGCTAAGTTGAAATCGATATTGATTAACGGCGGATGCGACAAAGGGAGGAATTGATAAACCGCTCGCGGAGCCGGCTGTAAGCCCGTATGAGAACAAAAACACCCTCGAAGGGGTGCATTTATATTTATTGATAATTAGTACAATATGTCGAGAAGGATTATTGCTATGTATGATAATTAAATTGAGAAATTTTATATATTATGTATCCCTCATGGAACCCCTCTTGGGCCCTTCCAATTCGCAGCATCCATTAAAGATAAAGTGTTGATGGATTTATTGCAAAATAAACATGGCCAGTCATATATTATGTGGTAATGTGTGTATAGGTTTGATCACCTGCTGCAGAAATTAACAGTAGCAGCAACAAAACATAAACCGGCATTTTTATGACTGTGCCTCTGTGTTTGCTGCCCCATTAACAACTGTCTTTAATTTATTAATAAAAACTTCTTGTTATCCTAAATGTTGGAAACTATCTAGAAAACGTGCCTGATGTTTAGATTCTATTAAAGCATGAGGATTTTCGTCGGCCCAAATATGCGTATTGTGAAAATTAAATACTCCATTTCTTGTGAATTCGGCCTCATCAGTAAAAAGAATGTTTGCAAGAAAACGAGGGTCTTCAGCATCATGACGTAGAAACCAGCGTCAAAAAACCAAACGTGTTTGATGATCATTTATTGGATTTAAGGCCTGTACTCGTTGCACATGGTATGGATAAAGCAGTTGCTCGTGAAGGATTCTCCAAACAAGAGGACCACTAATTCCTACCTCGGCTGATATTCTCCGCACACTCGTACCTGGATTCTGCTCTATCAGTGCTAGAATTTCTTCTTCTGCTCTAGGAGTGGATACAGACCTTGGTCTTCCGGATAAATGGCACTGTTTGCTCAAGGAACCGGTATCACGCAATCTTTGGTGAATTCTTCCAAACATGCGTTGTGAAGGAATCTGGCGATTTGGATAAGCGTCAACATAAAGACGTCGCGCTTCGGTGGCGTTCCCATTAGCACGACCATACATGAAATGCATGTCTCTTAATTCTGCGTTAGAGTAACCAGCCATAGCGAAAGAAAACTTGTGCACTGAGAACAACTGTTAAATACGTACTGTTTATTTCACTAAACATCAACCAACTATTATAAGAAAATACACAACGTGTTTGCAAAATAAAAAAAGGGGCTAAAAAACATAAAACATTCCATATCTCCGCAACCGTTACTTTGCGGACCCATGTTTATTGAGACTTTTCTGCTTATTTTGGTTCATACTATTACCTCCTTAAATATTTTACACTATTTTTTTAACACCCTGTATATTTGTAAATATACAGGAGCTGTATTGATTGAGAGTAATATTTACAAACTGTTTCGATTTTTTTCGCTAATCATTTCTATTTTTTTATATTCATTATTAATCCTCATCTTTTTTCGGTAGGAGGGAGTTCCCTATGAATTAAATTACAGCCTTTAGGCAGCCATCCGTCTGTTTTTCTGAAGTTACGGCCGAAGCATTATCGTCGGATTCCAGCCCGGCTATTTGAATAAATATGATAAATACCCCGAAACTATGAAGCCGCCCTTTTGGGGGGTCATTTAATTATTATGCGTATTTACTACGGAGGTGGAATTTTCGTCCAAATTAAGCTTATATTATTCAGCACCCCGGGGCCAGAAAGAGATACCCAGGGAGATACTAAATGCTCCCCAAAGCAACCGAGTCGGACGAGGACCATACTTACCGCGGGGTAGAATCCACGGAGATTATCTCCCGACTCTAACAAGGACCCGCGCTTTAAAGAACACGTCCTGGATACAAATTAGTGAGGATGTTTCTTCCAACAAGTACTAATGGGGAAGTTTATATAAAATGCGCAATATATGAGCTGGCCCCGCGATCAAGATGTTTGAACAGGTGATGAATTAGCGGCTTTCTGGGCTAAACCGTCCACTGGATTATTGAAGGGGATACGGAAAAAGGGTAGCGTGAGATGAAGGGTCCTTTGCTTCACTATACGAAAGACTGCAGAGCGGAAATAATTAAAATATTATAGTCCAAGCTTTTCCTAATCAACCACTAAAGTGGCTTTCAAGAGATCAACACAAGTTAAATATAAAAACATAAAATAGCTAATTCAAGATTGTAAAGTTTCTCTATTGTGAAGAATTTTTCGAGAATCCACAAGCAGATTCGCAACTGTCTATCAAACAACATTTTTTCGGAAACTGTCACCTAGTCAAAATTACGATAAATTAATTTGACGCTTCGCATAGATCACATTTTAGTTTGATCATAGAAAATAGAAATTAGACAAAGTAACAAAGTCATTCCTCATATTTGTTAAATATACTTACCTGCCGTGTTGAGGAATGTTGTGAATATTAAGAAAGAATTAGTGTTAAAATATTTCTATTCAAGCTTAAGTATGAAGTGGAAAGCGAAGTGAATTTTTCAGGTATTGAGGAAAAAGGTAGCACATTTACATTACAAACAATATCGCTCACACATCACATCGCATTTCACGTCGCACATCACATCACACATCACATCATACATCACACATCACATCACACATCACATCATACATCACACATCACATCATACATCACATCACACGCTACGTCACACCTCACAAATCGCACAACGCTTTTTATGTTACTACTTCTGAATGTTTGACCCCCGATTATTGTTTAGACACTTACTTAAAATCGGTTTTAATCAAATTTTTGAAATTGAGTTATTTGTATTGTATTTAAAATGTATACGAAACTTTGTTACCTTTTTCATCGATTTTAACAATATTTCGAAGCAGTTTCTGAGAAAATATTCATTAATATACAGTCGCGAGGTCGCTGTTTTTAATTGCTGGCTCTAGCAAAATATTATTTTTTCTTGAATTAAAAATAACTATGTCTTATTTACCAACGTATAAGAATGCAATTGCTTTAAATAAGTTGCAATATGCTAAATAATAATTCCAAGTGGATTCAAAATAAAAGCCCGTTTAACATTGCCTGCAGATGATTTCCTCAACGTTATTCTAAAAGAGTAAAATTTATATCTCCCCCCCATTTGCTTTGCAAACTATTTGCGTTCATGAAATATTAACCTGGATAGGACGGGGAAAAAAGGGCATCTGTATCAATCTTTTATTTTTTTTTTTGGGGCGCATAGTCTGACTGTATATTTAGCTTAGACATATTTCACTTTCTGGGCATAAATTTTTTAGGCCGGATTCATTTTTCATTCGCACGATAAAAAGTAGACACCTCGTTCGAGACAGCTACATTTCGCGTTTTTGTACGGAGAGTATTTTTAGTGCTCGCGGTTTATTGTACCTGCATCATAGTAAAACTGTGACAAATAAAAATTTTAATTTTTCACCCAGATCGAGAGAGCTCGTACGTATTTAATTAACAAAAAGTACGCTCGTCTGTTTTGAATTTCGTATCAGCTTTTTCAAAGGCTTTGTGAAAAAAAACTTCATTTTGTTGACTACTTCTTGGTTGTAATAAATGTCTTGCTACTTTGTCGTTTTGAGAATGCTGTTTTCTTTCTTAAGCACTCACTATGTGACGTGGTAACTATAGAAATTAACAATCAATTTCTTCCATGTCGTATTTATCGGTAAATCGGACTTAGATCATACCCTTACAGAGGCCAATGTACATATATACAATTTCCATGTATGGTAGCTTTAAAGCTCACCTAAAGGAATTAGGAGAAAATAAATATAACGCAGCCGACTAGATGTCGTTTAACACTGGGTCTGGCCGGGACAATGCGGCGCTGTTCAATTGTTCTGGTACCTTGGATTTGTGGTCCCCTCAGCCGTCTTGGGTCGGTTGACCGACGGGACGCCGGGGACCAACTTTACAATCAAAGTTTAAGTCAGCGCCGGACCAAGTTAACGTTCGGCGCCTTGGCTCCAATTCCGGCAACTTTATAGTTCGTATTTGCTGAAGGAAGATGGCGAGCTGTGTAAATGGTCCTGGAGGAGTCAATCCTTTCTTCGTTTAAATGTGAACGGGGGAGTATCCTGATTAATTTATCCTTAAGCGGGAGGACTTTCAGGGTTCGAACCGTTACGGATAAAGCGGGGGAAAGGGGTTATTATAACAAGATTTTTTTAAGAACGTTGTTGTAAGAGCTTTTACCAGAATCATTTGCATCCTCACTCAAAGTTTAACATTCATCTACTCACATGAAGAATATAACGCAAAGGTTGTGAATGTGTTTGTGAACAAAAGTTAACATATTTCTTAAACATGTTCTTCTGTTGTAATTTTTAAATATTCTAGGAAATTTTTTAGATAACCATTTTTTTAATTTATTTTGCATGTTACAAATTGTTTTAATTTTTAATTGAAAAATTACCAATCCCATTTTTGTCCTGTGTAAGAGCAAGCAGTTATCTCCCGTGAAGTATATGGACCACCCCTATGTCGGGGTGTTTATCGGCAACACCTTCCAGTCAGGGTCAGGGCAAACTTTCGTCGAAACATGGCCTGTATCTTCGATTAAGGCCCCTAGCGATAACCCCCTTCTCCACAGTTTGACAGTTCGTTATCTGGAATTGGAAGGCGATCGCGTTAAATACTTGATACCGCGAACCCTGGAACCTCTCCAGACACGGTAAATATTTAACGGATTTCCCACTTTCCCTCACAAATAGATTACGGCGCGCTCGGGAACTAACAGCACAAAAAAACGGTAGAATTAATACCAATAACCCAGAGAAACTCTGTAAGTTCGACGTGGATTTGCTGTTTAAGACAAAAACCGAAGAAAAAAAGGTGAAATGTATTTTTTAATATGTATTCTGACGCGTTGACCCGGATCCTTTGTTAATCCACTCCATCACCCACATGATTTAAGTAAATCCCTAAAAATATCTGAAATTCCCAAAAAATACTAGTACAGAATTTGACTCTCCATACATGCTCTCCTGATAGCACGTGTAGATTTTGTCGTACCATGCTGAATCGATAAAAAACCAAGAGAAAATAAATCGAAAATAGCATATACAAACATTTCTTCAGTGAAACGATCAAGAAGATCAAGTAATTAATGGCGAAACGATGGAGACATTTCTCCATCGGGCCTTAGAGTCGAATCCGAAGAAGAGGAAATCTGAAGTAGAGACAATGTTGATGCAGAAAGAGAAAAGAGTGAAACTGAAACAGAAGAAGGTGAAACGAAGGAAGTAAGGACGAATACGTGCCGGCAGGTGGCACTGACCGTCCAGATTCATTTAATTATGAAGAGTTGAATGATCTGATTAGAAAATAGGGTTTCCAAATGATGCGGCTGAATTGTTGGCTACTGAAATAAGGAGTCGACGAATGATGGTACCAGGAATGAAATTAACTTTTTGTAGGGATCGAGAAAAGGAATTTCGAAAGTTTTTGAATAAAGTCGACTTCTTGGTTGTACGGTTTGATGAATGAATTGAAACCTAACATTTACAAATCCAAGGAATGAAATTTGTCAGAATTTACGAAGTATCCCTGCTTTTTTTGTTTATGGGACAGTCGAGACTAAAACAGTCCATAACAAAGAGAAACAATGACCGACAAGAGAAATACTCAAACGATAATTGTTCCCAGTGACTAGTCAGTTTCCGAATTTAACTGATGCAAAACTGAAAGTACGGACGTCGGACTTCAAACGTAATCACAAACAAATCCGTTGTAATTTTTGACAAAATTTGGAACTTTTACAACATAGTATTCAAATTAAGTCAGGAACACGTTTTCATATGTTTTCTTAATTTTGTTTTCTCTGTGCCACTTTTTAGCATAATTAAAATCTGTTTCATGAATCTTCAACAAAACATAATTAAAAACATGTTGAAGAAAATCAACTAACCTTTTTTTTCAAACATTGTTATGAGGGAAAACGGGCGTGATGAAAAAGCTCACTAAATCCGTTCCTGTAAAGGACGTATTTTTAAAACGGTAACGCGATCAAAAATATATGTTTGTTTGAAGCTCGGTCTCAGTCGGCGATGGAAATTGCATAAAGGCCATCGATTTGCTCGGTTCGTTCGCTCAATTTAATGTAACGTATTTTAGAGTGTTCCTCGCAGAATTCCGTTTGAACTGCCCTTATTTTTATGTGAAAAGGCCGTGCTGTAAACGGAAATATCCGCAAAATAACTGTTCCGCTCATTGAAGTTATTACACAGCAATTATCTTTCAATTAAAAAAATACTCTGGCGTTATGGCTAAAGTAACAAAACTATTTAATAATAAATACGCGCCTAATTACACTTTTCAACTGTCTTTGAATTAGGTCAAGTGATTCGACTCACACTGTTGCCAAGTTGTGATACAATTTCGCATTATTACAATTTGACGCAATTCAAAATGGGTTAATATTACACCCAACTTTTTTGTGTTCTTATACTGAGTCTCATGGTGAAGCAATGACAGTAAAACTTCTAACGGGCTGTATAAACAAATAGCTGTAATGCAATACCAAATTCATTTAGAAGGCGAGGGACATTATACATGCATATTTGTCCGTGTATACACTCCCAAAACAATTAATAACTCTGTTAGGCCCAGCCAGATATAAAATTACAATAGTGCGGCACCGTATTAGCAAATTGAATTTTCGATTAAACCGAAACGGGCCAGTTATTAATAGAATTTGCTTTGTTATAATTACCATTATATTTAGTTAAGTTCATTTATCTACTCATTGTGTACCATTTTATGATTGCGTTATTGGGTTATTTCGGATAATACGATTATGCGCGTACTAGACATTCGGCCAAAATGGGGCTGTAACTGGAAGTGATGGATCGTTATATTATTTCGTTCCATTTTATCGAATAATTTGACGATCCATTTTTGCGTTGCCCTATGATGATACGCTTAGACTATCTGTCAGATTTAACTCAAAACCATAAAGGCTTTCCCAGTAATAAAAAAATATAAAATCAGAGCATAGAGATATGAATAACAAAAAAGACTGTAGCTCATTATTCCACAATCTCACAAAGTATGTTCTAAAAAATTTGGGTACTGAACACCATTGATACGTAGCATCAGCTCAACAAGTCCTAATATGTAAATGCTCAGGGCATATACAGGGTGTAACTAAATAAGTGTAAAACATTTAAGGGGGTGATTCCTCATCGAAAAAAATATAGGATCTTTCATATAAAGAAACTTCATTGGAGCATCCCTTGTTAAGATACGGCCCCTTAAAGGGGGTACATAAAATTAGTTTAACAATTTTTTTCACAAGCACTAAACAAGTTACAATATTGAAATTAACCTGACATTTTCTACTACCAAAAAGACACTTAGCCAGTAATTTATTTGGTTTACCCCATGGTTGTAAGGGGTGGAAAACGCAACCCCTAAAATTTATTTCCAACGTAACTTTTTGTGTTATTAATTGTTTACCATTTAAAAGTTTATTTCCGATAGCCTGTTTCATTCTAAAAAAAATGAAGTTTCTTTATATGAAAGATCCTATCTTTTTTTCGATGAGGAATCACCCCCTTAAATGTTTTACACTTATTTAGTTACACCCTGTATTTATAGCAAATTGTTGTTGACAATGATTGAAGCTTTTGGATTATCGTTACTCCATTCATGATGTTTTGTAGATTTATTACCTGTAGAAATGTGCAGATTACAAATATAATAAATAAAGTATCGTTGTTTTAAAAATGATATATTTTTTTAAAATGCAGTTGGAGTATTTACGAGCTTTACACAATTTATAGCTATACTATCTATTTAACAATTCTTTATTTACGTAACAACCTCCTTTTTCTTTTTCCATCATCCTGCTTGATTTGCAAAATATCGTATTATGTTGTTAAGGACTGACCACGAGTAGGTATATCATATACACTACATAATCAATTTTTGGTAGAAAACATGACTGATCAGTAAATAAACCTGTCTTGCAAAAATCATTGTTTTTGTGTAGTTTATTCCTGAACCAGTCCTAACCTTGATTTAGAGTAACCTTTAATACTGCATAGTTTCAGGTTATAAAGAGACAATTTCATTGCTAAGCGATCGTACTGGCATTGTTTCTGACTGAATAGTCGATTTAATAACCATATTTTACAGAGTTAACATTTGCATACATCATCAATAAAAGCGGCCGTCTTTTGTCTTCGAAACCTTGGTTTCATATTTACGCTTATGGGGTTCCAGAATGCATCTGTAGCTAAAATAAGGGCACAAATAAGCAGTAAATCGGCTTAGTCGGCATTCCCAGATATTTATCGAAGTGTCTATTTTATTGTAGGGGACAATAGTCGGTGTATCTTTGGAGATGGAGCGGGGTGGATGGCACATAAATTTAGCATCAAACCGAAATGGGATTCACTAAAAGCGATTCTTTCGTCGAGATACCCTTTCGCATCAACTGCGATTTGCTCGGCAGCTCCCCAACATATCAAAAATAAATTGATCCCGGCCTCTTTCTTTCTCTCTCTCTCTCTGTTTATTTCTATAATTTCGCGGATACGCCTGGAGGTTGGAAGTGCGAGCAGAGACAACAAATGTTTTTGGAGAAGATGGGCGTTTATTTAAGGGCTTGTTTTCGAAATTTTATGTACACAAGGGGCCCACGGAACGCAAAAACCGCCTCGGAATTTACTCTATACATATCATTTTTTTAATAAAAGTTTTTGAGAAATATGAAAACTTTCATATGATGGGATGGCAAAACACAATTTCGATAACAGCCCTTAGGGATGTAAACTTGCCAATATGGAATTTTAACCTTTAGTCCTGTAGCCAGGGGGGTCCCAATTGCCTCCTTCATTTAGATGGAGTTACCCAAGTGTTTTTTGTGTATTTTAAGCTGCAGAACACGAATTTTTGTGGTAGAAGTTTGCCCGGATGTCGATAAGTTTTTTTATTAACAAAAAAACTTGCAAAATACTGAGTTTTCGGCAAAATAAAAAGTATTTAAGAAGAAGGGACATTTTCTTCTTAAAATGGATCAAAGAACAAGAAAATACTTTTTATTTTGTCAAAAACTAAGATCTCAGTATTTTGCAAGTTTGTTGTTAATAAAAAACTCCATCTAAATGAAGGAGGCAATTGGGACTCCCCTGGCTACAGGACTACAGCGATTTGTAAGCAGAGCAACCCGAGTTAGCGGTTCCAAAAATGTTTCTCCATATTATCGTGGTAGGTTAGTATATGTACTATTAACGGATTATGTTTCAGATGCGTTAGTAAACGATTGATTCGAAAAAAGAAAACCTCATTTCGTCATTGTTTCTTGTGCTCGCGTCCCGTAAACCCTTAAATATTTAATTCCCTCAAACCACCTCGAAATCGAGACGACAAAGTAAGGGGCGTGCGGCCCTGAAAAGGATTTACAGAGGCGATTACGTAAGGGGACCCGAACTTTTTTTCCACCGATTCGTTATGAGATTATAAATGCTTCCCTGCAAAGGGGGCGGGGGCCCGGGATACATAAAATAAGGGTAGCTGGGAAGTGGCGGTGTCTGTATTAAAATTACCATAATGTTGACGTTAATTGCCGAATGGTTTACGCAAACAATGGGGGATCGGCGCCGTAGGCCCGACTCTCCTCAAGTGCCGACCTAAGAGCTTTCCTATGAGCCGCCCCAATAGGCTCTCGGAGGGAATTTTCGACTTGAAGTTTCGCGAATTGCCACAAAGTTTAATTTATTATCGCTCCTGTGGAGGTGCCCTACGCCTCCCCCGTTATCTCCTAATTCTAATTGGATTAGGATAAAATAGGTCAAGGTAACAAAGCCCAGAACGACACCTTCTTTCCGATCATTTTGAAGTGCATAATTGGCCGTATTGCGGAAACGCATGTTTATAATTTTTTATATTCTTTTATTATAATAAATTTTAGCTATTTGGCTTTTTTGTCAGTTTAGTCGATCTGACAATACTGAAGGAACTCATAAAAATACCAAAGCGGTTGCTCTTGCACTAAACTGAAATATTATAGGTTTATTTTTTACAGATTGGTTTTTAGTGACATTAAACAATTAACTATTTATTGGTATTTACATCAAACTGAAAAATCGCATTGTAAAACTTCATTTCATTACTAAAACCAACACAAAGGAGCTGATTTTCTTTATCAGACATTTTCTGTTAATATTTGCTGCTGCAGCCATAAAACAAGCAATAGTAGAGGCAGCGTCAGCATTGTTGTCCCAAAATGTTCTTCCCAATCTTGACATCCTGTTGAAAAGAATCTTTGACATATCCTTCAGCTACTATCTCACTTTTCTAATCTCCAAAACGCTTCAGTGTACTGATATCCGCGCCAAAATTTGCTAAGAATATAGTCACTAGTCTCAAAATGAATGGTATATGTTTCCAGAGTTTCTAGTTTCAGGAATCTGCCAATTTTGTTGGTATTTTTTCTTTGTGGATAGTTGAGAAACAATCGCCTGGTTGTTGCGGACACAAACATAGGTATTTTCGATACAGCTTTATTGGACTATGCCAAAATCATCACTAAAAATCGAGAAGTACTGTTCCTTGAGAGTTTTTGTGAATGGCAGATGAACCAGTAGAATATCACTTTTTTTCTTCTTTATGCTCTTTGCACTAGCTCGTCACCCACCAACAACAAAGAGAATTGGTTGATTTCTTCTCTTGAAAAAATCAACGGTTTGTGATTTCAGAATTGAATCCTGCTGCCAAATAGTAGAAAGCTTGTATTTTCCTGACTTTTCCAATACACTCTTTTTGGATTAGACAGTTTAAGAAAAGTGTCTTTGGTGTTTGGCATCATAATTTGGAAGCATAGTCCTTCATCTTTCACATTTTCTACAAGTAAATTTGCATGTTCTCGTCCACATAAGCCTTGAAATTAATATTTGTAATATATTTTCATGCATATAAACTCATCTGGTTATTTCCTTCGTGTTAAATACCTTAGATCCTTTAGATTTTCGCTTCAGCAATACAATCAAATTTCCGAATTCATTGACATAGACATTCTTCCTTAGTAAAATTCCTGTTCTTAACATTGAATAATATCAAAGGGATGGAGGCATCTGTGTTTTGTTTAGTTTTTTATAGCTTGCTGTTATTTCTGCTATAATTTCCCTAGCGCGACGTTTGCAACAACACAGGAAGCTTTATTCTTAATATATTTTGGTAGATGAACTCATATTTGATATCAGGATTTTTAAACACAAACTCACAATAATTACAAGAAATCGCAAAGCATATAGTGTATGCTCTCTCCAAGGAATAATTGAATAACGGCTATGTTGCTACGGTAACAAAAATGGTCAGAGGAATTAATGGTCGATTTTTATATTATGTCGTAGTAGTACAGAGCGTTCATAAATGTTTACAAGCCACGTTACCGCCGAGCTCAGGCTAAAAATCCCTAAATCTTGTCGTTACCGATATTAATTACTCGTTTACAATGAACAATGACAAACCATTACGTCTATGCTCGAAATAATGCGATTGCCGATTGGTCTTGTGATAAATTATACAAATTATCAGCTGGTGAAACAGAATGTTGTGTTTTAATGTAATTTTTATCTTGTTTCAATAATTTTTAACTTTACCGAAATTTATTTGCCAACGCGAAGGAAATAAAATTACTGTTCTATACAAAATTACTGGTCACGTGACTTGCAATTATTTATGAAGCTCTGTATATGTATGCGTGTGTGTTTCTGTAATGGCACTGGTTTTACAACAAATAGCCAGCTCATAACTGGAATATAAATAATAATAATAATAATTATTATTATTATTACTCGTATTATTAATAATCCTGACAGTTGTACATAAAATGTTATATGTGAGATATTTCATGATCACCGGACTGTCATTTTACAACCTTCATTTGCGGTCATAATGTTTATATCCTACTTATTATGTAAATAACTATTAGGGCTTAAATGAGCTCAAATTAAAAAAAATGCAGGTTCCATATTTTTTAACATAGTTTCATTTTGCGATGCAGTTAATAAGATGTAATTACCCCATTTTAGAAATCAATAGGCAGTGTTATTAAGTGATGCCATTGGTGGAAACAATCTACAGGCGATGTAGTATTGAATTACATCAACAATATCATATACAGCTAGGATAATTCGTCAGCCAAACACGCCAGACATATACCGGTTTCGGATTTGTTAGCCCTCATCAGTAGGTCATAGGTGCGACATGATCCTAGCTGTAGTTTACTGATATTGCTGGTGCAATTCAATCCTAACCCGGCACATAGCCTGTAGATCACTTGTTTCTGTCAATATCATCACTTATAACTTTACTATCATCCTCACAGGGGCGACACTGTCATGCGTTCATAGTACCTGGAACACAGGTCGCTTTTTGCCATTTTTTGACCTCTTTGTAGGTCACAGGCAGTTAGTAGCATTGGCTACTAGATGTTGTTCTCAGTTACTTTAATAACTCCCAATGTCTCAACTATCCCATCGAACTCCATATGAGCAGTTAGCAGCTGCAACCAGATGACGTACCGCCGCCGCCCCAGCCCCCTGGCGACTTCCTCTCTCCCCCCTTCCTCTCCCTGCGGTGATTCGGCCAGATCGAACTCAAGGCCTCCCCAGAACATCATTATCGCACAACATCTGGAGAGCGCCAAACTATTAGCGGGCCGGCGAACAGATACTTCGAGGAGCGTGCCAATTGGTCCGTCAATCAAAATTATCTCGAGATGGAAATTACCGAACAATCCGCGGTGCGTGGGCCAGCGTCTCTCTATTAATTTAAATTACCGCTCAGCCGGGAGATTGATGAGAGGAAGCCGCTCGGATATGACGGGGATGCTGGAAATGGAGCGGAAGTTGCGCGGGATATACCGGAAACGGTCGCGAACTGTATGCAAGATGAGTAAACCAATAGGAATAACGAGAAAGAGGCCAATTTCGTTTATTTACATAGATTTAAGAAGATAAATAGGTGAGTGTAAGACAAAATTGAGTGAATTTTCACTCACACCACACTCAATACTGTTTCAATTGTTTGGCCGCACCGGATTGAGTGCAATTTTTACTCTGTTAATCCGGACTGTTACTGTAGACTTTATATAAGGACAATTAACAGTTCAGTTTTCTTTAATACAATTCAAATTGAATTCAGATTTCTTTAATATAATTCGAAGTGAATTATTGTTGCTTTACTTTTTACTCAGATTTTACTCATCATTTAGTGAAATTATTTGCGTGTGGAATTTTACATACACAGTAAAAAATAACAGTTGTAAATTGAAGGTTATTTATGAGTGATATTATTTTGGTGTTGAATTTTGAGTGAACTAGTGATTCTAACAAAGAAATGCTTATCAACACAATTTTTGATTAGGAGAACCAAAATACGTGAGAATGGAAACATACTGTGAAAGAATGACTTCAGTTCCGCAGTTAATCGACTCCGGCGAAAATGACCGTTCAACGTTCACCGAGATCACAGGCACATATCTGAAATAGTCGAAGTTTTTAATGGATGCTATTTTTACTAATGGTAGCCAAGCATCAATTATTTCAGATTTTAGTAATCCCTCTATCCGCGTGATTTGAAGCTTCGCATCGATCAATTTATTCTTGCGGCACCCTAATGCCTGCCCTGTCGGCCTGGCGTGCCGGTGATCCAGGTTTTTTGCTGAGGGGCGGTGGCTGTGTATTTCATTGTCATTTGTGCGTATGTGAGTGAGTTTGACGAGTGTATGGCACGTGTTTTTATGGCAATCAACGGCTTGACCATAGGCTTTGACAGTTAACAACAATACATGTTTTACCGACAAAAATATTGTTTTCAATTTCACCAGTGGCGTGAAAAAAATGATACAGCACTGATTTTACTTAAAATGAAAATTATTTTTGGATTCCTTGTTCAATTTGGAAGAGAAAAGATATCTCAACTGTTTTTCTTATGACGCTTCGTTTTCGAGTAAAAAAAAATAAAATCGATTTATTTCATGGGGTAATTCAGTTTCAATAATTTGAAAAATAGCAGAAGTTATACACTTAACTGATTCACACTCAAACACTCAAAGTGACAGCTATTATTAATTTTGTCAAAGAATAACAAAAACGAGTGCACAGCCAACTTGCTAATTTCTGTTTAGATAGTGAATAGTGAATCTAAAAACTATAACATTTCTTTAGACATGTTGTTAACTGCGAGGAATAATAATTTTTTGTAATAAAATTGCTACAAAAAAAAGCTGAGTGCATAATTTCTGCTACTTTTCAAATTATTGAAACCGGACTACGCCATGCAATAAGTTGATTTTAATTTTTTTACTCGAAAACGGTGTGTCATAAGAAAAACAGTCGAAATACCTTTTCTCTTTCAAATTGAACAAGGAATTCAAAAATAATTTTTATTTTAAGAAAAATCAGTGGCTTATCATTTTTTTCTCTAAAAATATCCAAAGACGTGCATGTGCGCACGCCACTGGTGAAACTAAAAGCAATATTTTTATCGTAAAACATGTATTGTTGTCTATTGTCAAAGCTTGTAAAATTTCATTAAAATATTCTGAGCGGTTTCCGCAATATTTATAAATTTGCATTTTTTTTTATTAAAACCATGTAGATCAGAAACTAAGCGTTTTCGGAATATGGTATATTAAGGAAATATATTACAAATCAGTTGCATTATCACCTCTTGCAAGGAATGCATCGAATTACCAAACACCCTGTATAGAATTCATACTAACATAATTAGATTCAATTGCATATCAGTGTTTGTCAGTGGTGAAGGGGAAGACAATTGTCTCCCCTTGCCCCCCTAAACAACGACCATGCAACATGTTATGTTTTTTTATATATCCGTAAAACACTAAATTATATTACCGTAGAATACTCACTACTCCATTTAAAGTTAGTGTTCCAAAACACATGTTTTATTAAAATAGTTAAATATCAGTTTTATTATCCTGTTACGAAGTATCCCGCTTTCGCACATACGCGGATGGTAAGCGAGACCGATTTTCTGAACGTATTCCACTCGAAATCCGCGAGGCTGTAATACAATTGTACTCTGTGTGTTGTTGGTTTACTTAAACGCATTTACAGCCTTGGATGTTATGCAAATGGGATGTTTAAAATTTGATGGCAATCCGCTGAAAACAATTACACGTGCCGTTTTGGCCGCAAGTTTGTCGTCGTAACACATACACCGAGGCACATACTTCAGTGTACAGGGTGGGCAAATAAGCGAGGTAAGCGGCTGTATCTCAGAAACTAGTGATCGTAGAGAGCTACGGTAAAAAATTTTATAGGTAAAGTGGGCAAGGGAAAATGCTGGAAATTATTTTCAAGTTTCCAAGATGGCCGCCAGTGGGCGTTTCCACCATCTTGAATTACATAAAGTTACGTTTCTCGCGATTTTCCCCAATGAATGTAACAAAAAAGTATTTGCGTTTTAATGTTAACTTAAAGTCGAACATTTTTTGTAAAAACAATTTTTCTCTATCTTTCGAAATAAAGTGGTGGGGGGTATTTGAATGTTGTTTTAAATAAATGCCTGTAACTTCGAAACGGCTTAATGGATTTGGATAAATTTGGTATCATTGAAAAGAGCATTTCTTGGGCTTTTAGGTTTCTCGTAATCATGACAGTTGCGACCTACACGGCCGCCGATAGAGGGCGTTATTCGATATTATAACCAAAATATTGGATTTTCTCAAAAAATTTAAATGCGATGATATGACTTTTTTTAGACTAGAAAATAGACAAATGACCAACCAATAAGCCTGCGCAAACCGCATCTTAATATCTTTTTCCTAACTCAAATTATTAAAAAAAAATACTAAACCAGGAAAATTCATATATCCCCATTTAAAAATGCATCGGTTGCTTTCGATAAGAAGGCAAGTAGTAGGCCATGGAAATAAAAGACAAACTCCTCTCTAAAATATTCACAAGAAATGTCAGTTTATTTAGTGCTGTGATTTTAAGTCGCACGTTTTCGTATTTATAAGCGATTTTCCTTTTAAATAAAGTTGTGGTCCTGAAAAGGACCGATTTTGAAAAAAGATTAATGCCTTCTGTGTTCAAATTGCCTTCCGTCATATTCCACACATTGTTCCAGTCTTTCTTGAGTCGACAGAACCGCAGCCTCGATTTCTACCGCTGATAGTTGACGAATTGAGTTTCGAATTCTGTTTTCCATATCCATTCGTGTTGTTGGTGGAGTTTGAAAAACAATGTCTTTTAAGCGTCCCCACAAGTAAAAATCAAGACATGTCAAGTCCGGAGATCTTGCCGGCCAAGGAAATAGGCTTCCCCTTCCTATCCAGCGTTCTCGAAAGGTCCCGTTAATATGGTTTCGGACATTAATTGAATAATGTGCCGGACAACCATCTAATTGCAGAAACATAGTTCTCCTAGTTTCGAGTGGCACATCTTCCAACAAAATTGGCAAGTCGTTGATCAAAAACTCTAAGAAGCGGTTACCAGTTAAAGCTTGATCAAAAAAATAAGGTCCAATAATTCTGTCCCCAATGATACCGCACCACACATTTAGGCTCCAGCGTCCCTGGTGCTGCACTTCTCTTAACCAATGCGGATTTTCAGCGGACCAATAATGCATATTATGACGGTTTACTCTACCATCACTACTAAAGGTAGCCTCGTCGGTCCAGAGAATTTCCGTTAAGAAATTTCTGTTTTCCTCAAGCATGCCTAGCATCCATTGACAATAATTTAATCTATTATCGAAATCTTGTTCATTTAGCGCCTGGTGCAAAACTATGTGGTAAGGATGTAATCTAAAAGTAAAAAACAACATATGCGTAAAAATAATATAATCAGAATAACACTGAATTGTGTATTTGAGAGTATGTGCTAAGATACTTGGAATAAGATAAAATTATTTACCTATAATCTTTCAAAATATTTCTAACAGTTGTTCGTGCTATTCCCAAGTCTAGAGACAATGTTCTAGTTCCTACATGTCTATCAAATTCTATGTAAGCCAAGACATTGATAATGTTTTCTTCGGTCCTTCCATTGCGACGCCTGCGACGTTTAGGACGACGAAAACTTCCAGTATCGCGTAATCGCTGTACCAAGCGCGGAAACATTCTTCTCCCGTAATGACGGCGATCTGGATACCGTGCCGCGTACTGTCTTGCAGCTATAGCTGCATTTTGAAAACACTCGAAATAAATCGCAATCATGTCAACGGCTTCATTATTTGTGAGAGGCATTTTGATTAAAAAGTACTCAAATTATACGCAATCAACAATATTAGGCTGCGTGTGACAAAAGTTTGACGTTACTTGGCAATATTTTTGTTAGGCGATTGTCGTGTCCATGGCCTACTACTTGCCTTCTTATCGAAAGCAACCGATGCATTTTTAAATGGGGATATATGAATTTTCCTGGTTTAGTATTTTTTTAAATAATTTGAGTTAGGAAAAAGATATTAAGATGCGGTTTGCGCAGGCTTATTGGTTGGTCATTTGTCTATTTTCTAGTCTAAAAAAAGTCATATCATCGCATTTAAATTTTTTGAGAAAATCCAATATTTTGGTTATAATATCGAATAACGCCCTCTATCGGCGGCCGTGTAGGTCGCAACTGTCATGATTACGAGAAACCTAAAAGCCCAAGAAATGCTCTTTTCAATGATACCAAATTTATCCAAATCCATTAAGCCGTTTCGAAGTTACAGGCATTTATTTCAAACAACATTCAAATACCCCCCACCACTTTATTTCGAAAGATAGAGAAAAATTGTTTTTACAAAAAATGTTCGACTTTAAGTTAACATTGAAACGCAAATACTTTTTTGTTACATTCATAGGGGAAAATCGTGAGAAACGTAACTTTATGTAATTCAATATGGTGGAAACGCCCACTGGCGGCCATCTTGGAAACTTGAAAATAATTTCCAGCATTTTCCCTTGCCCGCTTTACCTATTGGATTTTTTACCGTAGCTCTCTACGATCACTAGTTTCTGAGATACAGCCGCTTACCTCGGTTATTTGCCCACCCTGTACAGTAAAGCAATTCCGGTTAGACGCGTTTAGAACGAATCGCATTCGGCTGCTCAAAGATTCCGTTTATAGTCGCGCGATTGTCACACAGGGTATCGTCCCTTTTGTACGTGAATTCTTTGGGAAAAATATAGGGGGTACTTCATGTAACATTAAATATGTTACGCCAAAATTTTTTAAACATCCTAGAGCTCTCTGAACCCCAAAGGATGATTCAATAAAAAAGGTAGGTATACTTGTAAAATCGATGCAGTTTCTATTTTTCGGAAAAACTAAAGATATTTGCTCTCATAATGTTTCATATTTAAAAGTGCCATTTTCATTAAAAAAACAAGTCCTAAGTTGAATCTTACCACAGGTAACAATTGTAGTTCTGAAATTATAATACTGTCAAGATTAGATTCACGTTGAATATTGCAATATTCTAGATAGAAGAGAAGGTATCGTTAAAAAGTAGGTCGTTTCTGCAGGGAAATGTCCTCAAATTAATCACCGACGTCCTGGTGCGCCCCAACTATCCTGACTAGAGCGACCTGGCGGTTTTTTTCTCACTGTAAAACATGCAAATCCATCTTCGCGGCCATTAGAAGAATGCTGGGGACCGTGCGACCCACAAAAGGAAGGAGACTGTAATGGATGTCAGGTTCGCGTCCAATAAGGATAAAACAGGAAGGCCCGATATTCAGTCGCAGGGGCAACACGACAAAGAGCGGGAAACAACAAATAGGCGGCTGTCACCGGAGCGAGGCCGCGCGGATCACCTTGATTTTTTACCGCCGGAATCCTCCGGGTCAAATAAGAAAGAAAATTGCATCTACAGTAGAGTGACAGGATGTTTAAGTCACAAATCATAAAAGTTGTCTTAAAAAACGAGGTGTTTTGTCCGTTGAAAAGTTTTCTACAATGACGTCATTCAGGAAACGGGTAACTATTTGACCAAGAAATCCCTTCTCAAGAACTGTGTTGGCATAGAACACGAAATTTTTTAATTTTCTCTATATTATGTCGCCATTCTACATTTTATATGCTCGTTAAAAATAGGCCAATTCATTTACCAAATTTGAATGGGTTACCAATCATGATAACAGCAAAATATTAATTCTAATTAGACTTATAATTTATGACAGCTAATGGAAAAAAAATATATCTGCTTTTCTGTCGCATTTTAAATAAATACTTTTTGCAAAATTGATTACATATACTAAAAAGAATTGTAAATTTTGAAGGTTATCGCTTACAGCCGCTGTAATATGTTATAGTATAGTTCTATAAGATGTACATGAACCTGTAATCTATTTTTTAAAACGAAATATGCGTCAGAGTTGTTTAATGTAACTGCTGAATATTAAATGTCACCAAAAATTACCAAAATTGACCAATAAATTAAAGTCAATTCTACTATCTCCAATTTCTTGGCTAATTTATTGATCTTTATATTATATTCAAAATTGTTAAATGCAAAAGGATTTAATATTATATACAGTGTCTCTATTTCGTTGCTCATATTTTTTGGCTATACTTTCCATGTCTTATTATACATAAACGAGGAGAAAACGTAAACATATTTATAAATTTTAAGAAGACAAAGAATTGATAAAAGCATGCTAATACTATTTTTTTCTTTGCAGGTACGTTTTCAATTGACTCAATTCTCTTCAATGACACCTGGTGGTGGTAAGTATGAATAAAAGTTTGAAAATTATCGGTTGACAGGTTCCAATACAAAACATAATAACAAAACAGAGAAGTACGAAACAAAATGTTTCTGAATTATAGTTCCAAATATAATACCTACATGTTGACAATCAAAATTTTGAATGAAGGTTCTTTTCTAGACCAAAAGAAGATTCGTTATGAAAATGCTGTACATATTTCTACCTATTCCTCAAAATAATTTTAGGAAAGTTTCCACAATTTTAACTAACGACAATTAACTAACGACTAAGGTTTTTCGCCGTATCTATAGATATTCTATATACAGTCATCTATTATATTCTGGCTAGATGCTTTTCTGTTTGTAATTATTTCCAAAAAACAATAGAATATCGCGTTAAAGAAGTACCGCCTATGTCTTTAATTTTTTGTAATAAATATTAAACAATGATCTGGTTAAGACGAACTGTTGTGGTTTCAAATTTCACTGTTAATGTTTTCAAGTTGGTGTACAAATGTTTACAATATGTGCAAATTTAAATGTTGACACCTCTTTAAAGGGACGACTTTAACACACTATATCTCTCTATTAAACGTAACTTCAATGAGAACAACCATATATGAATATTTCCCATTTCCCCATATCATCCAAGAGTAACTCAGCCTTCAATTACCCCCAGTTATCCCCAATTACCCCCCAGTTATCCCCAATTACCCCCCAGTTATCCCCCAATTATCCCCCAGTTCCCTCCCTCCAATTACTCCTCCCTATCAGTTATTCCAATAGTTTTTTTAACATAATCAATGTACTCTGTGTAACAATAAATATTTAACAGTTTCAAAAAAAGCAGCATCCTGCTATACTCTCGCAAGACTTTTCTCAGTGTATACAAAAATATTTTCGCTGAAGATCTATCTCTCATCCATTGTTCACATCTATTCTCAGTTTAAATCCGATACCTTAGTGTTTAAACACCTCGTACCTCAATCAAATATATTAAAAACCGAGTAAATAGCGACATTTTCGAAGAACCCGATTTCCAGAACTTGCCTTGCTCGTCGCGTTACGAGTCGATCGTCGCATTCGTATGCCAACCGACGTCTCTCACATCTCATTAAAGCCGCCCCATACCGAAAGGCTCCGCGACAGCCCCCATACCTGCAATTACGCCTGTAACTCATCGCGGCCTGGTTTTGCTCTCGCGCCGCTCCCCCCTTACAAATCGCTTTGTTATTCCTAATAGTTCTTACCCGGGGCCTGCGGAGTTTTAATAAAGCGCGCGTATCTGTTACGTCTCACGCCACACTCCTAGCAATGATAATTAACGCAGCCCCCACACTCCGAGTCCAGACGGGCGGGAGCGGCTTTGTAAAAGCCCACGTCGCGACGTCGATGCGTATGAATGTTTGGGTTTTTCTGCAAAAAATGGGTATGTGATAAAGGTAAATTTATTATAACGCTAGGAAGACGTACTTAAATTCACATTTTTCGCGTCCGTATATTAATTTTGAACCCACAGACCTCAAACCCATAAACATTAAATTAAAACCCGAACTCGTAATCCGCGAACCCATAATCCATAAAACATAAACTCATAAAGCCTAAATCCTAAGTCTATAAACCCTAAATTTTTGCTCATACTCTTAACCCATAAAATAAAAATCTATTTGGACTTTATGCGTTTGGTTATAGATTTATGGTTTATGAGTTTGGATTGATGAGTTTTGAATTGATGGACATAAAAGATGTAAGTTGTGGGTTTATAGATTTAGGATTTATCGGTTTAAGACTTATGGGTACAGTTTATGGGCAAAGATTTAGGGTTAAAAGTCTATAGGTTTATAGTCTATAAACCCTAAATTTTTGCTCGTATTCTTAACCCATAAAATAAAAACTTATTAGGATTTATGGGTTTGGTTATAGATTTATCGTTTATGGGTTTGGATTGATGAGTTTTGAGTTGATAGACATAACAGATGTAAGTTGTGGGTTTATAAATTTAGGATTCATCGGTTTAAGACCTATGGGTACGGTTATGGGCAAAGATTTAGGTTTAGGTTAGGTTAGGTTGGGTTAGGTTAAAAGTGTATGGGTTTATAGAATGTGTGTTTATAAATGTAGGGTTTATGGGCTAAGGGGTAGAAGTTAACAGGTTTTTATTTTATGGGTTAAATTTCTATGGGTTTATGGATTTAGGGTTTATGGGTTAAGGTTTTATGGGTTATCGGTTCAGGATTTATAAGTTTTCGCGTTTCGATTTAACGTCTATGAGTTTAGGGTCTACGGATTCAAAATTAATATACGAAAATACGTTATACCTACTATTGAGAAAATTCTGCATAGAAAGTGTTACAATAATACTAAATAAATAAAATAATTGCAGTACAGATAGATAGTTCCGGTTTTTTTGTTACTGTATAAACTTGACAAAATTACAGTTCACTGACCATTTTCTTTCTAATTATTCTGCTGTGGCACCATTTTAATTTAAATTAGAAAAAGCGACTTAACAAATGTGTTTTAAATTCGGGAAAATTCAAAGCTAAATATAGAATGTTATTTGAAACTTTAATTGCGAATCAGATTGAATATGACATTATTAGAGTTCGAATAAAATAAAATTGAAATTCAATTCAATTTGTTTTTCTGGACAAACGTGTAAGAAGAATTTTTAATTCATTGCACAGAAAATATATTAATAGAAATAAAATATTTTTACTTAATTCTTAAATCTTTATTTAGTGAAAAATATTCTCAATAAGTTCACTCAATAGATTCACTCAGTAAACTTAATTGCGTTTATTTCCATCCATTATTTACTGTGTATAAAATCAGTAGGTTGCTCTCTGTCAGTAGACGCACGTTTAGTACGTTATATCTCGCTCACACTGCTGTTTCACGTTAACTACATTTTCGGGAATGACCCTCAATACAGTTAGGCAATGATTATGTATACAAGACGGGAATTTTGTAAATCAAGCAACAAATGAAGGCTGCCGACGTGATTTGCATCTTGTCTTCGCGTTGTTCGTCAAGGAGCACACAATCAGAGTTATCCAGGTGAATTAGACGAATTCAGAGCGCGAGACGCGCCATTCTTCCACCATTCTTCCACTGATAAACTAATTAAAACCCGCCCGCGTGCCCCATTGTCGTGCCCCGCTTCTCCCAATTCTCCCACGCAATTACCGGCCTGTGTGTGTGTGAGCGAGGCGGCCCTTCTGCCTCCCCGGAGGACCTCGGCATTCACCGCGTATCACAAAAGAAAACCGTCGCCGTAATGTGCACCTTGGCTGCCTTTATGTCGCGTTTTTGTCGTGCCGTTTCGAGGGCCGGGGTCGTTAGCGGTGGCGACGGTGTTTTTGTTTAAACCGGGACGGGAGCTATTAAGTTTATGGCGGAGGCGCTGGGGGTGCTCCAAAAATGCGGCCCGATTCAGATTCTCCCCCATTGTTGCGATCCCTGGCGGTGTTCTTGTGGAAAATATGAGTTTTTTTTTGTGCGGGATCCCGCTCTTTTCATACTCTAATTCAATACTATTTGTCAGAACGAATGGAAAGCGGATTATTTTTGAGATTATGTAGAGCGTCCGAGAACACAGTCTTTTTATTTTAAATCTGTTTGAAATTTTCAATGTAATGTTGGTATCAATTAGACAATTTGGTTGATGTGCGTAGAAAATCCGCTTCACGGTTGTTTCATTCGGGGCGTTCCTTCTACCGAAAATTCCACGTAAATTGCGCACAGTCTCAGCTACACACTCTCCGTAGTTGTAATAAATTTTCACAATCCATTTTGTCTAACCGCAACGTGTTTACTGGAACATGTGACCATACACAATGCTGCCAACTATTCGGAATTAAAGTGGCGCACAATTCAAATCCTGCATTATATTTGGGACACCCTTTATTAGACATTTGAAGTGCTATTCAGTACTGGTCGGGACATATAGTCCGTGGGGTAGTAGTTCCCCAATTTCATTAGTTATAAAATTTATTCAGGATGTTTTTAAAATAGGGTCAAACTTCTGCTGCGTTTATAACTCATTAAAATAAGCCAAAAGCTATTAACATGTGCCCAAAAACTCACCCTTAGGAAGTTATATGCCCTTAAAAGGGCTCAAACAAAACTGGTTTTTTTCTGTTATTGACAAAACGGTCGCAAATAAATAGAAAAAAATATATGGTTCTTACATATCTTTTTACGTTAAATAACATGGGCTACCCCGTTTTTCGATATGCAAATCATATGCGTCCCATTTAGGTTGGTGAAGGGGGTTTTCGGCCCGTAATTTTTTTTATTTCAATTTTTTTACAATTTTCTCTACAGATTTATAAAATCTTAACAATTTTACGTAAAAAATATTATCTTTGTCCAAATCGATATTTCCAATGGTTTTCGAGTAAATTGAGTTTGAAAATTACTCTGCTCTTTAAGTTATTAGGCCAAAAATTACAAAAATCTGTTTACCATGGCAAATAAAAGACTGACGTTGCCACAACGCTTAACAATTTAAGTTATTGATAAACTGTCAATTGAGCTTTGCAGTGTTTAATTAGTAAAAGTGGTGAGTGGAAAATTTAAGTATACAACATTATTGCAACTCATAAAATGGAGTCATATTCAAACACGGAAATGGCAGATATGCACTTTATGTACGGCCGTGCGGCTGGAAATGCATCAGAAGCGAGGCGTCTGTATGCGGCAGCATACCCGAATAGAAGACTTCCTTCTCGACAGGTATTTCAGAGGATCCATCAACGTTTAAGAGAAAATGGTTCGTTCCAACCAAGAGTAAATGATCGTGGCAGAGACAGATTTGTAAGAACACCGGTGATGGAAGAAAATGTATTGAGAGCTGTGCAGGACAATCCAAGGGTTAGTGTAAGAAGTGTCGCACGTATGCATAACATAAGTTTTTCCGTAGTTTGGCGAATTCTTTGCGAACAACTACTTCATCCTTTTCATATCCAGCGTGTTCAAGCTTTAAATCCGAATGACTACGAACCACGTCGGCAGTTCTGCCAATGGTTTTTGCGAAAATCGAGGCGGATTCCGAATTTTGCATCTCTTATTTTGTTTACGGATGAGGCAAGCTTCAGTAAAGATGGTTATGTCAATTTTCATAACGCTCATGAATGGGCTGATGAAAACCCACACAGCATATTTCAGTCCAGACATCAGATTCGGTTTTCCGTCAACGTTTGGGCAGGCATTTTAGGCGATCGGCTAATCGGACCGTTTGTGTTGCCTAATCGATTGAATGGTGAGGATTATTACAATTTTTTAGTTAACGACTTGCCAGGACTTTTGGAAGATGTCCCTTTAATTGAACGCCAAAGCATATGGTTTATGCAGGACGGGGCGCCACCTCATTACCTACATAATGTAAGACAACACTTAAATGAGTTGTATGGAGAAAAATGGATAGGCCGAGGAGGTCCTGTTCCCTGGCCTCCACGTTCCCCTGACCTTAACCCCCTGGACTATTTTTTGTGGGGTCAACTTAAGGCAAAGGTTTATAAAATTCCAATTGAGACCATTCAGCAACTACGGGAGGAAATTGAAACCGCGTGCATGGAAATAAGGCAAACATCTAGAATTTTCCAAAGAGTTCGCAAATCATTGAAGCGTCGAGCTAGATTATGCATCGAAATGCAAGGTGGTCACTTCGAGCAGTTCTTGTAATTTAACTTATTACTAATTTTAATCCCATTATTTTCTATTTCACATTCAGCTATTGTCTGCAGTAGTAATTAGTTCTTTAATTAGTAACTGTAACTCTAAATTTAAATAGTCTTAGTTTAAGTCCTAAATTATTTATTAGAAGATCGGATCCTTCATAACTGCAATTTATTTGAAAAAAAAAACAGTTTTGTTTAAGCCCTTTTAAGGGCATATAACTTCCTCAGGGTGCGTTTTAGGGCACATGTTAATAGGAACTTTTTGGCTTATTTTAATGAGTTATAAACGCAGAAGAAGTTTGGAACCCTATTTTAGGAACACCCTGTATTTTGTTTAAAAAATGTTATTCGTTATTATTAGTAACACCTTAGCATAAATAAGCTCTAAGACACACTATGGCCACAATTTAGATTCATAATCAAACTGCCACAGGCGCAGAGAGCTAGCGGAAGAAAAATAAAGGTTTCGGCCTCCACTTCCACCTCGCTCCCTCAGCGGCAATGTAACAGATCCAGTCGGCCTTTAGTTATAGTTCTTCCGACGCGGTAAAGTAACATATTTATGATGCGCCCCGGCGGCATCTCCCCTCCCCCCGTATTTACGTCCGGACCACGGAATTAAATCAACAGGCTCGCTCCGATCCCGCCGCCGACTAATTGCACGGCAGGGGCGGCCGCCGCCGCCGTCACGTACCGCAACAACGGCGGCGAGCGAAAGAAACAAAAGACGACTATCGGCCGCGGCGCCGCGCCCTCGTGATTCATTTGATAAAATAATTAGCCGAGTCTGGTGGGCCGCCGGCAATTACGTTTCCGTTCTTATTGAATTAAAGCGAGGAAGCGCTAAGCATTTTAATTTGGCCGTCGGTTCGCCTTGGAGCGGCGCCCGTCGGGGGCGAATTTATGACGGAGTGTTTATTGGGGTGAGCGTAGGCGGCCGGACGCGCACCTCTAGCGCCAAGAAAGGAGCATCGGCGGTCTGCGATTGAAAATGGGGGATATTCAATCCATGATCACTGAATAATCTGTTAAAAAGAGTATCCACGATTATTTGAATCTCCAAACGACATCACATTCTTTTATTTCTTCTGTAAGTTATAATAATAAAGCATGATGGAAAAGTTTTGTTAAGAATAATAGTTTTTCAAATTAAAATAAAATATCTCCAAGTTTTAAGAGTAGTAAGTAACTTTTTTTATTTCTAGATAATAGACAATTGAGGAATAACATATTGTTTGTCTTCAATTCGTTGCAATGACTTGAATGTAAAACTGATGTTTCCATTTTTTTACAAAAAGTGTTTATTAGTAGTAGTTTAGTAGTATGCAACCAATGTTATCCAATTATTATCATTTTTCTTTTTCCCTGATGATAGCATAATAACCGAAACTAGCGCGAATAGGAAATAAATGTGTATACTGAATTAAAAAATACTATGATGCAAGAATAATATTTCTCAATATCGATTATAAGATTTCCACATCGCCTGATTAACTACTTGAAGTGTGTTCCTAAATTGAAATTGCAAAAATATTCTTTTAGAGAGCATTTAAAACATATGTACTAATTTCTATAATCTTTAAAATATTATTATCGTTAGATTATAACTTTATAACTGCTTCTTTTGCCAGGACAGATGACAAAGGCGCATGTGCGATTATTGAGAATTTAGAATCCTTCACTGGTCTACTAGTCCAGTCACTGAAGGCGAAAATAAGATAAAAGTTCCCAGTTTTTTCGGATAGCATGGATTTTCCTGAAAATTTGCATACAAGCTCATCTGACCCCCCCACTTCAAAAGTTATATTGTCTAGATGTATGCTTTTTTCTATTTGGGGGTGAAAACTACCCTTGTACGAAAAAAATGCGAAAATCGCAGATTTACGTATTTTAAAGATTCAATTCATGTTCAAATATGTTGGATAAAGTTCCTTTCATGTTTTTAATATAATTTATGAAATTTAATTACTTTTCAACCCTTAAAAATCCTTAAAAACTAACCTTCCATGGCCAAAAAAATAGAAAAAAAGTTTGTAACAGTTTAAAATATTCTTTTGGTGCATTAACAATGTATTGCATTTCTTTTGTTATTCATTAGAAAGCTTACGACTCATTACAAAGTTGCAACCCTTAAAAACCACCACCTATAATAATGTAAAATATTATTGACAGCTTGACCTACCCCCTCATAAAAAACCTACCCTTTATAGAAAAAATTCCTAAAAATTATATGTGGGTATAATGACATAATTAATTTTAAATTTTATTGAATTTGTTCTTAATATTTTTTTTATTAAATTTATATCAATTAAAAAAAATTATATACATTATAAATGGATACGTGTGTGTATGTATATTATTAAAATACTTACTCAAATCAGTTCACAAGTGCTCCAAAATACACAAAGATGATGGTAATTTACCCGCACCGAAAATTTTACCGAAAAAATGCGATTAATTTTTTTACCATAACTTTTGTAATTTTAAAGTTATAAATTTACTCAAAAAACCATTTTGTAGGGAATTTAAAGCACTTTAAGTTCTGTGATTTGCAGTTTTTTTGAGCCCTTCGTTTTTTAGATTTGTAAGCTAAAAGGGCTCAGGAAAGGCAGTCTTGGAGCTTAGTTTTGAGCTTCTAACGGTCATAACTCAGTCAAATTTTGTCCTACAAAAATTTAAAAAAAGCAAATTGTTCAGTAAGAAAAAACCTACAATTTCTTATTCTATCATTTTTTTTATAACTTTGTTAGTTTTTGAAATATTTTGAAAAAAGGCGATTTTTTAAAAAATTTAAAAATTTTATTCAAAAGTAAATGAAATTTTTTTTTAAATTTAGGCTTCTAAAATCGTTCAAATTCCCAGAATCTACTGTTAATACATAAATAAAGTAAATTGCAGAAGGAATACGTTTAATTTTTTTTCCGTCAAGTCATTAATTTTAATACCGATTTTTTTTTCTCAAAAATCAAGACAATCATTTTATTTTGATTGTAACTTCATTAGTTTTCATGCTAACGACTTCTACCACCACTCAATTTAAAGTTATTTTCAAGAACTTTAATAAGTGTTATATAAGTTTTCCTCGAAAAACCTTTAATTTTTCCGCTACAGGACGTTGAACGTTTCGATTATAGCTATCTTCGAAATTGACTTCAACTTCTGGGAGTCATAACTCGGGTTCTATACCACTACAAAAATTAAAAAAAGCCATATCTTTGCTATTTAATTACCTTCATTTTCGCTTATGATCATTTTTTTGATAGAACTTGTAATTTTTGAGATATTCGCGAAAAATGGCTCAAAAACATACATTTTTTGGGCTAAAAGCGAACATGTTTAGGCACAAATAACTCAAAAAGTATTGACTGTACAAAAAATTCTTATAGAACATTTTTTGCTTAGAATTCGTCCTATTGTCACCGAACCCGAGACTTTGCATTTTATCTGATGTAAAATAAATATAAAATGATCGTAGACAGCGAAAACACAGCGACATCGCTGTCATCAGTCATCGATTAAATTAAGATAGTGACAGACGCATAATTACGAATCGACTACTGACTCTCAGGCCACGGTAAAACCATAAATCAGGCTATTATTTTAGTATCAAATCGTTTTTCGAAAGTTTCTGTAATTTTTTTTACAAAAAACCAGCAATACGAAGTTCTACGCCTTCCTAGGAGTCTTACTAGCCGCGGCTTCGAAAAAAACGGAGGCGTAGACACTATCGAATCGTGAGGATATTTTTAATAAAAAAATTTGCACCCTCTAGAAGGGGTGGCAATGGTGGCATCCACCCCTAGGGTAAAAGCACACATCGGCACTATATAACTTTTGTTTCTTGGGCTATTCCCTAGCTACAGTTCAAATTTCACGTCAATCCATTCCATCCGAAAAAATTGGTAGCCAAAATGCTTCATTGACTGGACTATACTCTCAAGCAAAAACTGGTACAAATTGATTATAAAAAAAATGAAAACAAAGAATTTATCTTATTAAAACTGATTCTGAGAAAACCATAAAAATGCGCATGAGGAGAGTGTTATAGATCTCACGATTTTTATCGTTTTATATACAGAATGTAAGAAGTTGAACTACCATTACTTCAGCATCGTCTGTTAAAATCAAGACAATCAAACTGCTAACACCCTGTATACTAATCCGCATTGTAATATGTTTGCTGTAACATTTTCTAAGTAGAATAACTGCATTCATCAAATTTTCAACCTTTAATGTTGATGTCCAATTTATATGAAAGTAGGAAGAAGGACATCAATACAGAATAGTACTAAATCCGTAGAAAATCGCCCAAATAGGAGATAAGACTTCTTGATGAACAGCTTTTACTCTCGTTTCTCTCCCATCCCCTGACATATTTAGCGGGGCCATGATATTATGTAGTTTTTACGGGGGAGTATCAAACCGGCCGTGCTTTACGTCGTAAACAAATTCCCGGTTCAAGCCGGGATAACATCCGACCCGATTTGGCTCCCATAACATAATTCGTGCGCGCTATAAACCCGGGTCAATGCTTATTAAGTTTTCGCTTCGACAAATGAGATTCTTGACCGAAAACGGCCGATTCACGGCGCTTCCTACCTCGTAAAATTTCGAGCGGAACAATTTTTTCGGCAGGGATATTCAGATGGGGCCATCTGGAACGCCGTTTCGCGGAATGAGCCATTAATAATCTCGGGCGGAAAACAATTTTTTGGGAGGCGGGATAAACAACCGTGAATCTAAAGCGCCCTGTCTCATTTTGTTTAAGTGCTCATCGGGACTCGCCCCGATTATTTCATTTTTAAAATCAGATCAGAAGTGGGATAATTTTTAGAATATTGCCTTTAATTTAAATCAAATTGATATTATTCATACAAGCAAAAAGTAACTACGCCTGCTCGACATCCGAACTACCTGTTTTGTTGCGAAACATTAAATACGGGTACATTTTCCCTTATTTTTGTGTCGAAACACCCTAATAAATTGTGTCTAGCGTCGGTGGTAATCTCACTTTATTGTTAAAACTTGTACGTTCAAATCCCGTACTCTAATAAAGTACGTGACTTTTATTGGGGAGCGCTTTACGGTTGGAAATTCAGATCAACGTCCGTATACATCAAAAAGTTGCGGACGGTAACATCGTTTAGGATGTGTTTACGAGATCCTCCGTCTTCCTTTTGCATAAAAAACTCGGATATCAGTCGAGTACTTTTCCTGATTGTACAAACTCAGAGCAACACAGATTTAACCTAACAAAAACCTTTATAGAATTATTAGGATAGTTATTATTGGCAGAATTATAGAATGTCATTCTGTTTATTTAACGTTTTGAAAAACTCGTCTTCGTTATCAAAATTTTATCTCATTTTGCGATCGAGTGTTTGAAATTAAATGGTTGAATTAAAGTTGAACTAGTTTGGAAAACTGTAGTAATATTATAGTTATTTATGTACCAAAGGAAATACAGGGATGATTAATAGGTTTTTGTCATTGTAGATTGTTCTAGTAATGTGTGTTTTTGGAGGATTAAGGAGGTTTATAGGGTACGGAGGTACATCTGTAGATTCGCTAGTGAATAAAGTAGTAAGCCTTTAGATTTGTCAACGTTGTACTTGGCTGGCTCGCTCGCATCGGCGTTCGCTCGCTCGCGTTCAATCATTCTGTTTGCTTGGACATCTGCAAAATTTCAAATAATACGCTACGTTGAGACCGCGGCGTTGCCGCTATCACGCATATGGAGGATAAGTTAGTCAACGACAGCAGTTTGAAGGAGAATTATTATAAATTATCTATCTTACAAGTACCTAATCGATTTCTATGAGCTATCATACGGTTCCTTGGATATCGGTTTCCNAAAAACCTTTATAGAATTATTAGGATAGTTATTATTGGCAGAATTATAGAATGTCATTCTGTTTATTTAACGTTTTGAAAAACTCGTCTTCGTTATCAAAATTTTATCTCATTTTGCGATCGAGTGTTTGAAATTAAATGGTTGAATTAAAGTTGAACTAGTTTGGAAAACTGTAGTAATATTATAGTTATTTATGTACCAAAGGAAATACAGGGATGATTAATAGGTTTTTGTCATTGTAGATTGTTCTAGTAATGTGTGTTTTTGGAGGATTAAGGAGGTTTATAGGGTACGGAGGTACATCTGTAGATTCGCTAGTGAATAAAGTAGTAAGCCTTTAGATTTGTCAACGTTGTACTTGGCTGGCTCGCTCGCATCGGCGTTCGCTCGCTCGCGTTCAATCATTCTGTTTGCTTGGACATCTGCAAAATTTCAAATAATACGCTACGTTGAGACCGCGGCGTTGCCGCTATCACGCATATGGAGGATAAGTTAGTCAACGACAGCAGTTTGAAGGAGAATTATTATAAATTATCTATCTTACAAGTACCTAATCGATTTCTATGAGCTATCATACGGTTCCTTGGATATCGGTTTCCTATTTGTACAAGTTGCTCTGGAAACTGTTCGTCAATTGTTGCGTATTCTAAGTGAAAAGACCAAAAAAAATCCGCATTCTCATAAGACTTCAAACTAAATCGTGAAAAATTATTTTATTAATATCTCGTCTCTTAGGTATCCAAACAAGTCATAATTTTGTTTGAGGATTTTCTTCATATTAATAAGCTTATATTATTTTTTTTATGAATATTTCAAATTCCAAATCAGATAAACCTCCTTAAGAAGAGTTGGTAAAAATAGATCATATAGATGACAAATGAATCGTTGTAGTAAAAATTAACGATACAAAATCTGGAGGACCAAAATATTTTACTATTGTGGAAGAAAATGAAATGCACACTCAATTGTATCGACAGTATACATCTTTGCGACCAAAAGACATATCGGAAAGGTCGATGTACTGCGCAACTAGTAGGCAAAAATACCTTCGGTAGCATACCGTCCAGGATTGCAAAATATCTTGGTTGCGTAGATGCTAAAATGTTCACAGATCATTGTTTGCGTCGTACATCGGCAACTCTTCTCGTAGATGCAGGTGCAGATATGATAACATTGAAAAGACATGGAAAATGGAAGAATGATGCTGTAGCATCAGGATATATAGAAGATAACATAAAGTTCAAGAACTAGTCCAGGCGGTATCTGTCTTACAAAGGGTGTACTTGGGTAAAACGCATATGATCGGAGATTTTTGCTTTAACGGCTTCTAAATAACATCAGAAATGATTTTTCTATGCAAATAAAAAAACGTGGGCTTAATTGTTATTACAAAATAGTATAAAAAAATAACAAAAAATAATAATTTTTTTCTTGGATTTCTCGTCGATAACTTAGCAACTATTCATTTTAGACAAAAATGGAAGAGGAAAAAAAGTTTTGTAATTAAATTTTGAACAAGGTAGAGTTAGTTGCAATTCGAAAAAATAATTATTGTTGTTGCAAAAATAGGAAAAATCATTTAAAAAATTGCAAAAAATCCTAGTTTATTTGTCAATTTTTTTCAGACACTTGAATAATACCTAGGATCTTCAAACTTTTCCCAATTAAACTTCTTAGTGCATAGAATCATCACACCAAATTTCATCCAATTCGGTTCGATAGTTTTTACATAATAATTGTTTAATTTTTTTTATTTTTTTTAAATTAAAAAATTTTCAAAATCAAATTTCTAAAAATCTAAAGCCTTTGAATACTTGAAAATTTCACCACAAAAAGAAGAGCTCTCAAGCTTTAAAAT